>NC_092750.1:39946799-40256085 GCF_047496795.1 Chiloscyllium punctatum | reverse complement strand
TATCGTATTCCCAGCACCTCTCCCCCAAATTCCCTCCCCCTTACTCTTTATCTCAGCCCGCTTGGCACACCAGCCTCATTCCTGAAGAAGGGCTTATGCCTGAAATGTCGATTCTCCTGCTCCTCGGATGCTGCCTGGCCTGCTGTGTTTTTCCAGCACCACATTTTTCAACTCTGGTGTCCAGCATCTGCAGTCCTCACTTTCTCCTCCTTCACTTGAACTCTGCCATCTATACCTGACATATGCTTCCTTCTTTTTCTTAACCAAAACCTTAATTTCTCTCGTTATCCAGCATTCCCTAAACTGACAAGACTTGTCTTTCAATGCTAAGAGGAATATATTATCTCTAGACTCTCGTTACCTCATTTCTGAAGGCTTCCCATTTTCCAGCCGTCCCTTTACTTGCAAACGTCTGCCCCTAATCAACGTTTGAAAGTTCTTGCTAAATACCATCAAAATTGGCCTTCCTCCAATGTAGAACTTCAACTTTAAGATCCAGTTTATTCTTTTCCATCATTATTTTAAAACGAATAGACTTATGGTAGCTGGCCTCAAAGTGCTCCTCGATTGACAGTTCAGTCACCTGCCCTGCCTTATTTCCCAAGAGTATGTCAAGTTTTACACCTTCTCTAGTAGGTACATGCACATACTGAATCAGAAAAGTTTCTTTTACACACTTAACAAATTCCTCTATATCTAAACCCTAAACGTTATGGCAGTCCCAATCTATGTTTGGAAGGTTAAAACCCTCCTACCTTTACCACCCTATTATTCTTACAGATAACTGAGATCTCCTTACAAATCTGTTGCTCAATTTCTCTACACTACAATTCCAATAACGAGATCATGCCTTTCCTGTTTCTCAGTTCCACCCAAATGACATTCCTGGATGTATTCCCAGGAATACCCTCCCTTGGTACAGCCATAATGCTATCCCTTATCAACAACGCCACTCCCCCTCCTCTCTTTCCCTCCTTTGTATCCTTCCAATAGCAGTTGTATCCTGGAACATTAAGCTGCCAGCCCTGACCATCCCTGAGTCATGTCTCTGCAATTGCTATGATATGCCAGTCCCATATTCCTAACCATGCCCCGAGTTCATCTGCATTCCCTGTTAGGCTTCTTGCGTTGAAGTAAATGTCATTTAATTTTATCAGTCTTAGCTTGCTCTCTGCTTTTTCCTGCTGCCCTGACTTTTTAACTCCTTCCTTTTCTGATTGACCTCTTTCCTCACTATCTCCCTGGGTCCGACCACCACCCCCCCACCCCACCTTACTAGTTTAAATCCTCCCGAGCAGCTCTAGCAAATCTCCCTGCCAGTATATTAGTTCCCTTCCAATTCAGGTGCAATCCGTCCTTCTTGTAAAGGTCACTTCTGCCCCAGAAGAGATTCCAATGATCCAAAAATGTGTGAACCCTTCTCCCCTACACCAGCTCCTCAGCCATTCATTTCCTCTATCCTTCTGTTCCTACCCTCACTAGCTCGTAGCACCTGGAGTAATCCAGATATTATGACCCTCCAAGACCTCCCTTTTAAATTCCTACCCAGATTTCTACATTCTCCCTTCCTTTGTCATTAGTTCCAATGTGTACAATGACCTCCTGCTGGTCCCTCTCCCCTTTGAGAACTTTCTATATGCTCTGAGATATCCTCAATTCTGCCACCAGGGAGGCAATACACCAGTCTAAATTTTTGCTGCCGCAGAAACACCTATCTGTACCTCTGACTAGAGAGTCCCCAATCATAAATGATCGCTTGGAACCTGACATATCCCTCATTATATTACAGCCAGTCTCATGACCAGAAACTTGGCTGTTTGAGCTACTTTCCCCGGAGAATCCATCACCTCCTACATTTTCCAAAACAGCATACTTGTTTGAGATGGAGATAGCCACAGGAGACTCCTGCACTACCTGTCTATCCCTCCTACCCTTCCTGGAATTAACCTATCTACCTGACTAAATATGTGGGTTTTCTTCCTTGCTATAACTATTTTCCATCACACCCCCTAGCTCCTGTAAATTTGTAATTGCCTCGAACTGCCACACCAACTGATCCATGCAATATGATAGGATTTGCAACCGAAGACCCTTCCTGCAGGGATAATCACCATAATATGGAAACTCTCCCTGAACTCCCACATCCGACAGGAAGAGCACTTCAATCTATTATCGGCCATCTTTGCTCTTTGACAATCTAAAGACCCAGAAAATAGCACCTTTTTATTGCTCTAAAAAAACCCACTGGTCCATACTAACTTAATACTTATGGTTATATTTTTAAAATGTAATCAAGAGACAGATCTCAATAAAACATATAATCCAGAAAGAACCCACTCCACTCACTACTGTAGATTTACAGCAAGGCCACACTTAAAAACTATGTTCTTGTGTTGTGAGCTCTCCCACATATGTTCCTCCAAGGTCAGCTGTGAATTTCACTGTTTGTTAATTTTTCCTAGATGCACTGCGATGTCCAGAAATACTTGAACACAAACAGCAAATGCAGGAAGTGTGCAGATTGACTACTGTGTCAGACAGCAATATAGGTTTCTTTCTCTGATCATGTAGTCACTGCCTTTGTGTGTCTTCCTCCTTTCTAAGGTGCCATTGTTTTGATCTTTTGCCTCCCAAAGTTTCAAAATAATGCAATAATATCTAAAACAGTAATTGCTGCTCCTGGAATTCAAGGGAATCACCTCTAACACCTAAACTACCTCAAGAAAGGTGCAGCTCTTACAGCCACGATTTTTTTCCATTCTCCATCTTGGATTATTTCTTGGCAACTAAGGAAATACACTTACAAGTCTTTCACCATAATATGTTTTCCTAAAATCTGGCCTCCTGTATATCAAAGATTCCAAATGCTGACATCATAGAGGTTTCTAGCAGCTCTCATACAAACTGGCAGTGCATAGATTATCTTATCCAAAATCTCCAAGTGAAATCCAGTTCAAACAAAATGCTCTCCATTACCTCTAATCAAACACCTATCTTAAAAAAATCAGATCACATCATATCTGCCAGAGTATGTCAATTATATACTCTCAGGAAACCTTCCTTCTGTTTCAGAGATACATCCAAAATTAAGGTTGTGAATTCAAAGTACATAGCAAACATAGACCAACAGAGTCATTCACTTTGGTCTTTTCAGTAAAGAAGGAGAATCTATTTAAGGCCAGAGCACACAGGTCCAGACATTCTGAAATGTGTATCTAACTGTATGTGGCTTTGCTTGCGATTTTTATCTTTTCACTCAGAAGTCAGATTCATTGTGCATTTTCAAGCCACGATGGAGTGCATGAGCAGTGAGGGTGTGGAGACAGCCACCAAAATCATTTAAAGATATTCTAAACTGCTACCCACCCCCATGCCCACGCATGACCCCTCAGATTTCCTGTCCTAGCCCCATACCTTTACATACCCTCCATAGTCACTCAGCCAGTCTGCTATTGTAAAGATCATGTCTTGTTATCTTTTCCGCTTTTCAAATTGTGAACTGAAAAAAGAAAATAACTATTTTTAAAAACCAAGGACTGCTTTTTACACAGCTGCTTGGTCAAGAAGTTGTGCTAAGATGGAGCTTAGTTGGTACAAGTAACACATTGGTCTGTGGACATGTGCTCAGTTATTAATGAGAAGTGACCTTCTGCCTACCAACAACTATGTGTTATGTGGCTAAGCAGCTTGCAGCTGTGAAAAAAATACAGAGAAGTCATCAGTTATTAGTGAGTTCATCGGGGAGGTGATGGCCTCCTGGTATTATTGCTAGACTGTTAATCCAGAGACTTAGGTAATGTTCTGGGGACCAGGTTCAAATCACGCTGTGGTAGAGTTTGAATTCAATTTTTAAAAAATGGAATTAAGAGTCTGATGAATCCACTGTCAATCATTGCAAAAACCCATCTGGTTCACTCGTGTCCTTTAGGGAAGGACACCTGCCATTCTTACCTGCTTTGGCCTACGAGTAACTGCAGACACTCTGGGCAATTAGGGATAGTCAATAAATGCTGTCCAGCCAGAGACATCATCCCATAAATGAGTAAAGAAAACAAAATGCACTAGCTCATGAGCCAGAATTGTATGTTAATTTAAATCGCAGCATAAAGCTGCAAGTAGAAGAGCTTTTTAATTTTTCTTCATATACTACAGAATTTCCATCAAGAGGAATGTAATACATAACAATATTTACATAATGTAAGAGTCAACATACCTTTGCTGAATAGATCCCTATGATGAATCTCTGCAGAAAAAGTGCTATGACCTTATAATAAGGCATCTAATAGAGACATTGAAAGGTGTCAAAGCATCTTATACTTAGCATTCAGAATGTTCCCAACTTCACTGCAGGCTTCCCTCAGAGATTATAAACTCTCACTGGAGGTTTTTTTTAGGCTTTCTAAGCCACACCAGTACATAAACATTTTGTGCAGGAGGAAATACAGTGCAATAGGAATCTCTAATTTGGATGAGGCATATGAATGTGTTTTGCACACTTTCTGATCAACAAAGAGATGACATGAGATTAGTGCAGATGTTGAAAATAATGCAAAACCGAAGTCAGAAGAAAATTGTTTCCTAGCAAGATAAAAAACACAATTGGGATTCGGAAATCTCACCTGTGGACTCAACAGTTAAAAACTTAAGAAGACTTGAGCCACCAGCCTAAGATGGCCTCCAGTATCATGGCAGAGTAAGAGAAATTGTGTTTGACAGACATAATTGTGCATAATGGTTCAAGGGGTGGCATGGTGGCTCATTGCTGTGAAGTTTGCACAAATTTGCACATTTTCCCCATGTCACCATGGGTTTCTGCTGGGTGCTCTGGTTTCCAGAGTAGGTTAGATAGATTGACCATGCTAAATTGTCCATAATATCCAAGGATGTGTAGTTTAGGTGGATAGCCACAGTAAGTGTAGGGTTATGAGGGTAGGGTATGGAGGCTGGGTCTGGGTGTGGTGTTTTTCTTTGTTGGGTCGGTGCAGACTCGATGGGCTCAATGGCCCCTCTCTGCACCGTAGGGTTTCTATGATTCTAAGAAGGTTCATGAAGCATACATTCATGGATGGCAACCACGACGTTTTTAAAGCTTTTGTATCAGCCACATGAAATATGAGAGATCGGTAATACTTCCTGCATAACCTAGATATGGAGGGAGCTTTCCTTATCACAGTACAATAATTGTATCCACCATCAAAATCTGCAGAAAGAAGCAAATGGTATTAGTCACAGAAAGGGAAATTTTAATCAGAGGACTATGGAATTATGAGAGTAAGGCAGAGGCCAATGTTACATCTTGGCTTTTTAAAATTTATACTTAGACAACTTCCACCAGGAAAGTTATTAAGCATATATTGCAAAACTTCTACTTACAAAGACCAATTCCAGTAAGAGAGTGATCCTTACTTTGCAAATTTCTCTTTATTAAGCAAAGTTTTGAAACCAGAGAGCTCATCTGATGAAATTATGATCTGGAATTCTAACTCACAACCACTTACATCATGTAGACTTATCTTGATTGCAAAGGGGCAAGCAGCTGCTACCTGTATGGCACCCTTGCAGATGTCACTGAAGAATGACATAAAAGCAAAAAGCCATACGACATGAACAAATTTCCTTCTCCTGAGATTTGCAGTAAACAAAAATGAATCAAACGTCAATGTTCAAGGAGCAGTTCGTGAAGCAGGTGATTGGATTTAATTCACTTAATTCATTGCGTGGAACTGGTAAAGAGGAAACTGCCGAGAAGACTGTTGGAAGACTGAGTACTGTAGCTAATAACACCCTTCCAACTCCATTTGGATTTAGCTCTCTAACCTCCCCAACCCTCGATGGTTTGCATTGCCCTTAATGAGGTTTGTACTTAAATTATTCAATTGGAACCACGGGTGATTTATGGTGGTAGTTACTGATGAAAACATTCCATAGGTGATATGGTAATGGGAAAAATACAGTTCAGCTGTGTGTAACAACATTTCTGGACAGAAGAAAAAAAAGTCATTAATGAAGTCTATCCATAAAGAAATATGCCTTATTTTCTGTCACTGACTGGCTTGGATTTGAATTGACATTAAGGTTTTTTCTAATATCCTGGGTAACAATTTGCTAGAAGCAAAATATATTTACTTATACATTAGATATTGTTTTAGTTCATGCTTTACCAGACCATGGCAACCCCAATACTAAAATGTCATTCAGAATGGGACTACAATTGCTCAGTCAATTTGTGCTCTAGTAGTGTAATTTATTTACAGATGCTAAAAGTCACTTTTGTAATACAACTGTCAAAATACAAAACACTATTGATGCATCACACAAAAGGTATTCTTTGAAAGAAAGGCAGCATTGCAATTTGAATCAAATTAACTAAGGTCATTTTATCTAACAAAGCATTGCCAAAATAATCAAACATTAACGTAAGGCCAAGAAATATCTTGCCCTTACATAGCACTAAAAAACAAACATCAGCGCTCTCCCTCAGCGTAGACCACAAAAACAAATCACACTGCATATTTACATCTTTCATGATGTGTATCACCAGTGTATAGAAATAATGGCAACAAGACACTAATACTGAGAGCTAAAGAATTGCAAAAGAAAAGCAAAATGTTGATATCTTAAAGCAAATTACAAAATGCTGAAAATACTCAGAAGGTCTGAGGGCACTATGGACACAGAAACAGAATTAATCAATGAAGTACATGTTTGAGTTTGAGGTTGAGGGACATTTAATTGAGTGGGAGCGAGCAGGATTGGGACTTGTTCCTGCTAGGAAGGCTGATGGACAGCCTTTCCAACTCACTGCCAATTAAGGTCCTTAAATGAGCAATCAATGCCCATTTAAGGGTCGCATGGGACAGCAGTCTCAAAGCCACTAAGCACTGACCCCCCGGCTTTGCTGTCAAACTCCTTCCTGCCTTTTGGGACTCTCACTTGGGTATCCATCCTGGCTCATCATCTGAATCCCTTGGTGATCCTTGGTCTCTCCTTTCCTGCAATGGACAGCTGCTGAGAAAAACTTCATTTGGCAGGGCTTTCCCAAAGAAGGTGACACAGGGCACTTGCTGACTGATCCTCGTTGCCTGCATTAAATAAAATTTAACATTTCAGTCTAACTAGCTATGCTACCAGCCAAGTTGTGCCAGGACACCTACAATACTGGCATCCACCTGACAGATTAGAAGTTTCTATTTGCAAAGATATCCTTTATTCATAAAAAACGTTACGAACATAAGCAGGCACTGAAGCAGTTTATATAGCCTTTGCATTTCTAGAAAGACAAACATTGGAATGTGACATTCCAGGCAATTGCAAAAACCAAAAGCATTTCTTAATTATGCAGAAAACTATTTACATACATTTGAGGCAATATGAAAGTCTGACAAACTGATGGGCCCCCATTGTAATTTGGCAGAAAGACTTTAGACTGTGGTCTTTCCTCACGTGCCTTTGTGGCACTGTCCCAAGCTTTAACTTGTCACTCAGCATGTAGTCCTGGACATTGGAATGTGCCAGTTTGCAACACTCTGTTGAGATCAACTCCTTGCACTGGATGAACAACAAGTTTCGAGCAGACCAAAGATTATCTTTTACCGAGTTGACGGTTCTCCAGGCACAGTCGATGCTTGTCTTGGTGTGTGTCTTTGGGAACAGACTGTACAGCAGTGTCCTGCATCACACAGCTGCTTTGGGCGAATTTTGACAAAACCACACCATCACTCTCCAGACTTCCTTTCCAAAGACAATTCCAAAGGAGATGTATGGTCGTTCCTTCCCCACCCTGCAGCGCTTTGACGGCAACATATGGTGACAGACAGAGCCCGGGCATACATTAAAAATCCCACAGGTAGTGCCCATCTCACCAACAGCCAAGCAATGTCTTGATGTTTGTTGGAAAGTTCTGGCAATGAGGCATTCCGGCAAATGACTTTGATAGTCTTCTCTGGAAACAATGCAAAAGGTTCCACCCTCTCCTGCAGGCTGAGGAAGTTATATGCTGACCACTTCCTGATGGACTTGTGGTCAAAGGTGTTTTCCTTTCCAAATTTTTCCACAAATGACATGCGACATGGAACCAACTACTTGGAGCATTCAACGACAACGAGGCCAGGCCCAGACTTTGTAACAGCAGGAAGTTTAGAACTAGGGTGAGGTGGGGGAAGGGGAAATGAGGGCCACCTCACCCTAGTTCTAAACTTCCAGCTCAGCACTGTCCCCATGACTTGTCCGGACTCGTCCTACCTGCCTATCTCCTTTTCCACCTATCCACTCCACCCTCTCCTCCCTGACCTATCACCTTCATCCCCTCCCCCACTCACCCATTGTACTCTATGCTACTTTCTCCCCACCCCCACCCTCCTCTAGCTTATCTCTCCACGCTTCAGGCTCACTGCCTTTATTCCTGATGAAGGGCCTTTGCCTGAAATGTCGATTTCAAAGCTACTTGGATGCTGCCTGAACTGCTGTGCTCTTCCAGCACCACTGATCCAGAATCTGGTTTCCAGCATCTGCAGTCATTGTTTTTACCTTGTAACAGCAGGGACAGGTACAACATCAGTACATAGTGACACTTGGTGTTTATGTACTGAGGGTCGACGCACAGCTTCATGTAGCCATGCTCAAAGTGGCCATCAGAATGGGGGCAGCGTTGAGTATGTTCTTTCCCCCTGCCTTATCCAGAGCTTTATACACATGGTCCATCTTTGATCGCCAAATGAAATGGAACATGGCTCGGGTGACTGCAGCAACACAGGCTTGGGGAACAGGCCAGACCTACAATACATACAACACCAAGAGTACCTCACACCTTATGTCTAGGCTTTTAATTGCAATAATGCAGTTGAAATTTTGATGAATAAAAGAGACAACATTTCAAGTTATTGTGGAAGTGAAGGTGCTGCATTAGTTGTTATGTGACACAAACCAACTTCAACTAAAAATTGGGAATATCGAACCCAATGTTTAAAAACACTTGTGTCAGCTAAAGTAAATAAATAGGCAACAGGTTGGTTCTCCCAGCATATAGAAGCCTCAACTACCTTTTGTAATCCCTTCAATTATAAAACCTTCTTCATGTATTCAGAATTGCTTTTGAATAATTTTCATTGCACCCTTAAGTGCAAAATGCATTAGGTTTTCTGAAATTGTACTTAATAAAATAAAACATTTAGGATTATTAATACAGTAGTTAGTTACATCATTTATGTCACTTAGAGCCAAACAGCTCAGATAGATAATTACAATAATTACAAGGTTCTTCTGGTCATTATGCTTTGAACTATTACACTCTGCAAGGTGGCAATTTGTATTTTGTCCATCATTTTACCATTTAATGAAGCTCTCTTTGTTGCTTGATGGGCAAGAGGTAATTAGATGGTATCAAAGAATGGTCCTGAGGACCTAGCATTAAATTTGTAGTTTCACTGTCTTAATTTGTGTGCGCGTATAGCCAATGTGAAAATGCTATGGTATTGCCACTTTTGATCCAAATGCACCTAATAGTGCTCATACATGTTTGTAATTTCTTATTTACATACATTTGGCTCTGGGTTTTAAGATGTCATAATGGTTACCACTTTATCACAGCTCAAGGCCTCTGTGTCTTGTTGATGGATGCTGACATTCAAAACTAGAACGTAAGAAGGTTAGTTTTTTAGGGGAATTATTCAGGCTCATTTCCTCTGCATTATTCAGATTAATTTAAATAGTAATCCATTGTATACGAAAGTAGCGTTCTTGCTAAGACACTTCTAAAGTCTCCTTTACTGAACAGTTATTTTCTTTAAATCCTGGTTCTACAAATCTATTGGTAATTGAAAAACCAGAAAAATCGTGCACATTCTTGAAAGAACCACAAACTAAATATCTCTGTGAAATTTTTGTTGAAAATTTTAAGCCCTCATGTAGCAAATTAATCTTTCTCTGACACTGCAATTGGCTGTGAAATTTAACCTTGAATATTTAGTGTCCCAAGGTGCAACCTTTATAATGTGATCTTAATCAAATGGTGTAACCACAGGTGAGATCTGAGGCCTCTGTGACTCTGGGCCAGGGTATGGGCTGAAGAATCGAACATCTATTGCTCATTATTAATAATAATCCCACGACTATTGATGGAAAAGGTGCATACCATATTATTAGAAGATCTTTGAATTAGACACACTTTTGATGTTCCACTTGGATCAACCAGCTGATATTCTGCTCAGGCTACTATACAGAGAATTGCAAACTGACTAAGGTACCATTGAGCATTCGTTTACCATGCAACTTTTCACCAGAATAAAAGGGAAACATCAGGAAGGCAATAAGTTTTAAAATGGAATAAATACATCAACATTCAAACTCATCATTGGCAGCAATCATACTTGAATTCCTGTTTGATTTCTTTCTGATCAAACTCTGTGATCTTCTGTTTATTTTTGATTCATTCATGGAATGATGGCGACCACTGGCTAGGCCAGCATTTATTGCCCATCCCTAATGGTATAGAGGGTAGTTAAGAGTCAATCACATTGCTGTGGGTCTGGAGTCACATATAGGCCAGACCAGTTAAGAATGGCAGTTTCTTTCCCTAAAAGACATTGGTGAACCAGATGGGTTTTTTCACGATAATCAACAATGGTTTCTTGGTCACCATTAGACTCTTAGTTCCAGATCCAAACCCAAGTCCCCAGAACATAACTTGGGTTTTTGGATTAACAAGCGAACGATAATACCATGAGGCCATCATCGCACTGAGTTCAGATGAATAATTAATTCTCATGACATAATCACAGGAGAAGATTGCTAGTTTTGACATTATAAAGAAGTTGAGTTAACATGATTTGACACCACCATTGACAACAAGCCATTCACTTTTTTGATGCATGCAAATTAATCCAAGACCAAACAGCATCCCTTCCAATTAAACCTATCCAAAATTTGAGTGAATAAAAAAATAGAATGATAAGGGGGGAATGTGAAAAGATACCAAAGTAGAACCTATTTTTTCCCCGTTCAGGTCAGGGGAGTCCAAAATTAGCCAGCGTAGGTTTCAGGTGAGAGGGGAAAGATTTACAAGGGAATTAAGAGCCAACATGCAGATGTGGTGTGTGTATGGAATGAGGTGCCAGAGGAGGTGGAGGTGGAGGGTGGTACAATTATAATATTTAAAAGGCATTTGTATATATGAATAAAAAGGGTTTTGAGGGATAAAATGAAACTAAATTGATTTATGATATCTGGTTGGCATGGATGAGTGGGACATCAGATTCTGTTACTGTGCTGTACACCTCTATGAATCTATGAATCTGTAACAATATAATAATCTAAATTATGTTTTCCTACAGATTGAGGCACTATGTTTAACAAAATCAACAATATTACCTGTACCTCAGTTCATCTTAGCATAAAGTCATAGAGGAAATAGCACGAAAACAGAGCCTTTGGTCCAACTCGTCCATGCTGACCAGATACTCTAAATAAATCTAGTTCCATTTGCCAGCATTTGGCCCATATCCCTCTAAAAGCCTTCCTATTCATGTAACCACCCAAATGCCTTTTAAATATTGTATTTGTACCAGCCTCCATCACTTCTTCTAGCAGCTCATTCCATACATGCACCACGCTCTGCATGAAAAGGTTGCCCCTTTGGTCCCTTTTAAATCTTTCCCCTCTCACCTTAAACATATGCCCTCTAGTTTTAAAAAATGGACAATAGACAATAGGTGCAGGAGTAGGCCATTCTGCCCTTCGAGCCTTCAATATTCAATATGATCATGGCTGATCATCCTTAATCAGTATCCTGATCCTGCCTTATCTCCATAACCCTTGATTCCACCATCCTTGACAGCTCTATCCAACTCTTTCTTAAATGAATCCAGAGACTGGGCCTCCACTGCCCTCTGGGGCAGAGCATTCCCCACAGCCACCACTCTCTGGGTGAAGAAGTTTCTCCTCATCTCTGTCCTAAATGATCTACCCCATATTTTTAAGCTGTGTCCTCTGGTTCGGCACTCGCCCATCAGCGGAAACATGTTTCCTGCCTCCAGAGTGTCCAATCCTTTAATAATCTTATATGTCTCAGTCAGATCCTCTCTCAGTCTTCTAAATTTAAGGGTATACAAGCCCAGTCGCTCCAGGCTTTCAGTGTAAGGTAATCCCGCCATTCCAGGAATTGACCTCGTAAACCTACGCTGCACTCCCTCAATAGCCAGAATGTCTTTCCTCAAATTTGGAGACCAGAACTGCACACAGTACTCCAGGTGTGGTCTCACAAGGGCCCTGTACAGCTGCAGAAGAACCTCTTTGCTTCTATACTCAATCCCTCTTGTTATGAAGGCCAGCATGCTATTAGCCTTCTTCACTACCTGCTGTACCTGCATGCTTACCTTCATTGACTGGTGTACAAGAACACCCAGATCTCTTTCCACTGTCCCTTTACCTAAATTGATTCCATTTAGGTAGTAATTTGCCTTCCTGTTCTTGCCACCAAAGTGGATAACCATACATTTATCCACATTAAACTGCATCTGCCATGCATCTGACCACTCATCTAACTTGTAAAGGTCACCCTGTAATCTCTTAATATCTTCATCACATTTCACCCTGCCACCCAGCTTAGTATCATCAGAAAATGTGCTAATGTTATTGCTAATACCATCTTCTATATCATTAACATATATTGTAAAAAGCTGCGGTCCCTGATCCCTGCGGTACCCCACTGGCCACTGCCTGCCATTCCGAAATGGAACCGTTTATCACTACTCTTTGTTTCCTATCAGCCAACCAACGTTCAATCCAAGTTAGTATTTTGACCCAATACCATGCGCCCTAAATTTGCTCACTAACCTCCTATGTGGGACTTTATCAAAGCTTTCTGAAAGCCCAGGTGCACTACATCTACTGGATCTCCCTTGTCCAGCTTCAGTTACATCCTCAAGAAATTCCAGAAGGTTAGTCAAGCATGATTTCCCCTTCATAAATCCATGCTGACTCTGACCTATCCTGTTACTACTATCCAGATGTGTCGTAATTTCATCCTTTATAATAGACTCCAGCATCTTTCCCACCACTGAGGTCAGACTAACTGGTCTATAATTTCCTGTTTTCTCTCTCCCACCTTTCTTAAAAAGTGGTACAACATTAGCCACCCTCCAATCCGCAGGAACTGATCCCGAATCTATTGAACTCTGGAAAATATTCACCAACGCATCCACGATTTCTTAAGCCACCTCCTTCAGTACCCTGGGATGTAGACCATCAGGCCCTGGGGACTTATCAACCTTCAGACCTAACAGTCTCTCCAACACCAATTCCTGGCAAATATAAATTCCCTTAAGTTCAGGTCCTTCAGCCACTGTTACCTTAGGGAGATTGCTTGTGTCTTCCCCAGTGAACACAGATATGAAGTACCAATTCAATTCTTCTGCCATTTCTTTGTTTCCCATAATATATTCCCCTGTTTCTGTCTTCAAGGGCCCAATTTTAGTCTTAACCATTTTTTTGCCTTTCACATACCTAAATAAGCTTTTACTATCCTCCTTTATATTATTGGCCAGTTTACCTTCGTACCTCATTTTTTCTCTGCATATTTCCTTCTTAATAATTCTCTGTTGTTCTTTAAATGCTTCCCAGTCCTCCGTTTTCCCACTTATCTTTGCTATGTTATACTTTTTCTCTTTTAACTTTATATGTTTCTTAACTTCCCTCGTCAGCCATGGCCACCCATGACTCCTCCTAGGATCTTTCTTCTTTTTTGGAACAAACTGATCCTGCAACTTCTGCATTGTACACAGAAATATCCGCCATTGTTCTTCCACTGTCATCCCTGCTAAGGTATTGCACTATTGGACTTTGGCCAGCTCCTCCTCATAGCTCCATATTTTCCTTTATTCAACAGAAATATTGTCACTTCCGATTGTACCCTCTCCCTCTCAAATTGCAGACTGAAGCTTATTGTATTATGGTCACTACTTCCCAATGGCTCCTTCACTTCGAGGTCCCTGACCAATTCTGGTTCGTTAGACAATACCAGATCCAGAATTGCCTTCTCCCTGGTCGGCTCCAGCACCAGCTGTTCTACGAATCCATCTCTGAGGCACTCCACAAAGTCTCTTTCTTGAGGTCCAATACCATCCTGATTCTCCCAACCTACCTGCATGTTGAAATCCCCCATAACAACGTAGTAACATCTTTGCGACAGGCCAATTTCAGCTCCTGATTTAACTTACATCCGACATCCAGACTAATGTTTAGGGGCCTGGAGATAACTCCCAAGAGGGTCTTTTTACCCTTAGTATTTCTCAGCTCTATCCACACTGACTCTACATCCCCTGATTCTAGGTCCCCCCGCGCAAGGGACTAAATATCGTCCCTTATCAACATGGCCACCCCCTCTGCCCGTCAGTCTGTCCTTACGATAGCACGTGTAGCCTTGAATATTCATTTCCCAGGCCCTGTCCACTTGAAGCCACGTCTCAGGTATCCCTACAATATCATATCTGCCAATTTCCAAAAGAGCCTCAAGCTCATCCATCTTATTTCTAATGCTTTGAGCATTCATGTATAGTATTTTTAATTTGTTACTGCCCTCACCCTTCCCATCAACTCCTATTTCACTCAACCTTACAGCATGATCCCCTTCTGAGTTTTCTGCCACATTGATACAGTTGTCTTTCTTGACTTCCCTTGTTCTAACTTTCCCTCCAATTTCCTTCTTAAACCTCCAGTTTGTCCCCTCCCCCCCCCCCCCCCCCCACTACTTAGTTTAAACGTAGCTGTGTTGCAGTAGCAAACCTGCCTGCCAGAATGCTGGTCCCTAACCTATTCAGGTGCAAACTGTCTCTCTTGCTTACCACAAAACCCCAGTGATCCAAGAATTTTTGGACTCTCCCACCCCAGGGAAAATACTTTGTCTGTTTACTCTATCCATACCCCTCATCATTTTATAAATCTCTATAAGGTCACCCCTCAGCCTCCAATGCTCCAGGAAAAATAGCTCCAGCTGATTCAGCCTCTCCCTATAGCTCAAACCCTCCAGAGGCAACATCCACTGCCTTACATTTCCTTATTTATTCCTTTATTTCTTGATGTTTGTTGAGCATTCCTCTCCCAGGTAACATTCACCTGTTAGCACAATCAGAAATTGCATTGTTCCTAACTTGTGGAAATCCAGACTTAAGATACACAAATTTAATTTTCAACCCGTACTCAATTTCCAACTTTTAACAGCCATCATTCACCCCTGCGAATTAAAGGTCAGTTTCCTCACTTGCCTCATGACAATTGTCTTGGATTTTTTTTATGCACTACTTGCTATATGGATGCAATTTGTTATTTATTGTCCTGCTGCTCAAACTAATTGCAGGGCTACAAAAATGAAAAAAAGTTAAGACCCCTGTGGTATAAAAGGCATGGAAACCAGGAGATTTTTCTCGTGACAAGCATTTCTCCCTCACTTGCTATGCAATTCCTGAAAATTACACCCATCATCTTTCATGCATAATTAATGAGGTGAAAAGGAAAAGATTCAGTGAAAAAATTGGCCTGGAGCTATGGTGGATTGAATGCCATGGAATTCACACATCACTATAGATTAACTGTAATTGGGAAAATTCAGCTTTAGAGTGCATGCATAGGTGATTACAACATCCCCACGATGCCAAATCGGTGCAATTGTTCACCAGTCACTGCAGTAAACTTCACTGTTCGTTTTTCAACAGACATATACATCAAAAGTCTTAACACCTCTTTGTGCAGAACAGAAGAAAGGCTGACAAGCTGCCCTGAACATAGAAGACCATGATGCTTTGTGGAATAACTTCAACAACAAACGGAAAATGCTGGTCACAAGTTGTATGTTATCTTTCACTTTTGTTCATACAAAGTCAAAGACCTGAAGAATTCTATACTGCTGAAGTTCAAATTATGTGTGCAGCATGGTTTGCCTCAAGACACATTTTCTCCATTACTTTAAAAATGATAGTTCCTAGAAAATTTAAAAAAAAGCTTAGTTTTTAAATAAGAAACTACGGCCTGAATTTTGATAGTTTTAATTCTGGATAATCACGTTACCATTGGTAGCCATGCCTTCAGTTGCCTAGGCCCCAAGCTCGAAATTCTCTTTCTACAGTTCTCTCATTCACTTTCCTCCTTTAAGACAATACTTAAACTCCACCCCTTTGAGCAAGCCTTTGGCAATGTGACATAATCTCTCTTTGTATGGCTTGGTGTTATATTTTGTTTTCTAATGCTCCTGTGATGCACCTTTATTAGAGTAAATGTCCTTCAAAAATATAAGTAGTTGCTGCAGTTCATTTTTTTCATATTAATAGACAATTTGATACATCTCCAAGCAACTTCTACACCTCAAGTCTAGTTTTTTTTAGATTCCCTACAGTGTGGAAACAAGCCCTTCGGCCCAACACGTCCACACCAACCCTCCGAAGAGTAACCCACCCAGACCCATTTTCCTCTGACTAATGCACCTTACACTATGGGCAATTTACCATGGCCAATTCACCTGACCTTCACATCTTTGGACTGTGGGAGGAAACCAGAGCAAACCCATGCAGACACAGGGAGAATGTGCAAACTCCACACAGACAGTCGCCCAAGGCTGGAATCGAACTTGGGTCCCTGGTGCTGTGAGGTAGCAGTGCTAACCACTGAGCCACCGTGCCATTCTAATAAAAATAATTATTTCATAAAACAAATAATGCATTTTCTTTTTCCTGGTTCTGACAGTAGAAACTGAATCATTGAACGTCTTATCCTGACATAAGAGTTTGTTAAACGGATTCAAATCAAGCTGTACTTGCCTATCAACCTTGGTTGACTGAACAAACCATTTTTAACACTTGGCTAATAGATTTGGGTGTTGGTAGGTTGTATTGTTATCTCTACCTTGCCCGACCATATTCTGCAAAACATTTCCTGATTGCAATTGGCTTTAAGCAAATAGTAGATATATACAGACAAACAGCCATTTAGTGTAACTAGTTTCCCCTTCCAGAGAAACCTTTGGGCTGGATCATACAGGAAGTTATTCCACCACCACCTGATTAAAGAGTCAGCTGGGAGGGAGGCTGACCACAATAAAGCCAGCTGCATTTCAGCTATTTTACACTCAGTGATATGTCAAGTGGCCCAAGGCAATGCTTCTGCCCCCATCTTAGGAGAAAGTCTCACTGTGAAGAACCAATGGCCAATCAAGTTGATCAATAGCTCTGTAGTTCAAATGATGCCAGGATCAAGCAATGCACTCTAGGAACTGACTCTCGTCCTCATAAAGACAAGGAATAATGGAAGCTGAACTGAAGGTAGGTCTTGGGTGTTGATGGAGAAAGAGGGTTATAGTGGTCATATGATCTTGCAGAGGTGGGGTGAAGGGGAGGGATGACTCCAATGGTCATAAGGACTCTCCCAAAAAAGGAAGATTTACTTCCCACACCCCTTTCCCCCCACAGTATTTCCTTGACCCGTAGCAGAGATAAAATCATGCCCAGTAAGAACTGGGTTGGGCCTGTGCTGAAGTACAAGTTGAAAATAAAGCACTTTTTCAAAGATTTGTTATATGCGGAATCCATTATAATGGAAAGCAATTGAGGTATACAGTACAGATGCAGTAAACTGGGGGATGAAAAGCAAGACAGGGTTCAAGAAGGTAACTCTGAGAGTTGAAGGTTGGAAGAAAGCTTGAATGAAATCTAAGTAGCATCATAACCTGGTTAAAATATGGAACAGGGCAGAACAAGAATAAACCTTCAACTCACCAGTGTCTGTGCTGACCACAATGCCATTTCCAAAATTAATCACATCTGCCTGCACTTGGGCCATACTCCTCTATTCCCTGCCTGTATATGCGTCTATTTAAAAGCCTCTTAAACATTGCTACCATCTCTGGCTCTAACACCTTCCCCAACAGCACATTCTAAAAGCTACCACTCTGTATAAAAAGAATTGCCTCACAAATCTCCTTCAAATGTTCCTCCTCTGGCCTAAATTCACACTGCCTAGTATGTGACTCTGACAAAAAACTCTGACTATCCACCCTATCCATGCCTCTCATAATTTTCTGTACATCTATCAGGTCACCCTTCACCTGTCCTCATAGCTTATACTCTCCAATCCATACAACATCCTGGTAAACCTCTTTTGCACCACCTCCAAAGCCTTCACATCTTTCCTCCAGTGGGGCCAGAACTGCAAACAATACTCTAACTAAGGCTTAGTTAAAGGTTATACAGCTGCAACATGACTTGCTAACTTTAATATTTAATGCCCTGACTGATGAAGGCAAGTATGCCACATGCCTTCTTGACCGCCTTATCCACTTGCGTTGCCATTTTCAGGGAGCGATAGATTTGCATCCTGAGATCTCTCTATGTACCAATGCTCCTAAGGATCCTGCCACTTTTATTTTGCATTTGACTTCTGAAAATGCATTACTTCATACTTGTCTGTATTAAACACCATCTGCTATTTCTCCACCCAACTTACTAAGTGATCTATTTCCTTTGACAACCTTCCTCACTACCAACAACTCCACCAATTCTAATGTCATCTGTAAGCTTACTAATCAGGCCACCTACACTTTCATCCAAATTATTTATATATATTACAAGCAACAGAGATCCTAGCACTGACCCTTGTGGACACCATTGGTCACAAACCTCCAGTCAGAAAAACACTCCTCCACAATTACCCTCTGTCATCTATGACCAAGCCAATTTTGTATCCAATTTACCAACTCACCATGGATCTTATGTGATTTAATCTTTAAAAAGATGAAATGCTTTAGTGAAGTCCATGTCGACAACATCCAGTGCTCTACCCTCATCAATCGTTTTCACAACTTCCTCCAAAACAGTCAAATAAATTTGTGAGAAAAGACATTACACAAAGCCATGCTGACTATCTAAGATAAGTTCATTCTTTTGCAAATGCCAGTAAATCTGGTCCCTAAGAACCTTCTCCAATAATTTCTCGACCATTGTTGTAAGTCTCACTGGCCTGTAATTTTCCAGATTATCCCTATTGCCCTTCTTAAACAAAAGAACAACATTGGCAAAAGTGAGTACTGCAGACGCTGGAGATTAGACTCAAGAGTGTAGTGCAAGAAAAACACAGTTCAGAGGGCTTTTGGCTGAAACATCGATTTTCCTGCTCCTTGGATGCTGCCTGATCTGCTGTGCTTTTCCAGCACCACACTCTTGAAAAAAACAACATTGGTATTCTCCAATTTTCTGGGACCTCGCCTATAGCTAAAGAGGATACAAAGATCTTTGTGAAAGGCCGCAGCAATTTCCTCCCTTGCCTCTTGAGATAGATCTCCAGGCAGCACTGTTGCCTTACATCACCAGGGATCTCGGTTTGATTCCAGCCTTGGGTAACTTTCTGTGTGGAGTTTAAATATTCTCCATGTCTGTGGGTTTCCTCCGGGTGCTCCAGTTTTGTTGCACAGTTCAAAGATGTGCTGGTTAGGTAGTTTGGACATGCTAAATTGCCCTGTATTGTCCAGGGGTAAGCAGAGCTGAAAAATGTGTTGCTGGAAAAGCGCAGCAGGTCAGGCAGCATCCAAGGAGCAGGAGAATCGATGTTTCGGGCATAAGCCTCAGGTCAAGTGACCCTTCCTCAGAACCAACCCTCAACGTTAACTCTGATTTCCCTTCAGAGATGTGCCAGACCTGTTGAGCCTTCCCAGCAGTTTCTCTATCTGAGTAACAGCATCCGAAGTTAATTCAGTTTTTAATCTTGTGAATGGGCAGCCTGTTTTAGAAATTTTTTAAACAAATTCTCCAGACCTGCTTTGCTACACCTCTGGAGCAAATAGGACCTGAACGTGGGCTCCCCACCGAAAGTTAGGGACACTACTACCTCATCGTAAGAACTCTCCTCTGCCTCCGATGACAAAAGAAAAGCAGGCAGCTTTTCTCAACGACCAGGCAACGCTGGCTTCCCCAGTGCCTGACAGAAAATTGAAAATCTAAGTGATCTCCAGCATCTCCCAGGGGTAAGCAGGCGGGGTGAGTTAGCTATGATGAATATGATATTACAGGAATAGGGTAGGGGGCTGGGTTGCTCTTTGGAGGGTCAGTGTGCAGACTTGACGGTTCAAATAGCCTTTATCTGCAATGTAGGACTCTATGAGATTTCATCACACCTTGGGAACCTATTTATCTAAATGGTTTTTAAACCTCAATGCCTCCTCCTTCTTAAAATTAACATGCCCCAGAATATCAACGTACTCCTCTCTAATCTTATCATCATCCATTTCTTTTCTTTGGTGAATACCAAAGCAAAGTACGCATTAAGAACATCACCCATTTCTTCTGGCTCCACACACAAATTCTCTCCTTTGCCCTTGAATGGATCTTCCCTTTCGCTAGCTGACCTTCTGCTCCTAATTTACATATAAAATGCCTTAGGAGTCTCCTTAATCCTACTGGCCAAGGACATTTTATGACCCCTTTTAACCCTCCTAATTCCTTGTTTAAATTTTTTGCTGCCTCCTTTATATTCTTCAAGGGGCTTGTCTGATTTCAGTTTCCTAAACCTTACATATATTTCATGCTTCTTTTTGACTGAACTTTCAGTCTCTTGCCATTCAGGGTTCCTGAATCTTGCTATCCCTATCTTTCATCTTCACAGGAACATGCTAGTCCTGAACATGCTGGCCTTCGAAAAACTCCCACATGCGTGATATGGATTTGTCCGCAAACAGCTGCACTAATCTAATTTCTCCAGTTCTTGTCTCATACTTTTCTAATTAGCCTTCCCTTAATTTAGCATTTTCACCTGAGGACTGGTTTAGCTGAATGAATAATTTCAGTTCTGTGCGTCAAATGGAATTCTATGCATGTATTCATCTTGGGCGGAAGTACAAAATGGAACACAGTAACTTGGCAAATCAGGCAGAGTGAAAACTATCTGCCCAGGGCAAACCTATATCTCAATGTGATTACTTGGGGCAGTACTCCCAGATTGCCAGGGATTTACCAATCATCAAGCAACTCAGACAAGAAGTCAGCAGGCAGTTTACTTTACTATCAAAGACCAATTTCACTCCAGTACTATCAAATTCAGGATAGAACAGGATATTATTAAAGTATAATTAAAGTTGGCAGCAGCAAAATTAATAATCTTGTCTTTATTAACAAATCCATGTTTAATTTGAATAAAACACCTCAAGGTTTGAGAGTTCCAATGCTGACATTATTTTTGTTATTTTCTTATCTATGAAAAATTCACAACTGTATATCAAACTAAGTGGAATATGTCTCAAGAATATTTGATTATAGATGACTGGGTAACACCGTCACATAGGGCAGTAGAGGCAAACTCCCAAGTATCAGCAATGGCCAGTACTGCTTTTCCCAACAGAATAGTTAAGGCAGACCTTAAACCTGTGAAGGAAGAATGTTTATTTGTAATATTCACGTGTCTCTTGACTGCATTAGTAATCAAAATTCTGCCCTTTTCTGTCTTGAATATAATCTATAAGCGGTTCACTGTTGACAAACATGACAAGGCTGGCTTTGTGCTTTCAATAAAGGCAAGGCAAGATGGAAGCAGTGTAACCCTTTGAGCTCTGGCTTTGAGAGCAAAGTATAAAATGGGAAAGGAAGACAGATGCCTTGAGCATCCCAGTACTAGCTAAGGGAGCGAGCAATAGGAGAGCAAGAGAGAAGCCCTGAGAGTCATCCTGGTCCAATCCATGAGGTGAATGCCTATCCCTGTATGGAAGTATCCTGGCAGCAGCAATAGAAAGATGGGTGCCAGTGCACTCTGAAGTGGCATGGTGGTCAGTGGTTAGATTACTGCTTCATAGCAGCAGGGACCCAGGTTTGATTCCACCCTCAGATGACTGTCTGAATGGAGTTTGCACATTCTCACCTGTGTCTGTGTGGGTTTCCTCCAAATACTCTGACAGTCCAAACCTTTGTGCAGGTTAGATGGACTGGCCATGTGACATTGCTCATAGTGTCCAGGGATGTACAGGCTAGGTGGATTAGCAATAGAAAATGCAGGGTTACAGGAATATGGTAGGGTAGTTCTGGGTGGGATGTTCTTTGAAGGGTCAGTGAGGATTCAAAGGGGTGAATGGCTTGCTTCCACACTGCAGGGATTCTCTGGTTACACTGTAAGTGTTGCCATCTATCAATGAGGTGAGATTGGATAATAATTAAATATTAAAAAAATGCAAGTGGGCCACTAGCCACTCACCAGTGAGATTCTCATTTTGCTGTTCAATACTTGGTTGGAGAATCAGATCTTTCCTTCTCAATATTGAGAAGTTAATTGCAGCCTACCTTATCCTATTTGCCCTACTAACTCACCAATACTCAGATGTTCAGGGAAGATTCTGACTTGGCCTCCACAATCCTATATAGAATTTACAATGATGTGGAGGTGCTGGTATGTAACTGGGGTGGACAAAGTTAAAAATCACACAACACCAGGTTGTGGTCTAACAGGTCTATTTAGAAGTACAACCTTTCAGAGCACTGCTCCTTCATCAGGTAGCTAGTGGGGCAGGATCATAGGACACGGAATTTATAGTAAAAGATCAAAGTATCATACAACTGATGCAAAGTACTAAACAAACCTAGATTACTGTTAAGTCTTTAATCACTTAGAATGGGGTTGCAGATTTTAATTAATTGTAAATCCCAGAACTTCTTTCAAGTCACAGTACCGAGATAACTTGAAGTTTTATAAAAAAAAGGTGATATCTCAGTACAGACAATGCGTTAAAAGTGTGAGGTTGGAGTCTGTCTGTATCCCAACCTTGAGTCAGACTGATTCTATTTCCAAAGTAAAAATTTATAAAATGTCACATGGACTGACTGCCTATAGATTGTGTGTTTCTGAACAAAGTAGAATGCATATTCAAATACAAATCTGCAAATGCAAGCTCACCTCATAGACGTGTGTGTGTGTGCTTGACAGAGTGTGTGCATGAGTGTGATGAAGTATATACCTCTGAGAGGGTATGAGCAGGTGTGTATGCGTGTGTTTGTCTGAGAGAGAACGTGTGTAAGAGAGAGAGTCTGAGTGAGTGTGTAAGAGTGTTTGTGTATGTGTGCTTGTGTGTGAGAGTGTTGAGTGTAGTGCGATCACCTGTAGTGTAACATGAACCCAAGATCCTGATTGAGGTCATCCTCATGGGTATTGAACTTGGCTAGCAGCCTCTGTTCAGTGACTCTGCATTGTTCCATATCTCAAAGTCCACCTTTGAGAACTGTCACCTGAAGATCTGAGGCCGAAAGTCCTTGACCAATGAAATGCCCCCCCACTGGGAGGGAACTTCCCTGTCTGGAGATTATTGCACGGTGTCCATTCATCCATTGTCATAGCATCTGCTTGGTCTTGCTAATATGCCATGCCTCAGGGCATCCTTGACTGCAGCATTTGAGATGGATAATGTTGACCAAGTCACATGAGCACCAGCCGTGCATGTGATGGGTGGTGTTCCCATGATAGTGCCCATATCAACACTCTGACGCACCTTGCAGTGGTTGCCAATGACAGGGTTGTGTGGTGTTGTAGTCAATGTTGTCCTGAAGGCTGGGTAGTTTGTTGCGAACAATGGTCTGTTTAAGGTTTGGCGGTTGTTTAAAGATAAGATTTGGAAATGTAGGGAAGATCTTGGCGAGGTGCTCATCCTCATCAATAATATGTTACAGGCTGCAAAGAAAATGGCGTAGCTTCTCTGCTCCTGGGAATTACAGGATGATGAAGGGTACCCTTTCGATTGTATCTCATGTCTATCTCCTGAGGAGGTCTCTATGGTTTCTCACTGTAGCACATCAGAATTGCAATCAATGAGTTGAGCATTGTACCCTGTTCTTATGAGGGCATCCTTCAGCACCTTCAGGCGTCCATCATGTTCCTCCTCATCTGAACAGATTCTGTGTATGCGTAGTTCACAACTCTCTCTGAGTGAAAAAATCTGCCCTCATCTCAGTCTGAAATGGCAGAACCCTTTTTACCTGTGACCTCCAGTTCTAAATACTCACATAAGGAGATACCACCTCATAGCAACTATCTTGTCAAACACTCTCAGAAACATTTATCTTTTAATAAAGAATAATGATGAATTAGCAGGCTCATTTACATGTCTGACTATTTTCTTTTCCACTAACTAAAACAAGACTATTTCACGATAGGCATCCCTTTCATCCATCTTACTGATATGATCGATTGGAAGCAGCAAAACTCATTTCAAAATCTCCCTGCAAAATATCTCCTTAATCCTCAAACCTGCTTCTCAATCATCTTCTCCATGAGCTTGTTTAACATATTAATTATCTCGACAGAAAGTTTTCTCTCAAAAGCCCTTCCAGTTTAATTTTTCACCTTATTGAAGATGATAAATTTTGCATCAATACCCTTACTCATCATCAATTGACCATTCCTCAATATTTACCACTGTTTTGAAAACCTCAAATCTTTTCTCCATTAAAAATATTCTTGGTCATTCAAATCCAATTTTGGGACATATTCCCCTTCATAAGCATAAGGACTGAGATAGATTCAGTTTTCAACCCATTTGTTGAAGGTTAGCTGAGTATGAAGTGACATACATTGAAATAGCAGACTTTTCCTTTCAACTAAACTTTATGTACATGACACCAATGATGTGAAAAGCAAGAAATTAGCGAATTAAAGCACAAAGTGCTTGGAAATTTTGGAAATTAGATTTTTTAATGAAAAATGTTTGACAAATCAACCTGCCATTAGACGTGCCTTTGTATGTTTGTCTGTTTTGAACTTTTGCATGGACTTGCTGAATGTGCAAGTCTACAAAGTTAAAAACAAGGAAAACTCGACACATGGGGGAAAAAAGAAAAATGAAAGAAAGTCCAATTTTCCATCTTAAAGACTAGCACAAAGATCAAACATGGGGAATGATTTTATGAAGCCAATAGTGGGAGTAGCTACTTCTGACATTAACTTTAGAATTTCCATGCTTAACTGCATATTTGCCCTGATCTGAAGCTGCTATGGCATTTACATGGAAATAGTGACAAGCTATTATTTTGATAGCAAATTATGGACTAGAGTTTTGTTATCACTAGGAACAAACAGAACAAATAAGGAATAGTTTTAAAGAATATTAATGAAAACTCCATCTGAACATGTTGTACTTAGAGAACTATGTGAACAACAGCCTAGGAAAAGGAATTAATGAACCTCACAATTACAATATCTTTCAGATAAGTCATCTCGAAATAAAAACCCAACTGGTTGACAAATGTTCTTGAGAGAAGGAAAACTGCCAACCTTATGCAGTCTGGCCTACGTATAATTCTATCACCATTCTGAAATGCCCTTTGATGTGATCCAACAAACTACTCAGTAATTTATTTTCAAATCCAAGGACCTATATTGAATGATGCTACTTGGTCTGCCCAAAGTTTAGTCTTCAAGTGCAGTGTTGTCCTTGACCAAATTTTGCAAACTGGCACATTCCAAGGTCCAAGACTATTTGCTGAAGCATGCAGTGAAATTTTGAGCAGAGGTCAGAAAAGCAATGGGGAAAGGTTGCTTTAAATGTGTCTTAGCATCCACATAAGGAACCAGAATTTGTAGAACCCCTTGTGCTGTATACCTAACAAGAAATGTGCATTGTGATTATTGAGATATTGAAATTAGATTGATGACACCTTAGAACAGAACATCATGCAAAAATAAATTTTGATTTCGTTTTCTGCAAAATTCAACTTGAAAAGTTTTGCTTTGGAACTTTATGTCTTCCATGGAATGCATATTGTAAATAGTAAGAGTATTATCATTACATTGCGGCATTTAACAGCAAAATATGGTGCCTGGAGATAAGTTGAGTTTTGTTAAACCTTTATAATTTTCAAGTTGAAATATGCTGCAGTGTACATTTACAAATGTTATGAATAAAGTATACATGATTATAGATTTCTTTTCAAAATATAATGTCAGATTGAGAGGGGAAAGGAAGAATGAAAAATATGGGAAGCATGTCTCCCATTAGTAAAGCAAACAGTACATCGTAGGTTATTAGTCCCGCATTTTGGGGATTGCAAATGGCATTTTGCACCCTATTGCATGCAGTGATATTAAGATATTATTCTAAGGACAAAAACATTATTTCCAACATCGTAGGTCCAATGTGTGACATATTTATGCATAATATGTTAGTTAATAACATTGCATTGCATTTTCAAATAAAATCAAGTTATCCATTATTTCCATAGCTTTCTCCTATTATGATTAACAAATGAAAAATGATCGACAAATTTTAGCTTATGGCCAAAACAGGTTGTGCATAATCTCAGATAAATTCAATATTGTTATTATCCAAAGTACCTTCAGTAGTGGATAATGAGGCTGTATCATTTACTGAAGAGTAAATTACTAAAACACAAAACTCAGTCAACTATCATTAGCACCATTCAAAGTCCCCATACCAATTCTGTGAAAACCGCAGTGCCTAATTTTGTCACACAGAGCTGAAAATTACTTTGTTAAAAACACAACAGGTCAAATTGGATTTTTCTGATTTGAAATATCAACTATCAGTTTTCTCCTTTGGCTATCTCTGTAGTTTTCATCAGGAAATTGCAATGAAGCCAGACAATCCTGAGTTTTTACCCTGAAACATTTAAAAATATTCATTTTATAATTGTACAATCATAGTTAATCACTAACAATCACTTTAAGTTAATCACTTAAAGACATTTCACTTCATCCTCACTCAGTTTGATTGAATTAACAGGTCTCCAGGGTTTTATGACTACATCATGAAGTTACACAGTTGCATCAGCTACTGGAGTGGAATAAGGAAAGAAGACTAACTGACTGTTAAAGCAAAATGCTTTCCATTTCAAAAAGATGAAAACATCCTTAATACAAAATGAGAGAAAATATTTTCATAATCTACCATGAACCAAACGGTAATTGATTGGTCAATGAGAAATGGGTGAAGTAATCCGGGTTCAATTCCCGCCTCAGGCGACTGACTGTGTGGAGTTTGCACGTTCTCCCCGTGTCTGCGTGGGTTTCCTCCGGGTGCTCCGGTTTCCTCCCACAGTCCAAAGATGTGCAGGTCAGGTGAATTGGCCATGCTAAATTGCCCATAGTGTTAGGTAAGGGGTAAATGTAGATGTAGGGGTATGGGTGGGTTACGCTTCGGCGGGGCGGTGTGGACTTGTTGGGCCGAAGGGCCTGTTTCCACACTGTAAGTAATCTAATCTAATCAAAGTAAAACACAAGCATTAACATACAAATAACTTGCATTAATATAGTGTTATTAACAAAGGAAGTTCACCATACATTACAAAGGACTAAATATTGTGAATATTAGCTCCACTAAGTATTCACAAATGTAAACATGAACAACATTTTCACAAAGAAAAGTACAAAAGAAGAAATGAAGGAGCTGGAAGTTCTGGAAAGCTAAAGAGTGCTCACAAGAAAGAAATCTTGGAGGTTGAATAGTTTATATCTCATAATACAATAAATTGAGAAGATTTTTGTTACATTGACAATATTTTGAAGGAGTAATTAAACAGTGGGTTCCACCAACACGTGTTAAGATTCTCAAATACGGTGATACAAGAAAACTGACATACTTCAATTTCACGTAAATTAATGGAACCAATTATCAGGAATGAACTTGGAGATGGTCTGTGTGAAAAAAACGCATATTGTAAACAGTAACCAACGTTGCTTTAGAAGAGAAAACATTTATCTGACAAATCTTCTGTATATGTTTGAGGAAATGCTAGTTCAACCAAGTCTGCAAGCTAAACTTAAAGCTTCAGGGAGCTCAAGTGTAAAGCCTAGCATAGACGAATGACTGAAAACAAAGATTATTAATGAGAAGTATAATGTCAGATTGAGAGAGGAAGTATGAGTCATCGGTAACTTGTCTACTATGTCTAAAAAGCAGCAAGTTTCTTAAGCTTTCCATGTTAGCTCAATTTATTTCTAATAAAAAAATAATTTATTCAACAGTAATGTCATGTTTTTGGTTCATGTTTCATAAAACTTTGAACGTTACAAGAATTTTCTGGTTCAAATTTCCTTTGCAATGCTGCATAATAATTTTAAACACACAAATATTGCTAATGTTAGCTGTCTGAATCTAATCTTTAATAAATCTTCATTAAAGTGGACTGAGATATTAAAGAAATTGAAATATTTAACAATGGTATTTTCACTTTTCCAGTACCCATGTTCCCATGAACTAAATAAACAAACAATGGAAGAAATTTAAAGTAAATTTGCAAACATGGTTGAGCCACATTTGTTCAGTACTATTAAAATGCAATGCTCATGACCCAATTATTTTCAAGCGTCAACCTTTAAATTAAAATAAAAAGTGACCCTGCCTGACTAAAATCATAAAAACAGATTTAAGTTCTGTATTAATTTCAAAAAGCGCAGACAATTACATTAGATCTTTGGGATTTAATGTGTCATCACAAATCTTTCAAGGCTCCGTACTATGAAAGCAATGCGTGATTTTTCTTTTACATTTTGAGTGATATAGAGGGAACACTCACATATACATAATGTTCATCAACGTTCTTGCTATGTGACAACAGGGAAAAAAATAATGTCACACCTGAAGTTTTCTACCTTCTAAAGGTTTATTACTTAAATTGGCTAAGCTGCCGGATGAATCCAATAGCACATAATGGGCAAAAGTGAGGTGCCTTTCTTCAATCTGTCGGAGGACTCAGTATACACCTCATTATATGAATATTTATCTATATACACTTAAATTTGTAATTAAATCAATGATATGGAAAATTGTAGGGAATTATGAGACAAGGCACATTTATTTTTGAACTATAGGAATACATAGACAGCTTCCAACTGTATTTCTTTTCTAAGAGAAGCATGAGCATGTGTGCATATATCAACTGGCAATGTTCACTGCATTCATTTGCTTGAAGAATAGATTATAATTTGTGCTTTTCAGGTTCTATTTCCATGAGTATCACACCAGCTTTTCAAAAGAAACAAATGAATGAAGTAACTTTTTTGATAAGAAAGTACAATAGAGACTCCACAATTTATTATGTATTTTCATGCCACAAGGATACGCATATTATTTATGGAAAATGGAAAAATATCTGACCAGGAGAGGCTACACATTTGACGACTTGTGTCCTAAAACCTGCAAGTGACAATGAGTTATGAAAATCACTCATGAATTAATGATCAACTTTTTCAAACGCCGTCCTTGTTTCCTGCTTATAGTTTAATGCAGTTTGTAACATTTAAAATATGCAGGGCAAAGGACAGGTCCAGTTATATAATGGCTTTTATTTTAAAAAGGCTGTCAATTCGGTGATGTAGTAACTCATTTAAGCCATCTGTTGTATTTAGCATTTGTCATCATGAATTTGTGCCGTTCATCTGGGCTTTACATTTCAAGAATTTTCATGTGGAATATCATTAAGATCTAACAAAATAAGGAAGACAATTTAGAATCATACTTTATTCATAAATATAATTGAGAAAATTACATGAGATTCCACAGAGAAAAGTTTATTCTCACTACATTTAAAGATTTATAAAAATGGTAAGGCGCAATAGTGACATTAAATCAGCAACTTAAAAGTTTTAGCCAAAATTATGAGGATCTTCTTAAAAGGAAATATACTCTATTAGGACCAGATCTGAAGATGCTGCCAAATCAAATTCACAAAATCAGGACAGTTAGTAATGCATATGTTGAAGTCACAGATATGATGCATATCCATCTAACAGCACAGTTTTGAGATCTTTAATTTATAAACAGTTAAAGTATTGTTCATTGAACTCTTCCATTAACAAAAATCACATTTTCAGACTTGTGGTGGAAATAGAAAAAAATGATTTCAATAACCCACAAATAGCACTGGCTTGTTGTAAGACTCACAGTAAATTCAATGCAGTGGTGTGTTTTACAGGTAGCCTTTTAACAGCCTTCTGAAATGGCTAAGCAAACACTTACTTCAAGGGCAAATAGATATTTGCAACAAGTGCTGCTCTTGCCAGTGATGCTCATATCCCATGAAAGAATAAAGACAAGTATGAACATTGAGTCCACTTGGGTTGATTATGCTACCCAAATCATTAATAATCCTTTACAGATGGATTCCATCTTTCTCCTGCCTGCAATATCAATGTCAACTGCACTGAGTTTGGAAAAAAGTCTGAATTGTACCAAAAATCATGATGTGTCAATTTCAGGGAATTGCATGCAAGATTACTCTCTGTAAGCTCTAGCTATTGTCTCACACAGCTGCCTACTGCTTATCTTGGGACTGAGACTCCGAAATTTGTGTTTTCAAATAAACCTGTTGAACTACAACCTAGTGTCATGCGATTTTTGACGATGTCCAACCCAGTTCAACACCGGCACCTCCACATCACGCAGTACCTTATTGCAGAGACACAAACTTCCGTGGCATCAAGCTTCCACTATTATGCACTCATCAGCAGGGGAAATAGTCACGACTGCCAGGAAGGATCTTCTTGGATTTCCAGCTCCAGTGCCATATATAAAGTCAAGCTAAGTACCAGGTCAGTTACTATCAGCTACAAATAACCCTTCATAGTACATGTGGAATACAGAACACAGAACAGTACAGCACAGGAACAGGCCCTTCAGCCCAACATGTCTGCGCTGACCATGACACTATTCTAAACTAATCTCCACTTTTTAAAAAGGGAAATAGACAAAAGATAGATAATTATAGACTGGTTAGCTTAACTTCTGGAGCGGGGAAGATGCTTGAGTCTATTATCAAGCAAGAAGTAGCAAGGCATCTAGATAGAAATTGTCCCTTTGGGCAGACGCAGCATGGGTTCATGAAGGGCAGGACTTGCTTAACTAATCTTCTGGAATTCTATAGTGGAGAACGGGGACCCAGTAGATGTGGCGTACCTAGATTTCTAAAAGGCCTTTGAATAGGTACCGCACAAGAGGCTGCTGCATAAAATAAAGATGCATGGTGTTACAGGTAAAATATTAGCATGGATAGAGGATTGGTTGACTAACAGGAAGCAAAGATTGGAGATAAATGTGTGCTACTCTAGTTGGCAATTAGCAATCAGGTGTGCCTCAGGGATCAGTGTTGGGACTGCGATTATTCACAATTTACATTGATGATTTGGAGTTGGGGATCATGTGTAGTGTGTCAAAGTTTGCAGATGACACTAAGACAGAGCAAAGTTTTTTTTAATTCATTCACGGGATGAGGCTTGGCTAGCATTTATTACCCATCCCTAATTGCACACAGGGCAGTTAAGAGTCACATATAGGCCAGACCAGGTAAGGATGTCAGTTTCCTTCTCTAAAGGACATTCATGAACCAGATGGATTTTTCCCGACAATCGGCAATGGATTCATGAGCAGCATTAAACTCTTAATTCCAGATATTTATCAGATTCAAATCCTACCATCTGCCATGGCAGGATTCAAACCCAGGTCCCCAGAACGTTATCTAGGTTTTTGGATTAACAGTCCTATGATAAATACCACTTGGCCATAGCCTCACTTGTGCAGAGGAGTGGGCAAAGGTCTGGCAGATGGAATACAATGTTAGTAAATGTGATGTCACCCATTTTGGTAGGAGTAATAGTAAAAAAAGGATTATTGCTTGAATGGTTAAAAAATTGCAGCATGCTACTATGCAGAGGGACCTGGGTGTCCTTGTGCATGAATCACAGAAGGTGGTTTGCAGGTGCAACAAGTAATTAGGAAGGCAAATTGTTCTTCATTGCTAAAGGGATTAAGTTTAAAAGCAGGGTGGTTATGTTGCAGCTGCACAGTGTGCTGGTGAGGCCACATCTGGAGTATTGCAGTTTTGGTCTTCTTACTTGAGAAAGGATGTACTGGCACGAGAGAAGGCGCAGAGAAGGTTCACTAGCTTGATTCCAGAGTTGAAGGGGTTGGCTTATGAGAAGAGACTGTTAAAAATCACATAACACCAGGTTATAGTCCAATAGGTTTAATTGGAAGCACACTGGCTTTCGGAGTGACGCTCCTTCATCAGGTGATTGATCACCTGATGAAGGAGCGTCGCTCCGAAAGCTAGTGTGCTTCCAATTAAACCTGTTGGACTATAACCTGGTGTTGTGTGATTTTTAACTTTGTACACCTCAGTCCAACATCGGCATCTCCAAATCATGACTATATTGTAAACAGTCTACGACTGTTTGTCTGATCAATATATCTACCTCCCACTCTGCAACAATATACTGATCCGATACAATCCCCAATTAAGTTTAACAAAAAATTTCAAACACTGGCATCTCCAAATCGAGAAGAGACTGAGTAGACTGGGATTATATTCATTGAAAGTTAGAAGAATGAGTGGGGATCTTATAGAAACATATAAAATTATGAACGTAATAGATTTTTTTGAACTATAAAGGAATTAAGGGACATGGTGAGAGGGCAGGTAAATGGAGCTGACACCACGAGAAGATCAGCAATGATCTTATTGTTGGTGGAGCAGGCTCGAAGGGCCAGCTGGCCTACTTCTGCTCCTAGTTCTTATGTTCATCTGCCTGCTCATGGTCCATATTTCCTGCCTGTTCACGTGTCTGTCTACATTCCCCTTAAATATCGCTATCGTATCCACTTCTACCACCTCACCTGGCAGTGTGTTTCAAATGCCTCACATATCTTACCTGATGTGTATGCTCCCAAGTATTTGACAATTTCATTCTAGCAGAAAGGCTCTGACTATCTATTCTATCCATGCCTCTCATAATTTTATATAGTTCTATCAGGCTGTCCTTCAGTCTCTAACACTGTAGCGAAAACAATATAGTGGGAAGGAAACAAAAAAGAACAACTTCTGAGGATACACACCTGGCATAGGTGGTAAATCACTGGAAATAGAAACTCACATGCATAAATCTATTCATACGTTATGTCATTACCTGTTTGATCAACTGTCATTGAAAATACAGCTATAAGAATGAAGTAATTCTGTAGTAGCCTGTAAAACACAAATGGATTGCTAACTTGGCCAAACAGTAAGGGATACTGGGTACATTGGCCAAGTGAAACTCTGAAATCACAAGACCCACACACTAGTGATATTAGCATAATGTAAATGGCAACAGCTATTCTGGACAGACACCTCCAACAACGTATCCGCTAAACAAAGGATGGCTCAGACAGAAAGGCACCATGTCCTGCCATCTAAGTGACTGACTTTTATTTCAAACTATTAAGTGTATCACCCTGATTGGCCAATACTATAGAAAGTTCCAGAAAAACATCCAAAAGGTATAAAAACATGGGTTCACCTGCAGACCTCTCTCTTGGAATCGCTCTTGGAACCAATCTTGGAATCTCTGGAATCAACTGATGCCTTCCAAGGAGACCAGCATGGCAAGGGGCAGAGACCAACTGACTATGCAGAGTGAGAAAGGAAGCAGCTTCGCAGAGACAGAGCAACAGAGAGAGTGACTTGGTAAATCCACAAGAGATTCAGGAAGTATTGTAACCTGAAATGGCCAAATAGCATTAGGGATAATACATTTAGTATTAAAGATTATTGTAATTTTGCTGTTTTGCTTTGGTACCGGGTTGTGTATATGTTGATTTGACCACTTTGGTTGTGGGACACCTGGGCAAATTCATTCATAACATTCTGGTCTATAATTTGTTTAAAGAGGAGCTAGACAACAGCAGAAACTGCTGATTTTCAGCAACATATCAATTTTAAGCCTTGTCTATAGGAGGGCTACTCTTTTCTCCTGCTCAATGTCCTTACTTTCCTACTAAGACAGCTCTCTCAGCTGTTCAGCAAGGCACAGTGGGGGAAAACCACCATTTAAGGTCTGTTCACTTATAGGACCCTCCTGGTGCCTCAAATATATGTATATAGTTTCTTGCACAATTAAGAATTAACTTGGGCTTTTTGGAACTGTCATGAGAGTCAACCTCCAATGTTTGTTCTCAATATGCTAAAACTGTACAGAACGGAACTGCTGCAGTGACTATTCACAAAAATCTTATAAAAATTGGAAGTATATTTTTTAAAATAAAAAAAGTGATGACTTTAACCAGGCCTGCTTGACATAGTGCACAGTTGGGGTCTAAATGTAGCAACTGTAAGGTCTTAGCACATCAAACATTTTGCCACTGCTGAGTGCAAGGTACCATGAGAGCTGAGCCATTGAAGCGTGGTGCAAACCTAATGATGTGAGCAACGGAGATAACTTGCCAGACCTCACAGACGCAAACCATTCATGAAACTCTTCAAAATTAATAATTGGCTGTTTTATTGTAAAATTCAGCTCAATTAATTATATTTTGGCTACGGTGGCAAATTGCTCAACTTGGAAAACAAGGGCCCACAGGGAGAGAATGTGGGAAGGAGGTCGGCCTGCTGATGCTGGAAGCAAAAAGCCTGGCATGGCAGATAAGTAAGAAGGTCCACATTGGTTCTCCGTGACTGTTCCAGTTGTCTGAGAAAATTTTAGACCGTCTTGCTATTAGCCACAACCAACCTCCTATGGCTCTTCAGACCTTCTAAAATAATTCATTCTTCCTTTCAAAATGTTCCTGAATCCAAACACTTCTGAGGAGCCATGAACCATGAGTAATGGAGAAACTGACTAATGTTGTGAAAATTGTATGGCTTAGGAGTTGCCTGCTCTTGGAATAGTCCAGATCAGGAGTGCAGGAGTGAACTTGTGATTCCAACTCTTATTCTGTACCAGCAAAGGTTGGGAGTGCCTGAAATGGATGCCGGAATCACAGAATATGGTCTGTCTACATTATGTGGTTCCAGAGACATTCCAACTCTGCACAAATCCAGGTCAATGACTTTGAACTTCTCATTTTTTAGTTAGAGAATTTTAGATAATATAGTCTCATTTTTGAGCTAACAAATGTCTCAGGAATTAAAATATTTTGCTTTTTTTTTCCCATCAAGAATTTCCATGCCGCCAATGAATGAGATGGTGCACAACTAGATATTCAAGCTCATTTATACAGGCTCATTGATCTGAACCAAATACAAATAGATTTCTCTTTGATATTTGGCCTCAGTTTATGACGATTGAAATAATATCTAGGTTTATTGAATAAATAAAGTATTTTAAATGCCACATACAGTACAAGTGATATACAAAGTACTCACAGTGACCTCACTCAGGAAGTTTGAGAGTCAATTAAATGCTGATTCAAAATTTTGCAAAACAAATTTGTCAATAAATGTAGGCATTTCAGCATTCCTGAACTAAAATCAATGGCTGGTGTCAAAACAGTGCACCATGATTCGTGTTCAGACTGACAGATGAAATCTATATTAGACACTGCAGATAATATGCACATGAACCCAACTGGCATTAAGAATCAATGATTGAACCAACCTTTCCTCATTTGTCAACTTGAAAAATGCAGATAAGAATGAAAACATACAGTGTTGCATGAAAACCGCACATTCTGTACTGGTAAAGCACACATTATCCAGATGGCTCTGGAATGTGATGTAGACCATTAATTTGACTATCCACAGTACAACATAATTATATCTTTGAGACTGAATTCCAGTCACACTTGTCCATATGCTCATTTTTCACCCAAATGCTAATATTAGGATCAACCATGCTGGTTGTTGCATTCCTGGAAGGATATTTAGCGACACTTGGTGACATGGCACACACTATAGTTGGTAAACATTGTTTCATTTACCTTACAAAGGTAGGTCGCCTTCTTCCCATTTAGCTTATAAAGAAGTAATAACAAAAAAAAACTCACACCCATAATGAATTAGAAATAATATATCTACAAGTTTATCTACTGATCAGCACTGACTTTTTTTTGTTTGATCCCACACCAAGGGAATCATTACGTAGAATCATAAAATGATTACACCACAGAGAGAGACTAATTAGTTGAGTTCAGTCTGCGCTGGCTCTCTGTAAGAGCAATACAGCTAGGTTCCTCCCCTGCTCTCTTCCCATAACCCCACAAATACAATCCCGACAAATATTTCTCTAATTTCCTTTTGAAAGCCATGATTGAGTCTGCATTCACTAAGCTTTCAGGGAGTACATTTCAGATCCTAACCAATTGCCAAATAGAAAATGGTTACATTCAAAAATACCTTGTTTCTTTTGCAAATTAACATAATTCTGTAACTTCTGACTACACACTCTTTTGCCAATGAGAACAGTATCTCTTCTGTCCAGGCCCTTGGGGTTTGAGCACCTTCACCAAATCTTCTTGAAACCTTCCCTGTTTTGAAGAAACAATCCCAGCTCTCTAAACTATCCATGTAATTGAAGTACCTCATCTTTAAAACCATTCAAGTCAATCTTCTTTGCACCATCTCAAAAACTTAACACATCACAGATAATTCTTTGAAAAAATGCTCTGCAACATTATCATCCAAAAAGTTATTTAAAGTCAAACTCCTGCAGCTGAATTTAGGCACAAATCAAACTTGAGTGAGGTGAGGGACTTGGTACTATATCTTTCAGAGCTTTATTTAAATCTTCCATTATCATAGGACAAGGTTCAATGATCAGAGGAATCTTTATCAGGACATAATAATAACTTATATTGTTCTGCTGTACCATTATTTCTCACCTAACTACAAATGAACAATCAAAAGTTTTGATCTAAAATGGTAACCAAGATAACAAATTTCAAGAAGTCTATATTGTTACTGTGCAAAAGAAGATCCAACTTGATAGATGATATACTCTTTCTCATCCCACCAAAACAAAAACTGCATTTGATTTGGAGGTAAATCTGAACCGTCGAGATAACTTCACAAAGTCTCCATACCCAGCATAGGATGGTGCTGACAGTGACAGTTCATCACGTCAGGCAGCATCCTAGAAGCAGGAGAATTGATGTTTCAGGCATAAGGCCTTCATCAGGAAGGAAGGACTTATTCCTGATTCCTGAAGAAGGGCTGATGCTCGAAACGTTGATTAGATTAGATTACTTACAGTGTGGAAACAGGCCCTTCGGCCCAACAAGTCCACATTGCCCCGCTAACCCACCCATACCCCTACATTTACTCCTTACCTAACACTACAGGCAATTTAGCATGGCCAATTCACCTGACCTGCACATCTTTGGACTGTGGGAGGAAACCGGAGCACCCGGAGGAAACCCACACAGACACGGGGAGGACGTGCAAACTCCACACAGTTAGTTGCCTGAGGCGGGAATTAAACCCAGGTCTCTGGTGCTGTGAGGCAGCAGTGCTAACCACTGTGCCACCGTGCCAGCCATGCCCCTGCCCCTTAGATGCTGACTGACCTATTGTGCTTTTCCAGCACCACACTCTCGATTCTGATCTCCAGCAACTGCAGTACTCACTTTCTCCTGACAGTTCATCACGTCAAACAGTAAAACGAAACTCATCCCCTTGAACTAGCATAGGGCATAAATACAATTGTTATGAATGTGTAGAAGTGCACTGTTACTTTAAGAAAGTTAAAAACTAACAAAACTACCTGACAGCCCAACAGTTCTGAACAAGATATAATGTAATCTTTGGTCCAGCAGCAAGAGTAGATGGCTGCTTGGAGACAAAAACAAATTCAAATTCAGCCAATTAGTTTAAATTATACCCCAGAAAAATACCAAACTCTAATCAAGTTTGAATTAAGTATATTGACAACATTAAAAGCTAATCACACAATCCGATGCTTTGGGGGTATAAGATTGGGAAAAATTGAACAGTTGGGGGAGAAATGCCAAGCCACCAACTTGTACAGATTGCCCGGAGAATAGTTCTCTTAAAGTACCTTTATCGATCAGTGACCTGTGAAACAGAAACCCTAAGAAGAAGAAAAGAAGGCAGAGGAAGATATAAAGAGAAGATTCAACAGTTGGCTGGTTTTGAAATTTGAAGTTTTCAGTAAATCTTAATCGTGGGTTTTATCGGACTAGTATTATAGAAGGGAAAGTAAAACATAGGTTAGAGGAAGGACTCGTAAACAATTGTTAGTTAATTATTCTCTGTTATACTTTAATAAATAAAGTTGCTAATTTTTACTTTAAATAGTTCTTGGCCTCTCGAATTTTCACAGATTACCGCACGGGATAAATCTTTCTGTGTTGCTGATTAAAAATTAACAGAGGAGGTTTACCCCGTGTCGTAACACAATGCATTAAGATATATAAAAAACTGTTCAGTGAAAACTGTGCAATAACTTTGACATACATAATTTGAAGTGAGGTGCTCAACTAAAAAACAAAAATTTACTCCAATACACAGAATTCAGCCTTTTCTACAGTGCAGCAATTCCACTTAAAATTTTTATTTGAAGATGTTGACTAGTTCATCAATATGTATAATCTTATTTCTCATTTTTATCCATAACAAAAACAAGTTATTTGAGTTTTGCACTGTGCACACATATATCAGACAGTTTTGGTCCTGAAGAAGAGGTTACACCCAAAATGTCGACTTCTACACCTCCTGATTCTGCCCGACTTACTGTGTTCTTCTAGTCCCCTGGCTGTCTACTTTGAAATCCAGCATCTGCAGTTTTTTTGTCTCTATCCAAGCTTCTATGGGGCAAGCAGGCACAAACTAGAACCATGGAACCAATCTAACTCCAAACAAAACTAGCAAGAAACCAGAAAAGAGGGAGAATCAGCAGGCATAAAATCTTCTCTTTGACCATCAGGACCCACCATCAGGCTTCAACAGAGGACCATAGCCCACCCACACTGTGAGAGGATCAAACTGTCATGATTTTTCCTGAATTGGCCAATTAACAACCCGAGTGCAGATTTATTATCAAATTAAGAATAAGGTGGGCTCTCTGACGACCGCATAAGGCCATAGAAGGCTCAATGTCACTGGAGAAGCAACACGCTATTTTATCAAAGAATGGGTGATGATACAGGGACTTACTTCAAATCTCTTTGATTTTAAAATAAAAATATTCTGTCAATACTCAGGCCTCTATTGTAGAGAGGAATGCCCCTTTGAAATAGTAAAAGGGCAAGGAAGAGAAAGCTATGATGGTGATGGTGTCACATTGGTACTGCTAGAAATAGAATGAGGGTTTGATTACAAAGCTGATGGGCGGAAGCTGAGGACAAGGGAACTTTGTCGTGTTTCTGGGAGGGATAAGAAAGATTACTAACCCATGTGCAGAAAATGGGATGACACAGTCTAGGTTTATGTTAATATTATCCTTTTGATTCTTGAACTGAACCAACGGTGTTGTGTACAAATATATCAGTCTGTTTGAAAGTCTACTACCTGAGCTGTTGGAGTTGAGGTGAAATCGGAGCATTTGTGGTTCATCAGAATCAACACCTGGGAGAACAATTATTCTGGGAGACCCCTCAGCAATCCAAGAAGAATATTAACCCTAGTTAAATGAGAGATTATCAGCAGGTTATGCTAGTTGTCTGTCAATCAAAATTGGCTCTAATTTTATGATTAATTCATGTCATATTGTTATGAAGGTGAAGGTGTGTACTATACCTTTAAGAGAGAGTGAAAGCTGGCAAGTACTGACTGTAAGCCCAGAACCTTTGTAACATTTGGCTGTGAAACAAATAGATGGAGCTGAGTTGCCATGGTACATAACAAATTTGAATTTGGCCAATCAGTTTAAATTATGTCCCAAGATACCAAAATCCAATCGAATTTGAATTTTACTGCTTTTATGACATCAAACAAATGAGACAGTCCGATGTTTTGGGGTATAAAATCAGGCATTTTGAACAGTTAGCCAGAGCGGCGAAGAGTACCAACAGATTGGCCCGCAGAATCACTCTCTGAAAGTTACCTATTCATTATGAAATCTGTGAAGCACAAGACCAACGGAAAGAAGACAGCAAAATCTACAGAGGGTAAAAAAGGGAAGACCGAAAGCTGACTGGTTTTGAAATTTTTTGTTAAACTTAATTGGTGATTGTATCGGATCAGTATATTGTTGCAGAGTGGGAGGTAGATATATCGATCAGACAAACAGTAGTAGACTGTTTACAACGTAGTCATCATTTGGAGATGCCGATGTTGGATTGGGGTGTACAAAGTTAAAAATCACTTAACACCAGGTTCTCGTCCAACAGGTTTTATTGGAAGCATACTAGCTTACGGAGCGATGCTTCTTCATCAGGTGGTAGTGGAGGGCTCAATCATAACACAGAATTTATAGAAAAAATTTACAGTGTGATGTAACTGAAATTATACATTGAAAAATTGATTTCTGTTAAGCCTTTCATCTGTTAGAATACAGTGATAGTTTCACTTCTTTCATGTGTAAATCACAAAACCTTTTTTTAAAAAAGCTACATTTTCGGGTTAGCTGTTAACAATAGTGATAGCTAGACAATATGTTGAAGGTGTTGGCCCCCTGTGCTCTCTGTCTCTGCCATGATGCTTAGATTGATTCTAATCTAAAAAGTGAGATAACGGAGTTTTACATAAATTCATGCAGTTTTTGAGCAAAGTACAATGTCACCCTGAAAGTACAAATTCACCCCACAAAATATATGTGTGAATGTGGGTCTTTGTCTCTGTGTGTGTGTCTGTCTGGGTTGGGGGTTGTGAGTGTGAGAAAGTGTATGTGTGTGTGTAGTGAGTGCGGAGTGTCTTAAGTCTGTGAGGGGTGCATGTGTGAGTGTGGGAGTGTCTGTAAGGATGTGTGTGGGTGTCTGTGTGCGTGTCTGTGTGTCCGTGTGTATGTGTCCGTGTGTGTGTGTAGGAGTATCCGTGTGTGTGTATAGTGCAATGGTGGTCACCTGTAGTGTGACATGAACACAAGGTCCCGGTTGAGGCCCTCCCTATGGGTACCAAACTTAGCTATCAGTCTCTGCTCGGCCACTTTTCTCTGCTGCCTGTCCCGAAGTCCACCTTGGAGGATGGTCATCCGAAGGTCCAAGGCTGAATGTCCTGGACCACTGAAGTGTTCCCCAATTGGGAGGGAACTCTTCTGTCTGTTGATTGTTGTGTGGTGTCCATTCATCCGTTGTCATAGCCTTTGCTCGGTTTCCCCAATGTACCATGCCTCCGGGCATCCTTGCCTGCAACGTATAAGATAGACAACGTTGGCTGAGTCACATGAGTACCTGTCATGTACAAAGTGGGAGGTGTCCCCATGTGTAATGGTGGTATCTACGCCCACACTCTGACACGTCTTGCAGCGTCTACTGTGACAGGGTTGTATGGTTTGTCCTGAGAATTGGGCAGCTTGCTACGAACAACGATCTGTTTGAGGTTTGGCGGTTTTTTAAAGGCAAGAGTGGAGGTGTGGGGAAGGTGCTCATCCTCATTTACAATGTGTTGCAGGTCACGAAGAACATGGCGTAATTTTTCAGCTCCTGGGAAGTACTGAACAACGAAAGGCACCCTGTCAGTTGCAGCATGTGTCTGTCTCCTGAGGAGGTCATTACGGTTCCTTGCTGTGGCACGTTGGAACTGGCGGTCGATGAGTTGAGCATCGTACCCCGTTCTTGTGAGGGCATCCCCTCACAAGATGCCCCCACAAGAACGGGGTACGATGCTCAACTCATCAACTGCCAGTTACAACTTCCCACAGCAAGGAACCGTAATGACCTCCTCAGGAGACAGACACATGCTGCAACTGACAGGTTGCCCTTCGTTGTTCAGTACTTCCCAGGAGCTGAAAAATTACGCCATGTTCTTCGTGACCTGCAACACATTATAAATGAGGATGTGCACCTCACCAAGACCTTCCCCGTACCTCTACTACTTGCCTTTAAACAACCGCAAAAGCTCAAACAGATCGTTGTTCGTAGCAAACTGCCCGACTTTCAGGACAACTCCATACAACCCTGTCACGGTAGATGCTGCAAGACGTGTCAGAGTGTGGACACAGATATCACCATTACGCGTGGGGACACCTCCCACCCTGTACATGGCAGGTATTCATGTGACTCAGCCAACGTTGTCTATCTTATACGTTGCAGGCAAGGATGCCCGGAGGCATGGTACATTGGGGAAACCGAGCAAAGGCTACGACAATGGATGAATGGGCACCGCACAACAATCAACAGACAGGAGGGTTCCCTCCCAGTTGGGGAACACTTCAGTGGTCCAGGACATTCAGCCTCGGAACTTCGGGTGACCATCCTCCAAGGTGGACTTCGGGACAGGCAGCAGAGAAAAGTGGCCGAGCAGAGGCTGATAGCTAAGTTTGGTAACCATAGGGAAGGCCTCAACTGGGACCTTGGGTTCATGTCACATTACAAGTGACCACCATTGCACTATACACACACACGGATACTCCTACACACACACACACACACACTCTCACATACACACGGACACACATACATACAGACACGTGCACAGACACCCACACACACCCTTACAGACACACACACTCCCACACTCACACATGCACCCCTCACAAACTTAAGACACTCTGCACTTACACACACATACACTTTCTCACACTCACAACCCCCAACCCAGACAGACACACACCCACAGACAAAGACCCACATGCACACATATATTTTGTGGGGTGAATTTGTACTTGCAGGGTTACATTGTACTTTGCTCAAAAACTGCATGCATTCATTTAGAACTCTGAGCTCAAAAACTGCATGATTTTATGTAAAACTCCGTTATCTGACTTTTTAGGTTAGAATCAATCTTAGGCATCATGGCATAGACAGAGAACACAGGGGGCCAACACCTTCAACATATTGTCTAGCTATTACTATTGTTAACAGCTAACACGAGAATGCAGCTTTTTTAAAAAAGGTTTTGTGATTTACACATGAAAGAAGTGAAACTATTACTGTATTCTAACAGATGAAAGGCTTATCAGACAATCAATTTTTCAATGTATAATTTCAGTTACATCACACTGTAAATTTTTGCTATAAATTCTGTGTTACGATTGAGCCCTCCAATATCACCTGATGAAGGAGTGTCGCTCTGAAAGCTAGTGTGCTTCCAATTAAACCTGTTGGACTATAACCTGGTGTTGTGTGATTTTTAACTGTTTACAATGTAGACGGTTGTTGCTTAATGTTCTATTTTTTTACTTGGAGTTAAAGAATAAATTGTTATTTTTTTTCTTTAAATAAGGGCATTTGGTAGTTCTTTGTCACTTTGTCTTTGTCATAATTTAACAGATTACGAGGTGAGGTGAGCTTTTCTGTGTATCTGGTTTAAATTAGTAGAAGGGTTTACACCGTGTCATAACAATATTCTCCTCAATTTGATGTGCTCTAATTAAAATCTCCACGGTGTAACTTTATCAAAAGTCTTTATCAAAATTGCAACACAATCGTTTCCCTTTATCTATTCTGCAAGCTACCTCGTAATAAAACTCAAAATTGGTCATTATACATGGTTTGCCTTTCAGAAATATACCTTGACTCTGCCTAATCTTACCTGTTTTTAGGTGTCCTATTATCACATCCTTTACTGCAGATCCAGCTTTTTCCTTAAGGTTAACAGATCCATGGTTCCTCATTTTCTCTCTTCCTTGGATTGAATTGGCCTATTAATTTTCTGAATGTTTGAAGTTGGTTGCAATTCACTGGATGTCGAATTAAGCCATTGGAAAGGTTTTAAAAAAATTTGCTTCAACTGGAATGCCACGCATACCTATAAAAGTATTATAATGCAGCACCCTTTCCACCATTAAATACCATTGTCATGTTTTTCTTTATACTGCCTTGTCCACAGACTAACTTTCTCATGTTGAGGTATCAAACTATTGAAGTAATATCTTGACTATACCCTGATAAGAATCTTCTCTGTCCCATTCCTTTTTATTTCCAAAATCAAGCATATGGTCCCAAAGCTTCATTTTCAAATGGTATTAGTCATGAAGTCGTCATATTCTTTAAATTTTGGCATTTATAAAAAGTGAACTTAACTATTTTAAAAATGCTGTTCGAAATTTTCAAAATGAAATATAAAATGATGAAATTATCAGGGTTAACCTTCGTAAATCTTAGAATAAATGTCGACACAAAGGTTGGAGGTGCCGTTGATACTATTAAGGGCTATTGCAGGCTACAGCGTGACGCAGACAGAATGCAGCGCTGGGCTGAGAAATGGCAGATGGAGTTCAACCTGGATAAATGCGAAGTGATGCATTTTAGACGGTCAAACTTGAATGTTGAATATAGGATTAAAGACAGGATTCTTGGCAGTATGGAGGAACAGAGGGATCTTGGTGTTCAAGTATATAGATCCCTCAAAGTTGCCACTCAAGTAGATAGGTTTATCAGGAAAACATATGGCGTTTTGGCTTTCATTAACAGGGGGATCGAGTTTAAGAGCTGTGAGGTTTTGCTGCAGCTCTACACGTCCCTGGTGAGACCGCACTTGGAATATTGTGTCCACGTTCTAGTCGCCCTACTACAGGAAAGATGCAGAGGCTTTGGAGAGGGTATAAAGAAGGTTTACTGGGATGCTCTTGGACTGGAGGGCTTGTCTTATAAAGAGAGGTTGACTAAACTTGGAATTTTCTCCCTGGAGAGAAAGAGGAAGAGAGGTGACCTGATCGAGGTATACAAGATAATGAGAGGCATGGATAGAGTCGATTAGATTTCCTACAGTGTGGAAACAGGTCCTTTGGCCCAACCAGTCCACACTGACCCATTTCCCTCTGACTAACGCACTTAACACAATGGACAATTTAGCATGGCCAATTCACCTAACCTGCACATCTCTGGACTGTGGGAGAAACCGGAGCACCTAGAGGAAATCCACACAGACATGGAGAGAATGTGCAAACTCTACACAGACAGACACCTGAGGCTGGAATCAAACCTGGGACCCTGGTGCTGTGAGGCTGCAGTGCTAACCACTGAGCCACCGAGCCACCATGCCGCCCTAGTAGCCAGAGATTTTTCCCCAGGACAGGATTGATTGGGACGAGGGGTCATAGGTTTAAGATATTAGGAGGAAGGTATAGAGGAGATGTCAGAGGTATGCAGAGAGGATGCTTGGATGTTGCCTGACCTGCTGCACTTTTCCAGCAACACATTTTACAGCTCTTTATGCAGAGAGTTGTGAATGCATGGAATGTGTTGCCAGCGGTGGTGGTGGAAGCAAATTAGGGACATTCAAGTGCCTGCTGGACATTCACATAGATAGAAGTGAATTGAGGGGTGCGTAGGTAAGGTTATTTTATTTTATATTAGGATTAATCCTCAGCATAACATCGTAGACCGAAGGGCCTGTTCTGTGCTGTACTTTTCTATGTTCTATGTAATGCATATGTTAAACTGTTGCACCTGCACTCAAGATTTCCTTTTGTAAGGCAGATAATTGATTCAAAGTACAATGCAAATTGAAATTACATACAATACACAACAATAAAGTGCAGAGGTTATTCTTAAAATAGCAAAATTAATCAAATAAACATTTATGCACAAAACATAAGTGATTAACTTTCCAGATTATAAGTATAATTTGGATAATGAATTTTTTGTTTAAAAATGGTTCAAGGAATATATAAATGATAGTCTTCAAGGTGTGCTTAAATTTCTAAAATATATCTTGAAGTGGGAGGTGTCATATTGTCGTGGTAATGTCACTGAGCTAGTAATCCAGAATGCCAGGCCAATGTTCTGTGGACATGGGATCAAATCCCACTGTGGCAGATGGTAGATTTGTAATAAAAGGCTAGCCTAATGGCAACATAAAAACACTGCCAATTATTGCTTAAAAACCCATCTGGTCATTAGAGAAGGAAATATTACCTTATGTCCTTATCTAGTCTGACCGATATGTGACTGCAAACCCGCAGCAATGTGACTCTTAACAACCCTCTAGGAAGTAAATGTTGGCAAAGTGATACTCAAATCCTATTAACAAAAATAAATTCATAAAAGATCAAAACACGAATTGCTCTTTGAAGTCTGATGAAGCCAACGTTACCTCAAAGTAGAATATAATAGCCATAGTAATCAACAAAATGATAGTTTCAAACCCATCTTTCGCACAAGTGTCTTTTAACTTGAATGTACATCATTATCACCCAGATAGTAAGTGTAACATTCTCAGTATAGGTACTTTGAACAAGTTTGTATTTCTAAATGCCGTGCAATATCTGATGAGTTGAAATTGGAAAAGGAACAAATTCCTAAAAAAGATGTTTTGACTTGCTGCTGTCAGGCTGCTGCTGCTCAGTACTCATAGCTGGCCACCTACTGAAGGTCAACAGATATGTAGAGGAATGCAATGAATTATGAAGGGGCCTTGCCACAGTTGGTGCATCACTTCCTGCCTCAACTATAAACCAAGTAAATATAGTCAAATCAAACCATTCATTCAACCAATTCTAATGCTGTTTGGCACATCGCTGGTTAGAAACAAGAAGTGTAGTCTAGGAGAAGCGGATGCACTTCCTCTATATGGACAGTATTGTAATAGACATGAGAGTAGGGACAAAAATTATGAATAACTATGGTCTATTAATATGAAACACATTTAAATCTGATATTTTAGTAAAAGCTGATCTCTATTTCAATACTATGTTCAGATTATGTTGTTTTTTTTTCCCAGTGATTTGCAAAGATTTGTCTTAGCAAAAAAAACCCAGGAATACCATGTTACATCCCCTCAGATTTTATTTCTTGTACTTTGCATGGTATCACCTCGCAAAACACCAGAATTAATAGTTAACATAACCCACAAAATATAGACTTAAAATGCTTCCGTCATGCACCAAACCTTTAGCATTTTTTAAATCGGGAACATTAAACTAACTTTGTGGTGTCCAAGCAAACATGTCCTGTGGAAAATCTTTCATGTGCTTTATTGTAGCTTTATATTGATGAATTGACTTTGACAGTCAGCATTTCATCAACACATTAATTTAAGATAAGCTAACCTTAGAGATGTGAAGAAGCAAAGATTCACATCTCATAATCCTGAATTGGGCTTTCAGTGAAAACTGAGATTTGTTTCCTTTAAGCTTTGTGGATTTCATGAGTTTGGCCTCAATTTGGAATTAATGTGTAAATAATTATGATTAGTGCAGGTAAGTTCTGTAGGTCTCTGTTTCAAGTTTAATTCCTCTGAGACCACTCTTACAACATAAAGGTTCTACTCAAATCATGTTGACAGGTATGAAAAGGGTCAACCAATTATGTTATTGCTGAAGCTGTACCTACATATGTACTTACTCTACTATCCCGAAAAGAGTTCATGAGTCTTTTATGGCCTGAAATTTATTCAATAATTTCAAAATTGGACATTAGTTATGTTTCAAGATGTACAAGTATTATAAGAATATTTAAAAAGACAAGATAAATATAGATTTCAGCGAAACACTTTCCCCAAATCTACTGCTCAGATTTATGCCACATTGTTTAGATTACGACCCATGATCTCCCATTGATATAAACCAAGGTTTTGTGGTTGCAAATAGTTAACAGGCATTTCTTACAAGATGTCAAAAACAGGACAAATTTGGGCTACCCAAAATGAATCAGCATGTATTTGAAAATCAACTTGCCTTTCATGATCTCTTAAAGCAATTAAAGCAATTTATGATCAATGGATCATTTTTGACATGTTGCCACAGTCCTAAGGTTGTGACATTGCAGCCACATTTTCTACCAACAGTATGATATTGACCAGAAATTGACCTATTTTGTGGTATCAATTGACAGATAAATATTGGCCAGGATTCAAGGGATAATACCCCTTCTCTACTATAGAAATATGAGTTTTTCTTTACATGAACCTGAGCAGGTACATGGGGTTTCATTTAATGTCTTATTCTAAAGATAATTGTGCAAGAATTCCCTCAGTACTGCACTCAAGTGTTAAACTTATGTTTTGTGCTCACCATAGGGTAGGACTTGAATTTTATGACTCAGAAATGAATGTGCTACCAACTAGGTCATAATTGACACTTCAAAGACAAAAATCTAAATGTCAAAATTATGGAAAAAGCGAGCGTGACCTTTCAATATTTCACGAGAAATTATTGCTGAGAAAGCAGTCACTTTGTAAATTACCTTTAACTTATGTGACAAATTTGTAATCTTGAGAACAGCGAATTGCATTTAAGATGCAGAAGGAAATCTTGTACATTACTGTAGCAGACATTGCATCTGAAACATATCAAATTGGCAACTGTATATTCATAGCAGATTGTTCCAATAAGTCCCTAACCACACTTGACAAAATAAAATGCTAGAAAAATATATACTGGCATGGTTAAAAAGGATTAGCTTCAAGAGACCACAGTATATTAATGGAGAAACACTAAGATAGTAAATTCTGCCTTAAGAAAACCAACTGAATGGCTCAACTGGGGAAAAAAAAACAAAAATAGAAGAGGAACAAAAATAATGAGGAAATATGGTTTGTAATAAATTTGATAGTTTGATAAGATTGTAAAGTCCAAGCCAAGGTTTAGAGGACAGATAGAATATAGATCCTTACCAATAATGACAAGCAAAAAGAAATGTTCCATAGCAACACTTCAAACAGTGCTACACATATGTTGGTTCACTGGGGCAGACAGTGCCATTGGTGACTATTTGCATAGAAGTCTCCTCCAATGCTACCAGTGGGGAGGGGACAGCCCCGAGTGCCATTAGCCCACAGGGAATCAATGCATGTCTCCTTATGCTGTACTACATTAAATAATTTCTCCTTTTATGTTGTCACATTCCCTTTTGGAAACTGAGTAGATTTTGAACACATATATGCTTAGTCACCTGCCCTTGTGGATCATTTTCTTTCTGTCAAAGTTTTTTACCCAACAATGAACATATGATCAAATGTAAAAGGTCTCGTTTAAATGTGGAAAATATTGAACAAATCATGTAGAAAAATTGATTCCACAAAGGTAATTTATAAAACTTCATGCTAAGATTTTTGATTTTAGTTGTCATCACAAATTCCGAATTTTTCTTCGCTGAATGCAAAATATATTCCTCAGACAAATATACATTCCCAGAATATGGGCATTTCTGCAAACAAGGGATTTAATATTCAATGAATTGTAATTGCTCTTGAAAAGATACTGAACCAGTTTTCTCAAATTATTGCAGTCAGTGTTGTGGAGAGTTTCCACAATGCTGTTTTGGATAAGGAGTTGCAGGATTTTTATCCACTGACAATGAATGAACAGTGACAAAATTCCAATTAGGATAGTACAGTATACTTGGAGGTGATTGCATTCCCTGAAATAATTCCACAGACTTGTCACCAAGTCACCCTTTATTTGCACAGGAACAATTCTTGACTAATAGTCCTGCCTCACACAGAGTAAGGCATCAGCGTGTTAGTAGCTCAGATATTCAGCCTTTTTATATGTCAACCAGGGCTCCCTAATTGGACAAATTATCAGTCCCAATCAAGGAACTCATATTCAATGAGGTTCAGCTGGCTGTCCTCATTAGAATCACTACATTCCCAAGCATCTATTGCCTGAATCATGGATCTTTAAAAAGTTGCTGTCTTGTCTCTTGTAGATCAGGCTTGTCCAATAAGTGGCCTACTGGCCACAATACTGTGCACTCAAGGTTCTGTGTGGACTTGTGAGGCCTTATAAATATGAGTCAGTGATCCCACAAGATTTTGAAAGGAGCTATTCCTCAAATCAGAGGCCATCTATTCTGTATTTGCTGTTGAGAGGCTCGCTAGTGAGCAGCAAATGTGGGAGAGGAATGGTATAGCATAGGTTGGAGTGGCAGAATAAGTGTCTGTGCCTTAGTAAAGGAACTAATGGACTCATGAATACCATTTGTTTGCCTGTCTCCCCAGGTAGTGAGAAATGGGAAAACTTTTGTCAGTTCTTGTAAGAGAATTTTACCATTGATCAGCTGGATTGGACACGCTTCTTGCTGACAAACATTGCAGTCCTCCACCCAGAGTGCATTCTGTGCTTTGCCATCCTCAGTGCTTCTTCCAAGTGATGATCAACATTGATGATTACTGATTCATCAGCCGAAGGAGTGTAATACAATCAGCAGGAGGCTTGCTTGACCACATTTGACTTCATTCTATGACACCTCACTGAATTATGAGTGGGAGTAGAGCTGTCCAGCCCCTCTAGACTCCCTTCCCTTCCCCCCATCCTGGCCAGGCTTCCTATCATATCCCCAACCGTTCACCTTGCATCCTTCTGCCGTTACCCTATGTCTGTCAATTTGTCATTGAAGTTACCCCTTCTATTGGCTTTGTTTCTAAACTTGGACAGAATGGTTGCAGATCCTTGCAAAGGCTAACACTTTCCACTCGATAAAGGCTGGTCAATCTCAAGATACCGGTGAGCATTTCATTTCAAACAGTGATTTATCTGAATCCCAAAATGATCACCAGTGGCTCCTCAATCAAGAGTGATGACATCAGCTGGTCAGGATCAGCTTCAGGATGAAACTGCACATGCATCAGTAAAATGATGGAAAGTGTCATCAACAGGGCGAGGAAGCAGCACCTGCTGAGCAATAGTCTGCTCAATGATGCCCAGTCTGAGTTCTGCCTGGAGTTCTGCCAGTTTCTGACCTCAGCCTTGATTCAAACAAGGACAAAAGAGCTGAATTCCAGAGGTGAAATGAGACTGACAACTCTGAGACTGACATCAAGGTTGCATTTGACCATATGTGGCATCAAGGACCTCTGGCAAAACTGGAATCATATCGGGGTATACTCTCCACTGACTGGAGTCACACTTGGCACATAGGAAGATGGTTGTGGTTGCTGGACGTCAGTCATGTCCACTCCAGGACATCTCTCTAGGAGTTTCTCAGAGTAATGTCCTAGGCCCAACCATCTTCAGCTACTTCATCAATAACCTTCCTGCCATCATAAGCTCAGAAGTGGGTGTTTGCTGGTGATGGCACAATACTCAGCACATGCAACAAGATCTGGACAATATCCAGGCTTGGGCTGACAAGTGGCAAGTCACATTCACACCACACAAATGCAAGGCAATGACCACCACCAATAAGAAACAATGTAACCACCACCCCTGGACATTCAATGGCACTACCATCACTGAATCCCCATTATTAACATCCTTGCGGTTACTATTGACTAGAAACTCAACTGGACCTTCCAGTGAACACCGTGGCTACAAGAGCAGGTCAGAGGCTATGAATACTGCAGCGAGTAACTCACCTCCTCACTCCCCAAAACCTCTCCATCATCTACAAGGCACAAATCAAGATGAGTGGATGCGTGCGGCTCCAAAAACACGCAAGAAGATTGATATCATCCAGGACTACGTAGACCAGCTGATTGACACCACATCTACAAACATCCACTCCGACCACCGCTGATGCTCAGAAGCAGCAGTATGTACATTCTACACGAGGAAATTCACCAAAGATCCTGAGACAAAGAACGAGTGCAGCAGATACATAGGAACACCACTGCCCCCAAGTTCCCCTCTAAACCACTCACTGTCCTGACTTGCAAATATATCGCCATTCTGTCACTGTCACTGGGTAAAAATCTTGGCATTCTACCCTGAATGTCCTTGTTAGTCAACCCACAGAAGGTGGACTGCAGCAGTTAAAGAAGACAACTCACCACTGCCTTCTCATGGGCAACTGAGAGAGGCAATAAATACAACCAAGTTAGGGAATGAATAAATAAAAAGTGCTGCTGTTGTCAAAATGTTCCATGCGCAGTTACATTTGTGCCAGTGCATGTGCTGACTACCCCACATTCATTTCACATCAGTTTTTAAAGTGACAACCAATCCTGCGTGCTGCTTCAGCCTTTCAACAGTCAGTCATATCCAGCTTTTACCTAGCATTGGTGATGAAACACAATGTGCCAGATTCTCATTAAAGGAACCACTTGTGCAGGTGGAATAGTGACTTTTCAATGGAGCATGCACATTGTACATGCGCCACTCATACTCTCAAGGTGGTGCTGTAGTACAGGGAAACAGTCATTTCAACTCATCAATCCATGAGAGATGGCCACCTGTGGGAGAGCAATAGAGATGGCAGTATCGGTGACGAATCTTCATAATCACATAGTAGTGGCATCAGGTCTCAAATAAGAAACTACTTGTCTGAGTAAGCCCCAAATGAGAGCAGATGCTTCCATCAAAGTTGAATGACATTGATTTTATCTTTCCATATGCATACACTTTGCAGCACTTGGATGTGGCATGTAGACAATTCAAAGTCTTTTCCTTAAGCTATAACAATATGTACTGAATCTCTTTCATATTTTTAATGATACACTTTATTTTGCAAGTTATTTCAGTTAAGAATGCATAGTACCATACACATATGCTCCAGTATTTAAACTTGTACACTTTTTTCCAGGAACTTAACTCTGACTTTAACATTGATTAAGTTTAATGTTGGTTTGTTTCCATAATGTTCCATGGTTCACTTTAAGTTGCGATGTTCAGGAAACAAAGCTACAACTTTGATGAATAATCAGTGTATACATACCTTGTTAAGCAAAAATTGGCTGCAAAAATTAAAATCTTCAAATAAGCTATTACTAAATTTCTTGATGAAACACGTGAATTTGATAAGTTTCGTGTAAAAGGTAAAGATCCAATTCAATGGCAGCTGTAAGGCACTGCTAGTTTTTACTAATCACTGTTGTTGCAGGTTTTTAATAATCTGATATATTTGTGGAAGAATAAAGGCAGAAATAATTGTAGACAATGAGAGTTTCTTGTTCATTTTGGCAGATTGTGAAAGAGCAATAAACAAAAAGGATGGAAAGTTGCAGTATGAATTTGGGATCACCAGTAGATTGCTGAGCCTTAATAGTACACAGCTGATTAAAATCCACAATCTTAACACATTTGCCACATTTAATAACTCTTGCGAACAATTGACAAGTCTTCAGAAATTCAGAAACGGCATTACTCAACATTTCAAGTTGAAAGGTTTCAATGTCATGCCAAGAATTAATCAAAAGTGTTTCAATAAAAGAAGTTTCTTCAAAATGAAGCATAATAACAGCATTTATAAAGCAATTTAACACAATTAGAGGTCTCAAATGGTTTCACAAAAGCAATTATTTCTGATGTTCAGCAGCTATTATTTAGGCAAGTGTACTATGCACAATTGAAATCCTCTCAGTCTATGCTGGCTGACCAACAATGGTTTCTGGGCCACTAAAATCTCATTTTAACTTTCTCATCAAATTCAAATCCTTCCATGTCTTTTTATCTTTTTAGGTCTACAACCTCCACCATCAAAAATTGGCTGCAAAAATTAAAATCTTCAAATAAACTATTACTAAATTACTTGATGAAACACACGGATCTGTTAAGTTGCGTGTACAAGGTAAAGATTCAATTCAATGGCAGCTGTATGGCACTGCCAGAAACACTCCAAGAACTCTTGTCTTCTTCTAATTTGTGCCCTTTGGAATGGTGTCCTCTGTTAAAGCTGCTTTACAAGTTAACAGTGGTGGTAATGGTGATGAGTCTGTTCAGTCACAGATAAATTAATTTGAATTTCTTCTTAACATCTATGAAAAATCGAACTGCAGTACAAATAAAACTTTCCCTTATTGTTGTGCTAAAATTAAATGCGATTATAGCAATTCAGCTTTTTTATTTACATTTTTATACTCAGCTTTTTTCTCTTTACTTTCTATATGTTGCAAAAGAGAAACACAGAAAATAAAAGGTATCATTTACTATTATGAAAGAAAAGAGGAATAAAACTAGTTAAAAAGCTCTTTCAAAGATCACAACAGAAAGGTTTACATTTGTGCTGCACGATTCTGGGAGAAATGGCACAATGGCACAGATGTGAGAGACTTTTACAAACCAGAGGCAATGCTGTCTCTTTACAAAAGTGTTAAATTCCAATCATTAATGCCCAAGTTAACTGTGAAAATACTTTTTTCTTGTTTGGTACAAGTGAACTTTTCCAATATTTTATATCATAGTTCAGAGGACAACAGCAATTATTGCCAATAAATAAGAGCAATTATGTAACTCAGTAATGGAATATCAAAACTTTAGAGATGGAATAAAGATTAATTCATATCCTTCATAAAATCTACCAGCAGATTTCTGAGGCACTCCAGAGAGGATATGACTAGAGATTCTGTGGATACCATCAAATGCCTCAGAAATTTGCTGGTAGATTTTCACGAAGAGTAATATGTTAGCATGAATGGATGTGGACATTGATTTTAAAATGCGCTGTCACTTCTTAGAACTAAAGATAAGACTAAATTTTTGTAATACGTCTTATTGTTAATTAACCTTATGCAAGCAACATAATTATGGTGGCACTATGGCACAGTGGTTAGCACTACTGCCTCACAGTGCCAGAGACCTGGGTTCAATTCCTGCCTCAGGCAACTGTCTGTGTGGAGTTTGCACATTCTCCCCATATCTGTGTGGGTTTCCTCCAGGTGTTCCGGTTTCCTCCCACAGTCCAAAAATGTGCAGCTTAGGTGAATTGGCCATGCTAAATTGCCCATAGTGTTAGGTGAGGGGGTAAATGTAGGGGAATGGGTCTGGGTGGGTTGCTCTTTGGAGGGTCGATGTGGACTTGTTGGGCTGAAGGGCCTGTTTCCACACTATAAGTAATCTAAACAATGTTTTATGAAATTTATGAGTAAAAGAGAAATATTATTTCACACTGAGGGGTTGGGGTATTTGTAACTTTGGTGATTGAAACAGGACTTACAGTTACCTGTCAAGAGTCGTAAATCATGTAACCATAATAGAAATTTTAAGTATGTGCAGTGGGCATGTTTCCTACGTGCAATCATGTATTCTGATATCACTCTCGGCAACCTGCCTTTTCATTAGTTGTTGATTTCAGGGCTACAAAAAGGCCTTGTGGCTGAAAGGAAAAATAGGAAAGTATTGAGGACAAAACGTTGGCATGGCAGTGTAGAGACATATTATACATGTGCATATAAATATCACAATATGTTTTGTTCACTTGACTATTTTGTGCATTATGTGCATTTGTTGGAATGCCCTGCTTTATATTTGACAGTCATTAAATGAGGGAAGTGAAAGATTTCTCACCTGTAGAGGCAAGAATATGGCAATGTGTTAAAGGGTAGCTCCTATTCATTAGCAATATCTGTGGGATGATTTGTATTCTCAAGGCAATGCAGTGAGGCAGTACATGCATTATATACCTCACCACAGATGACTTTGCCAAATAGATTAGCCAAGGTCACCGACAAACACCAGAGGTGATGTACTGTTCATGACTATTTCATGAACTTGAGTGTTGGTGCAAAGCCAGTATCTTCAGGGCAGTCATCTCTGTTCATCCCACTTGATAAATGCCCTGTCTCTTTGGCCTCTCAACCCCCCAAACTGGGGGTTGCGACTAGTGGAGTTACAAAATGAGAGTTTGGGATTGTGAGCTCTGAAGCAGAAAATGACTACAATGGAGTTCAGGCTGATCTCTGAAAACTGCACTGCACTTTTTTCCACTTGTGGGTGTGACATAATTAATTGCCCACAGAAGTCCAAATCCTACTTTGTGAAAGCATGTGTAAAGGGAGGTGCTCATTCTGCCTGGTCTTTTCATGAACTCCTCATGGTGAAGATGAGGGAGGGAAGGGGAAGATTATGCAAGAAGGGAGGGATGAAGGTTTGGCGAAGGGAGGGAGACATACCCCACAAAGTAACAACTCCCTATTCCCCACCAAATTTTCAGCCAGAGCCACACAAAGATTAAGGCATGAAAATATGGGCACGCAGAAAAAAACACATTGGGAAGCACTGGGAGAATATGACGAGGTAGCCCCAATGGAGGCTGAGGTGGGCACAAAAATGAAGTAGGCAAAGATTTGCAGGGATGGAAATGATGGTCAGGCAAATGCATCAGGCCCTTGACTCGCAAATATTCTTCCCTTTTCATGGCACACTGTGTCAGGCACTGGAGATAATGACAATTCTGGACAGTTTCTGGGACATATTGTAAACTTTGTTGGACCTGTCAAGGTATCAAGAGTGTGTTTTGAGCAATTCTGTGGTCTGTCTATGGTTTCCTTGTTGAGCAGTGAAGTGTTGCAATGCTGCTCTGCAGTGTTTTAGGGATGATATGCTTGTGGCATGAGTCATGTGTTCCGAGGACCTGATCCTTGTCACCCCAGATTCAACTCTGCAATTACTTCAACTAGCTGCAAGATGCATGTATCATGGGAGTTTCCTGGGAAACAAGCACACCCCTACATAATTGATTTCTAGTGAACACAGATAACTTGAACAGCCCTTTCCAAATGACCAATTTAGCTGTTCCCAGTGAACCATAATAGTCATGTGTGTGCAGTTGTTGGGGTTAAACCCATTTCCCTCTGCATCTGCAGGTGCCAACTGGTGGTCTCATCTGTCATGCTTTATCATGTGACCAAAGCTCTCCTCTGTCAAATCCTTGCAAAAATGATTGGATATAGGAGACCCATTGTAGATCCACAAATTGAACTGTGTGAATAAACTAACAATTTGAACATTTTTATGTTGACATGAATTTTATTCCTAGAGCAGCTGGAGTTGACCAATGAGAAAACATCACACTCCCATGGGCCACATCCAACCCTCCTCTAACTGCAAAGTGGCCTTGACACACTTTAATCTGATCTTCTGCAAGACTCTTCATAGCACTTATTCTCCAGCAAGACAGCATTTTCTTAGCACCCATATCAATGGGCATTAATATTTGATGCAGCAGTTGGATCTGCTCTGCTTCAAACGCAACCTTCCCTCCTTGACTGTTAACCTGCTATGTGTGGATGCAGCTGCCTCCTCTGGATACACACAATGGGAGCACTGCAACAACAGATCCAGCTTTATAGTATGGAGCCTGGACATATTCCTCCTGTCCTGCCAGCGTCTTACTGTGCTGCTGCTTAAGTACCTCAAGCTTCACCCTCCCTCTTACCAGCCAAATGGCTGAGCCACATTCTCCACCTCTGCCTCATCTTTTTGGCTGTCTTCCCCTGCTAATGAGCCCTGTGTTACTGAGTTAGAAACAGACAGAACGTCAACTCAGATCCAAAGATTCAATAACTTCGCTTGGTGCATGCCACCTTTAAGCAAGGTACGAGCTTCCACATATACCATTGACTTACTCTTGAAAGTAGGATTGAGCTTTGTGTACTTTCTAATGAATGAATGAATACATGATATGCAAATGTTTCACAAGTACAGAGGAACATCGATTAACAGGCATTCGATTATCCAAATGTCAGGTTATCCAGCAAGATCGCAAGGTGCCGATACTTGACTAAACTATGTCATCCGGTATTCGATTATCCGGAATTCAATTAACTCAACGAAATACTGCCTACGTAGGTTCTTCAAATAATTGAGGTTCCTCTATATAAACTTGCTCAGTGGTCTCATGGACAGATGCATTTGTAACATGTAAATTACAGATGATAAGGCCAAGTATGTTTTTTTCCCTTCATTGATTTCCTCATCACTTATGTCAAGCCAGTCTAGCTGACATGTGCTCCTTCACTCACCAAGACTTTCTTAGTGACTGGGAATGAAGTGGCTGCTCAATTTATCCTGTGCCCTTTCTACTCTTCACTGTTTTCAAGTAGTATCAGCAACAAGGAGTACTGATTCATTTTGTTCCGTGGCAAGAGCAGGTGGTAATTAGATGGAGATTTCTCTTCCCATATTTGACCTGAGTTTGTAAGGTCCAGAGTTAATATTTAGAGCCACTACTTCCTGATTAGGTGAAGGTGCTCCTTCAGTGAACCAGTTCCCACAATTTGCTGAGTGGCCTCCTTCGCTCCTATAACCATTTTATGATTATAAAGCCTAAATCTGAAAACTCTGACATAAATTATGCTACAAAGCGGCCAGTTGCTATTTTTCATAAAAGATATATCTATTTTTATAAAACGTAAAATCCCAGGATCAGGTCATTTTTAAATTCCTGCTCAGTGATTCTTTTAAAAATGTAATTGTGTTAAATATCAGTATTTAAATAAGGAATATGATTACTCATTTTATCATTTACTGAGTGAAACAATTATTTCCTTTATAGATCAATTTTCATACAAAATGTTGATTCATGTTTATTTTCTGAAATACAAATCACTGCTAGCCATGTTCCAGATGACTGACTTATACTAATGTAGTTATCTGAAAGCAGTATGCACTTTTACTATACCAGCCAAAGCCATTTTTCTGTAAAGTGCATTCCTTCTGTACAATCTGCTATTCCTGGAAATGCTTTTAATTTATATTGATATATTCATTTATTGTGGATGTGGAGATTATCCATTTTCAATAACTACATGCCCATTTCAATAATACATTTAGACTCCTTAGTTTTTGCTTATTTTAAAACTGCCATTTTAGACATTGGAACATAGAAAATAGGAACAGGAGTACACCATTTGGTTTTTCAAGCATGCTGCACCATTCAGCATGGCTATCATTGATAATTCAATTCAGCACTCTGTTCCCACTTCTTTTTATGCCCTTTGATCTCTTTAGCCCTAACAAAACAGACCTAATTCCTTCCTGAAAACATTCACTGTTTTGGCCTTGTACCAGCATGAACATGATAGGCCAAAGGGCCTCTTCTGTGCTGGAAATCTCCATGACTCTATAGTACTGTGGGCTAGCAGCATCAGCAGAATCGCAATGCACCACAATTCGTCGCCTCATGACTTACCATATGACATTCTTCATAAATTGCCACAAAGCCAGGAATTAACCAGATTTGTTAGATTGAAGGAAAGCATTACAGTAACAATACCAAAACAAAATGTTTGGCTTTATAGCAATAGTTTCATAGTCAGATCATCTATAGAAGTCAGTTGAAGGACATCAGAGCACAATATTCCTACTGTATTTGTAGACAAAAATGGCTAGATTACTCTTTTAGGTATAGCACTTTGTTACAGCTAAGGATAAGTGCCTCACTGAAGCAATTTCTTTCCAGCTTTCCAAAAGTCCTGTTTGTGTTTTCATAACTATCTCTTTTATTTATTTTTTCTTTCAGAAGCTGCCATGCCTTCTGTTCTTTCAATGCCTTTTAATTGATCCACCCTCACTAAAATGATCTTCATCACTCTTTGCTCTTTCCTAACTTTTCAAAATGTGTTATCTCTTTTCCTCCTCTGACATAACTTAACTATATTAAAGAGGTAATTTATCTTCCAGTCCTGAAATACTAATCTGCCATTTTGCAGATTTTGATAGATCTACTAGGTAGTCTATCAGGTACTACAGGTTGTTACCACTAGACAAGTTATTTCAATTGCACTGTCAGTAGTCGAATTTCACCTGGAAAAAAACACATGCATTGGATTTTGATGGTCAATCCTTTTAGAAAAAGGGAATATTTAATGGGGCAAAGACATTTCTAAAATCTGTTCAAGTCCTACTTAAGTAACGTTTATTCATTAAAACAGAGAGATGAATTTAAATTCGCAGATAAAACTTGAAATTCTACATGAACAGAATTCTTCAGCTCGATGATTGCCAATGTACTATAATTTCTGTACACCATGACATTGCTCACAGGGACCCAAAAGTTATGCTGTTGCACGGTGCTCTGCTGACAAGTGAAGCAAGTAAGTGGTTCATCTCAAAAAAGAATTTGAAAAATAGCTTTCTAAAGATCTCAGACAGTGCAAAACTTCTTGTTTAGATTTATTAATAGGAAAATAAGGGAGCAATTTCCAAACTCATAACTGGCACACAAGCAAAGCATGTTCCTTCATATACCATAATTACATAAATAACTAAATCTTTGCATTTAACACTGAGTTACCTACACTACTCATCTGTTAACCAGTTATTTTCAATAGAAAGGGCTAAAATAAATATAACACTGAAGAATGAACCTTTAGGTACATATAATTTTTAAATATGAATATGCAAACAAAATTACTTGGTATTAGTAAACAATTCTACTTAAATACGCCTTCTCAAATTTCCCTTCAGTAATAACCTTTATAATGGTATAGTCGTTTTTCACTATATACATTAGAAATTTCTTTTGCTCATATTTTGCTGGCTTTTTCCAGGAAATAAATTAAAATATATTGTAGCTGGTAGCCATTTAGAAAATGATGCAAAATATAAAAATTAAACAATGCCAATTTTCAAAATGAAAGTTCCATTTGTCAAAAATATGAGACCATCTTTGCAATAAAACATCTTCTTATATGTTTACAGAGCCCCAAAGTTTAAAACAAAAGTCATATTTTACCTAATTTTAATAAAGGTTACTTTGACTGTTCTAACAATGGATACTAAGTTTTATTCTGCAAGTGTTTTCAAGATACAATGGAGGGTCCGATGAATGTAAAAACTACCAAGCCCTAGAATGGATAATAAATGGTCAATCTTATTGGAAATCTGTAATGCAGACTCGAGAATTTTCAGACACCACAGACAGTTGCACTGGTGAATGCAAGCATTTGAAATTCATTATCTTGTAGTACTTTCTTTAAGCTGATAGAGTGGTGGACCCAGGAAATTGCATACTTCAGGATAGAACTTCTATAGAGAATCAGGTCTCTTTCAAGATATTAAGTGACTTTAAAGGGGCTATCACAGACACTCAGAAAATGCCACTGGAATTTTACTGCTGAGGCTGAATCTTGATGACAACATCCTGATCACTGAGATGAGGTTGGGGGAATCTCACCATTCATTGACCACAATACACAATTGAGAGACTGTCACAGCTGTGGCAGAGGCTGCCATGTGAGAGAAACCTCTTTACAATGATGGCCTCATAGTCGTGGTCTCTTTTTGCTCTTCAAAATGTTTTCAGCAAGCACATTCACCTTGAGGCAACTTTTCTCCCTGTTGTCTACTTTGGCAACCCCTATCTCTGACAGTGGGCATGCCAATCTCTCAATGAAGAACGACCTCTTATTAATCCTACAGCCTTGATATCTCACCTGTCATCCTTAATTGGACAATGTGCACACATCCTGGCATTGATTAGTCTACTCATCAAAAGCTTCATTGAGCATAGGGTGCCAATGCAACACAGGACTGGAGTTCTGAAAATGCATGCAATATCAATTCTCAAAAAAAAAGACCTTGTTTCCATTCAACGAACAGTATCATATGGCTAAGGAAGGAACATTAGATTGGACAACAATAAAGTTCCCTGATCATTATCATCTTCAAATAGTATCAGTAATTCCTTTGCTCAGAATCAGAATAGAGACAAGAAAACTGCAGATGCTGGAATCGAAAGCAGAGGCAGGAGTCTGGAACAACACAGCAAGTCAGGCAGCATCAAGAGGTGGAGAAGTCAACGTTTAGGAATGGGATTAGGCAAAGGGGGAGCTGCAGATAAAGGGGGTGGAGGGGGCAGGATGATGAAATGGGGATAGGTGAAGACATGCAGAGGAGACAACCTGGTTGGCTAATGGGAGGAATGAATCCAGTAGGTGGCTAGGAGGGGTGGAATGAATGGGAAGGGCTGATAAGGGAATCGGAAGAAGGGAACAGAAGCTATTTGAAATTGAGAACTCAAATGTTGAGTACTCCGGGCTGTAGGCTGCCCAGGCAGAAGATCTTCTGAACTAAAACAGCAGTTTCACTCTGTAACACCCTGTTATACTTTGATACTAGTACTAAACAGGACCATTGTGGGAATGTTTCTTCCAAGATAATCAAATCAGAGATTGGACCCACCAAATATTGTTACATTTGTTCATAAGTTTGTAATACAATTACTTCAAAGCCTTAGGGTAAAACAAGGAAGTACTTCCCTTCACACAGTGCCTTGAGTTGGCTTGCTGCCTCATTAGTCCACTTAATGGCTTCCTGTCTGAGGCCATTTCCTCTTGGAATAAATAGAAACAGGGAGAGGCAAGCAGAGTTATTAAGATACGCAACTTAAGAATCCTACTAATATGCACCCTTTCCTTTTCTGAAAAGTTAATGTTTCATTTATAAATCTGATATCCTTCTGCAATACAAAGTGGTAAACCTAAAATATTTATGTGTACACATTTGCATGCAGTCTTAATGAACTATAATAGTACGAAAACAATACAGTTCTGTGTATCTTGATGATTTTTCAGTTTCAGATCTTAAGCTTTCAAATCTGCAGGGTTTTCATATCTCTGAAATTATCACATTTTATGGACGTACATAAAGAGAATGAAATGAAATTCAACAGTTTGCTAAAGCAGTACATCTTGAAAATGTTACACAGTTACTGCTGAACAAAGTTTGTAATATAACAAAAAGAACAAAATAAAGACAATTTTTAATGCTAGAAGTCTGCCAAGAGTCATAAGAGTCATAGGTTGTATTGTGGATTTTGCAGCAAAGCGACATGTGCATCCTTTGTGGCATGTACAAAGTTAAAAATCGCACAACACCAGGTTATAGTCCAACTGGTTTATTTGGAAGCACTAGCTTGGTAATAATCCAACAGATTTATTTGAAAGCACTGGCTTTCGAAGCACTGCTCCTTCATCAGGTGGTTGTGGAGTATCAGGATTTACTGGCATTCATTTGAATCCAAGTCAAGGTTTATCCCCAGCTGTACAGCAAAAATTATGCCACCAAGTTGGGTAAATTGCCAGTTACCCTGTATTCTCATAGACAGCAAATCAGAAAACAAAAAGTATTGATTGTCATTTACAAAGACCAAAATAAATGACTGAGCTACGCACATTAGAAGCCATGATTTCATTGAATAGTAGAACAGGTTCTAGAGGCGAAATGATCCACTTCTATTCCTATGTTCCTAAGTATCAGAAACAAACGTTTTTATAAAGTTATCAAAACAAATTGGAATTTTCATCAAAGGTGAAACTTAAAAACATGACATTAATTTCCCAGCCACAGAGAGATTTTTAGTAGTAGATTATTAAATTCCTAGTTACATATTATTAATACTACATAACTTTTTCAGGGCTAAAAATAGTATAACATAAAAGAGGAAATTGTCATCTGCTCAGTGATTTCTAATCGTTTGTAGTGTGCAGTGCCAGTGTACCCTCATCACTGACAGCAACTCTGCATTTAACTTTATGAACTCCAAAAATGCATGATGTTAACAAACACTAGCTCTTTTGGCACTGTTGTCACTATCAAATTCATGCCATTAAACAAGGTGAGTTTCTTTTCACTCAAACTAGAAACAACCATCAAAGAGATTAACCCTATTGATTACGATCAGCTATGAACCAGATATATGCCAAATCATGGAGCTGGAATTGGCATTAATTTTTTCTCACAAGGGTGACCAGCTAAAACTGAATTCTAAACAGTTGTTCTTTGCATACAATTAATACTTAACTGCAACTTAATAACAGAAAATATATACTCAAATTTTAAAGTTTCCCATCTCACAGTGCAAAGTCTAACAAGTCAGATTAACTTTTCTTTATAAAAGTGAAAGCATCATGTTTGTAAAGCAAGCATTTAAAAAAAAATTGCTTGCTTCTTACTTTAATTTAATCAAAATGAAAACAGTATGAACACTGCTGATTAAAGCCAAATTGTAGGATCTTTCCGAAATTATGGATACGAGAAGCTGCACTGAAATGACTAGTTATGATATGTGTGATGGATGAATTTGAAATACCATAATTTCATTAACACCAACAGACCATACTGTCTCTGGTTGATGACTTCCTGATTCTATAAGAAACTCCAAGTACTGATATGCTTATGAAATAATGCAAAATAATAGATGATCTGAAGATGAAGTTGGGCCAGTGTAGGAATTCAAAACTTTAGGCTATCAAAAGGAAATAAAATGTAATTACTAGAATCACTCTCATTTTCTTGAACAACAGATATTTGTAGTAATGGATGGACAACTTGAAACATGTTGGCGACCCATCTTTCTTATACAATTCACTTCTACCCCAGATGAGATTCCAATGATTCAAGAGTATGTATCTTTCTACCCTGCACCAGCTCCTCAATCACGCATTCATCTGCTGTATCCCCTTATTCTGACTTTGACTAGCTTGTGGCACCATGTCTGGAGCAGTGTGCAAGATTCTGGCTTCGTTATTTAGGAAAGGATATAATTGCATTAGAACTAGTTCGGAGAAGATTCACTTGACTGATTTCTGAGATAAACAATTTGTTTATGAGGAAAGGTTGGAAATGTATCTACTGAGGTTTAGCAGAATGAGAAGTGGTCGTATTGAAACATAAAAGATATTGAGGGGACCCGACAAGATGGGTGCTGAAAGGATGCTTCCTCTAACGACAAAATTAGATATTTTGCCTTTAAAATGGGGATGGGGAGAAATTTTCTTTCTTAAGCTTGTTAATTTATAAAATTTTCTTCCATAGACAAGTCGTGGAGGCAAGGTCATGGTTCTTATTTTTAAGACTGGGGTAAATGTTTCTTAAGGGAGTCAAATAGTTTTGAGGATAGATAGGAAAGTGGAGGCCAAAGGAAGATCAGGCTTGATCTAAGCAAATAACGAAGGAAGCACAAGTAGCTGAATGACGTACTCCAGCTCACAATTCATACATTCCACACTTGTATTTTCCTTGCCCTGAGCTGAGCAAATAGCAAGGAGCCATGTCAGGATGCTTCCCTGATGCAGTGGTAGAGATTGTGCTTTGGCTATTCACTAAATAGAGGTGAGTAGCCAATTTAAATTGTTAAAACCCACATTAAAAGCAATTTCTCCAGCTGCATGGGTCCTTCCATGGAACTATCAGCATGAAATCATCTAGAGAGTTTTGGAACTGGGAGCTTTATACCCCAAAGAAAGGACATTGGATACTTGGCCCCCTGGACTGGCCATAGCAGCCTGCTTGCTTAGTCCCTTGAATTTTTAATTTTTTTTATCTTTCCCTCTGAGGCCTCCTGATCTCAAAGCTGCTTCAACAATGCACACATCTCCCAGTAACTTTATACTGGGAGCTTAGCACAATAAGCCTGAAGACAGCTAATTAGGAAGTTTTTTTATTTCCGGTCCACATTGGGATCAGGAGGCCATCATTAAAATCCTGTCCACTTAATTAAAGTAATGGCCCAACACACAAACAATGCAAAGTCACTTGAAGGGTGCATCTGGGATGTGAAGTGCAGCTGTACTCAGTGGTCCCCTGTTTTAAGCTTAACAGGATTTAATTTAAATTTTTCGTGAGTTTCACTGCTTCTAACCATGCTTCTAAATATTTAAATTTTAACATGCTGGGACAAGAACTTTGTATATACTTGTAAACAACTTGAATAATGCATTTTCTTGGGCAGGTGAATTGCTGTTTTATGGTCATGCATTGAACATTTTCCATCTAGTCCCACTGACTTAAAATCTAAACTAACTTCACTGGTCTTTGAGTTCACAAACAAAAATAAATTTTTGGGCTGCACTGTGGCTCAGTGGTTAGCACTGCTGCCTCAGACCGCCAGGGACCTGGGTTCGATTCCAGATTTGGAGGACTGTCTGTGTGGGTTTCCTCTGGGTGCTCCGGTTTCCTCCCACAATCCAAAGATGTGCAGGTCAAGTGAATTGGTCATGCTAAATTGCCCATAGTGTAGGTTATTAGTCAGGGGTAAATATAGGGTAAGGGAATGGGTTTGGGTGAGTTTCGGAGGATCAGTGTGGACTTGTTGGGCTGAAAGGCCTGTTTCCACACTAAGGATTCTAATTCTAATAAATTATTTCAAACATAAAGCAGTGAACCAATATTTCCTATTAAAATTATGTGTTCCCACACCAATTTAGGAAGAAGGTTAATAATCTTCTCCACTCCATTAGGGTGACGACCATTATCGTCGCACCAGTGCTTCACACTTGCTATTTCTCTGCTACTATTGCATTTCCTGTAACCAAGGCACATATTCTACCACTTCCCTATTGCCCACAACATCTTCTCTCACTTGGTCTCACTAACCCAAACTCTTCATCCCTCTGCGCTGCTTACTCACCTCTTTGGGAACGCATACACAATCACACCAGTAATAACAGCTGTGCCATTCTCTTTTATCTCATACAATACCTATCTCTCTCTGATGTCAGTGAAAAAAATCTAGCCCTAAATTGTGCATAAAGAATCAAGTTATCGAGTCATAGAGATCTATAGCACAGAAAACCACCCTTCAGCCTGTCAAGTCTGCCCAACCACCTCATTATTCTAATCCCATTTTCCAGCGCTTTGATCATAAACTTGTACGCCTTGGCATACTTTTTAAATATTCTGAAGTTTTCAGCCTCAACCACCCTTACAGACAGTGAGTTCCAGATTCTCACTACTCTCTGGGTGAAAATGTTTTTTCTCACATTCCCACTAAGCCTCTTTAGCATAAAACTATGCCCCCGCTCATTAATCCTTCGACCAATGGGTAAAATTCTTTACTGCCTATCCTATCTATGCTCTTAACTTTATACATCTCAATCAGTTCCCTTTCAGTTCCTTCTGCTCCAATGTAAAAAAAAAGCCCAATCTCTCCAAACTCTCTTCACAACTGAATTTCTCCAGCCCATGATACATCCTGGTGAACTTCCTCTGCACCCTCTCCAATGCAATCACATCCCTCCTCTTATGTGGATTCCAAAACTGCACACAAAGCTCTCGTGGTGACCTAACCAATTGTGGCTAATAAAGACATTCTTAACCTCCTTATCTCCCTGTCCTGCTACCTTAATAGACTATCAAGGTCCCCCTGATCATCCGTGATTCATGGTATCCGACCATTCATTATGTATTCCTTGATCTTGTTTACCCTGTCCGAGTGCATCACCTCACACTTACTTGGATCACAATCCACTTGTCACTGATCAACCCATCTGACCAGCTTGTCTGTATCCTCCTGTAACACTGTACATTTCAAAATCATTATGACTTTAAGACCCCATTAAATTTTGTATCATCCACAAATTTATTGACTAACCCTCCAACATTCAAGTTTTAATCATTCCACAAACAGCATGGGTTCCTGCAGAATCCTACTGGATATAGACTTCGAATCATAAAAATACCCCTTGACCATTACCCTCTGCTTTCTGATATTCAGCCAATTCTGGATCCAATTAGCTAAATTTCCTTACACCTCATAGGCTCTTTTACGTTCATTTTCATATGATGTAGCTTTAAAAACTCCCACGTGCCTTATCCTGCTTGTGTTTTCTCCGCCTACTGGAATGTCCTCGCGTTCTTTATTTATCTGACTGGACCTTGCTCCCAACTTTATATCTACTCTACACTCTCTGCCAAATCAGCCCAATACCTTCCCAACAGCAGAAGCAAACCTCCTATCAAGGATACTGTACTTATTCCAGTTCAGGTGCAACCTGTCCAGCTTACAGGTCCTACCTATCCCAGAAGCTGTCCCAATGAGCCAAAAATATAAAGGCCTCTCTCCTACACCTTTAGCCAAGAGTATATCTGGCCAATCTACCTATTCCTATACTCAGTCACAAATGGCACTGAAAGTAATTTAGAGATTACAACCTTTGAAGACTTCCTCTTTGATCTACGACCTAATTCTCTAAATTCCTGCTGCAGGACTTCATTTCTTTTTTTACCCATGTTGTTGGTACTGACGTATCATGACTGCTGACTGTTCACACTCCCCCCTTCAGAATGCCATGCCGCCACTCTGAGACATCTCCGACCCTGGCACCAGGGGGTCAACACACCATTTGAGAATCTCATTTGCTGCCACAGAACCACCTGTAATTTGCCCTTACAAATTAAGTTCTCTATCACTGAAGCTCTTCCAGTCTTTTTCCTCCCTGCTGTGCAGCAGACCCAACCACGGGTGCCACAAACTTGACTATTGATACCTTCCCCTGAGAGGCTATCACCTTAAATGGTTTCCAAAAATGGTACATCTGAGGGAAATGGCCACAGTGGACTCAAGCACTGCCTGCTCATGCTGACTAATCTTTTCTGCCTGTGTAGCCATTTCGTGTAGTGTGAAAAGCTTGCGAAATTTGCTTTCCACAATGTTCTCAGCAACATGGATGCTCCAACTTTCCTTTTCAGCCCAACTTAGAAAATGCACCTCTGACTGAACAAGATCATGTGGTTAGCATACAGATTTAATTGAAATTAGTATATTATCACAGACAGTGGTTCATGCGTGGAATGAACTTCCAGATGAGGTGGTGGAAGCAGGTGCAGTTCTAACATTTAGAACACATTTTGGTAAGTACCTGAATGTTTAGAGCCCAAGGAGCTCTGTGTGGCAAATCAGCAGCTGCAGCTGAACACACTTCCTGCATGCATGGGTCACCATGGACAATGGAAGTGTCCCTGATCTCCCACATATTGCAGGAGAGGCATTCATAGGGCTAAGTCCTCCTGTCATTGTGAATCTTACCAGATATGAACAATAAAGTAGGAACTATTTACTCATCCATGCCCACTGCTCACCAAATCAGATTTCTCTCTCTTATTCTGTCTCACTCTATATTTAACAAACTGCAAACAACAAAAATAATGAATTCCACGCTGTCTACCTCCTGGTATTATTCATTCAATCTCTAAAGCTGATTTCAAAGCATTCTGTTAAACTTTCACAAAAGTTGTCAGAATCATTCAGAGTTCCCATTCGTCAACACCTGAACTGAACACCTTCTGTCAAGGCTAGATTGCAATCAGTCCATAGCTGCTGAGCGGATACAAATGTTTTATTCTGGAATAAAACATACTGTAACAGAACCATGAACCCTCCCAAATGCCTGTTGCCTTTCCACAAGATGAATGTTTAATCTTTACAAAGTTGTAACCATATTAGCCAGATCAGTGATTGAGAGCAGCACTTCTACATTTACACAATAGCTAGCTAATGAGGATGGACATTTGGCCAAGCAGTGAATGCAATGACATCAATGGATAAAACAGCCACCATGCATTGGAATATTCTTCAACTTTTTTTTTCAGCCCAACTTACAAAATGCACCTCTGACTGAACAAGATCATGCGGTTAGCATACAGATTTAATTGAAATTAGTGTATTATCACAGACAGTAGTTCATGAGTGGAATGAACTTCCAAAGTGGTGGGTGCAGGTGCAGTTATAACAGTTAAGACACATTTAGGTAATAACTTGAATAAGAAATGCTTGGAAGATATGAGCCAAGCGCAGCAGGAAGGTCTAGTATAGTTTGGGATTATGGTCGGCATGGACTGGTTGGACCATAGGGTCTGTTTCCATGTTGTACGACTCTATGACTCTTGTCATTCTTAAAAGACAGAAAATTCTGGTTGCCTCACATTAATGAATACATGCAACTTTTTTTTAATAATTCAGCTAACATGGATTTGGTGGCTATGCCAGTTTTTATTGTCAATCCCTATTCACCCTTGAGAAGGAGGTGGTGAACTCCCTTCTTAAAGTGCTACAATCTATTTTGTACAGGTAGATCCACAATGCTTTGAGGGAAGGAGTTCCAGGATGTTGATCCTGCACAGTGAAGGATAGGCATATATTTCCAAATAAAAACCAAAAGGACTGTGGATGCTGTAAATCAGAAACAAAAAGAGATTGATTTTGTAAAGCTCAGCGGGTCTGGCAGCATCTGTGAAAAAACGTCAGAGTTACGTTTCAGGTTGAGTGATCCTTTCTCAGAACTGATATGTTTCCAAGCCAGGATGCTGCAGAGGAATTTGCAGGTGGTGTATGTAGCGCTGTCCTTGTCCTCCTAGATTGTTGAGGTTGTGTGTTTGGAAAGTATGAAACAAAAGCAGAAATCGCTGGAGACACTCAGCAGGTCAGGTAGCATCTGCGATGGAAAAGCAGAGTTAACATTTTGAGGTCAGCGTTTCTATTTTTATTTCAGATCCCAGCATTTTTAATTTTATTTGTATGCTTGGGAGGTGTTGTCTAAGGAACCTTGGTGAAATTCTGCAGTGTATCTGGAAAGGGTACATGCTAAGACATGTATCTGAAATCCCGAAAGCCGAAAACTCCGAAATCCAAAGGCTTTCTGGCGAAGTTTTTTTCTCATTAACAAGGTTGTTTGGCATGTAAATGGTTAAATCAACTCCACACTCACTCAATGTATGTCACTCAGATATGACGTGGGTAGGCATGGCCCAGCACTGGCAGGCCTCAATTCTGTCTCAGAGCACTTGTACTCACAGTGAGTCTGCTGTTCGATAAGATTTTTTAAAATTTCACCGTCAAACTGTCATTTTGAGTCATAGAGATGAACAGCTTGGAAATAGACCCTTCGGTCCACCGCGTCCATGCCAACCAGATATTCCAACCCAATCTAGTCCCACCTGCCAGAACCTGGCCCATATCCCTCCAAACTCTTCCTATTCATATACCCATCCAGATGACTTTTAAATGTTACAATCGTACTAGCTTCCACCGCTTCCTTTGGCAGCTCATTCCATACACGTACCAGCCTCTGCATGAAAAAGTTGCCCCTTAGGTATTCCAAAATTCAAAAAATTCCGAATTCCGAAAACCAGCTGGTCCCGAGTATTTCGGATAAAGGATTGTGCCCTGTATTATGCGTTGCTAGTGAAGGAATGAATGTTTGCAGGAGTAGTGCCAATCAACTGGACTGTTTTGTTTCAGAGCTGTCAAGCTTCAAGTGCTCATCCTGGGAACTAAGGAATATTCCATCATACTACTGACTTGTGCCTTGAAGACACTAGACAGTTTTTGAGAGTCAGCACGTCAATTACTAACTGCAGTATTCGAGCCTCTGACTGCCCTTGAAGCCACATGGTTACAGATATGTGTACATATAGCTGGTCAAGTTCAGATTATGGTCAATAATAACCCCAGGATGCCGGCAGTGGGAGTTCAGCAATGGTAATGCCATGGAAAGTCAAAAGGCAATGGTTAGAGTCTCTCTTGTTGGAGATGGTCATGACCTGATATATTCTTTCATAGTCAAAATCACAGAACTGTTACAATGGGACATTCGGCCCATTGTGTCTGCATTGGCTATCTGAGTATTTTAACTTTGTGCTAATCTCCTAGCCCTAATCCTGTGCAATACCTCAATTTAAATAATCATCCACCTGAATGCTTCAATTAAACCAGACTCCACCAGATATCCAGGCAGTGCATTTTGGACATTAACTCCATGCCTTAAGAAAAAAAGACTCTTCTTACTTCTTCCAAACATTGTTGTCAACACTTCAGCTTGATCTCTCACACTACGTTGAGCTACCCCATCATGGAGAATAGGGTTACTTTGGAGCCTCCTCCTCCAATAAGTTGTTTAATTGTCTACCACTATTTAATGACTGTATGTGGCAGGAGTGCAGAGCTTAGGTCCAATCTGTTGGTTGTGGAATTGCTTAGTTTTGTCTATCACCCATTATTTGACACACAAGTAGCCCTGTGTTATAACTTCACTGGTTGTCATCTCATTTTAGGTATGTCTGTTGCTGCTATTAGCACAATGTCTTGCATTCTTCACTAAGCCAGGTTTCATTTACTTTCTTGAAGGTATCAGCAAAGTGGATTATATGCTGGGCCATGAAATTGCAGATTGTGTTTGAGTACAATTTTGCTGTTGCTGGTAGTCTACAACGTTTCATGAAGGTCCAGCCTTGAGTTGCTAATTCTGTTCAGAATCTTTCTCAGTGCCACTGGTAAGTCAGGATCTGTGAAGGCAACTCAACCTGGAAGCACACGTGGGAGTATTCATGAAATTCAAAAGTGGTGTGGTTTGAAGCCCACAGGCCTCTCGAACTAAGCATGTGGACCGAAAATGATGCTGTCACAGTGAATGGCCCTATCATAAGAGGATGAAACTTCTTACTCAAAACCACCATCTTTCCCCACTCCCAACCTGCAACTAAATTGGTGGAATCCTCACTTGCAAGTAGCCACTTTGAAGAGGGTAAATTTCCCAAACAGTGCAAAATTGTCTTCAATTATGTCTGAAAGACAATGACTGGCTCACGGCCTCCAGCAGGCTGATCTATTTGTTGTCCACCTGTGGAAAGAGTTCCTGATGGCAGGACTGCACCAGAAAGCTGTCCAGACATGGCTTTTCCTAATTTTCTTGGCACATACTCTGTGTCTCTGTCCTTCCAAAGGGACAGGAAAACCTTGCCCAAGATGAGTCTTAATTAATATTATTGGTGTGTTTCCCTTCAGGTCACACATAATCCTCAATTGAAACTATATTGTCATTCTTTCACTGCTCATGAGTCAAAATACTGGAACTCTTTTCCGAACACAATCGTGGATATACCTATACCACCATGGACTAAAATGGTTTCCAAAGGCAACTCACTACCATTTCACTAAGGGCAATCTGTGAATCCACAGATTCAATCAATAAGCACATCGACCTGGACCAAATATACCGACCACTGCAGCGGACAGCTCGAACTGACAACCAGAAGCATCAGAGACAAACTACTATAAATGCCGGAGGAAAGATCACAGAAGCACTTCACAGGAGGCTCCCAAGCACTGAGGATGTCACCTAGACAGGGGACGAATCGTTTGCAAGACAAATTCCCAGCTCGGAAATGGACAATTTGGCCAAACAAGTCCATATTGACCCTCCAAAGAGTAATTCACCGAGATCCATTCCCCTACCCTATTACTCTACATCTACCCCTAACTAATGCACCTAACCTACACATCCCTGACACTATGGGCAAGTTAGCATAGCCAATTCACCAAATCTGCACATTTTTGGATTGTGGGAGAAAACCCATGCAGACACTGGGAGAGTGTGCAAACTTCACACAGACAGTTGCCCAAATGTACAATTGAACCTGGGTTCCTGGCACTGTTAGGCAGCACTGCTTGCCACAGTGCCACCCTGCAGTTCTACACACACGTTAACTTTGATCCTTATGGATCCTATTCTCTCTCTAGTCATTCTTTTTCCTTAAATATAAAGTACCCATTGGATTCACCCTTCTGATTTCCTCCTTCAGTAAACTCTTGTATTCCCCATGGATTCCCTTGATCCCAGCTGCCTGTACCTGAGCCACGCCTTTTTTCTGGTCAAGGCCTCAATATCTCTTGTCATCCAGGGTTCCCTATTCCTGCCAACCTTACTTTTCATACTCACAGGAACATATAGACTTTGAACCTAGACAGGGGACGAAACGTCTGCAACACAAATTCCCAGCTCGGCGAACAGAACCGCAACAACAAGCACCCGAGCTACAAATCTTCTCATGAACTTTGAAGGGCAATTAAAGCTGGACAATAAATGCCAACGTAGCCAGTAATGATGGCCCATGAATGAATGAATTAAAACAACTCAAATTTAAGTTCAGTGTGTAAACAAAAAGTCAAACGAGCTTTAAATTTTAAATGGTTGACTGATTGTACATCTCTCCATTGTAGTGGGGTGGGGTTTGGGACTTGGGGGGAGGGTGGAGGTAAAATAAACATAAAATAAATGTTAAAGCCTGAGGAAGAGATGGTTAGCAGGGTTAGCCTACATGGAAGAAAGGGAGAACTAGCCATTTGGATACAAAACTGGCTCGAAAATGGAATACAGAGGGCGGAGTAGATTTTCAGACTGGAGGCCTCTGATCAGCCATGTGACACAAGGATCAGTGCTGAGTCCATTGCTTTTTATCATTTATATAAATGAACTGGATGTGAACAGAGGAGGTCTGGCTTGTAAGTTTGCAGATGACACCAAGTTTGGTGATATCGTGGACAGCGAAGAAGGCTACCTCAGAGTACAACAGGCCTTTGATCAGATGGGACAATGTGCCAAGGAGTGGCAGATGGAGTTGAATATAGATAAATGTGAGGTGCTGCATTTTGGAAAGGCAAAACAGGGCAGGAGTTATACGCTTAGTGGTAAGGTTCTGGGGAGTGTTGCTGAACAAAGATACATTGGAGTGCAGGTTCACAGTTCCTTGAAAGTAGAGTCGCAGGTAGACAACATAATGAAAAAGACATTTGATATGCTTGCTTTTATTGGTGCATTGAATATAGGGTTTGGAAGATCATGTTGCGGCTGTATGGAACATTGGTTAGGTGACTTTTGGAATACTGCATGTAATTGTGTTCCCCCTGCTTTAGGAAAGATGTTGTAGAACTTGAAAGGGTTCAGAAAAGATTTACAAGCATGTTGGCAGTGTTAAAGGGTTTGAGCTATAGGGAGAGGCTGAATAGGCTGGGGCTATTTTTTCTGGAGCGTCGGAGACTGAGGTGCGACCTTGTGGAGGTTTATAAAATCATGAGGGAGATGGTTAGACTATATAGACAAGGTCTTTTCCCGAGGGTGGAGAAGTCCAAAAGTAGAGAGCATAAGTTTAAGGAGAGAGGGGAAAGATTTAAAAGAGACCGAAAGGGCAACCTTTTCACACAGAGTGTGGAGTGTGTGAGCTGCCAGAGAAAGTGGTGGAGGCAGGTACAATTACAACATTTAAAAGGCATCTGGATGGGGATATGAATAAGAAGGTTTTAGAGGGATAATGACCAAATGTTGGCAAATAGGATTCGATGAATTTAGGATATCTGGTCTGCATAGATAAGTTGGGATTGAAGGGTCTGTTTCCATGCTGTACAGCTCTATGAGTTTATGATTCTATGGCATAAATATCATTGTTCTTGTCAGGAAGATGGGGTCAAGAAGCATGTAGTGGATTCCAAAATGTACAACAAACAACGATTATGCATCCTTAACTCAAACCTTAAATGTGGTACCAATTTGGTGAATTTGTCCTACATGCTTTGCAAGACACCGTGGGGTGGCACAATGGCTCAGTGGTTAGCACTGCTGCCTCACAGCACCAGGGACCCGGCCGGGTTTGATTCCAGCCTCAGGTGAGTGTCTGTGTGGAGTTTGCATATTCTCCAGTGTCTGCCTCCAGTGGGTTTCCTCCAGGTGATCCGGTTTCTTCCCACATTCACAAAGACGTGCAGGTGCAGTGGATTGGCCATGCTAAATTGCCCATATTGTTCAGGGATGCATTAATCAGGGGAAATGCAGAGTAATAGGTGTAGGGGAATGTGTCTGGGTGGGTTACTCTTTGGAGGGTCGGTGTGGGCCTAATGGCCTGTTTCCACACTGCAGGGATTCTATAACTCTATGATTAATCTATCCTTCCTGAAGTGCTGTGTCCAAAACTAAATGTCAATGAAACTGAACACCATTCTATACAATTGAATCGTTTCCTCACTTTGTATTTTAAACCCCTTGAGATAAAGGATAACAGGCAAATCTCCTTTTCCATTATATATACCTTTTCCATTATATATTCCAATATATACCTGTGCACTAGATTTAGTGATAAGTGCACCTGGAAACCCAGTCACCTTTGTGTCTTCATCACTGCTCGTCTCTTTCCATTAAGAAAATAATTCCATTTGACTTCAATTCTGCATACAGATCAATTTTTGTTCTAATATATTTTCATAGATTGCTTTTCCATGATTCTAGTTTCTTTCCAGAACTACTATTAATTCTTAAATAGCCTGATCGATACATTCTACAAATTCAACTTCACCTCCATGTTTTATATTCAATGTGTTTGTTCAAAAGTCAAACTTAACTGCCTCCAGCTTTTATATCACATTTTCACATGAAATAGGCTTTCTGAATCTCTCAGAATTTATAACAAGCTGACCATAAAACAAAACATTTTGACTATGGTTTATGATTTAATGGGCTGTCTTGAAAAGAGCAGAACGATTAATGTTGGGCATTTTCTGATTTAATAAAACAGAATCATGTCTGCAATTAAACATCATAGATTTAAAAATGTGAGCTTACTTTGTTTGACTATTTTGCAAATAGCATATAGATGAGCCAATATCACCAAACTCTCATAGCTTGGTTTCATCTATGGGTTTCAGGAAACCAGCCTTACTTTTCAAATATATTCAGGATAGAGTTTACAGAATTTCCTCTGACTTCTAAGAGGTAGTTTAACGCATTGAATTTGAGCTAAAATATGAGGAGTTCCAATGTAATTTTGCTAAAGGTTCAGCAGGTTACATAATTTTCTAAGTTAAATGTGTTGTCTTTTTACCTCGTTGATTTTTTTGTTGTTGCTTCACACTTACTTCAAGTAAATTTAACACTCATAGCCAAAAGAAGAAGTCTGGCAAATAAAAGGGTGGCATGGTGGCTCAGTGGTTAGCATTGCTGCCTCACAGTACCTGGATCCCAGGTTAAATTCCAGCCTTGGGCAACTGTCTGTGTGGAGTTTGCTCATTCTCTCCATGTCTGCGTGGGTTTCCTCCCACAGTCCAAAGATGTGCAGGTCAGGTGAATTGGCCATGCTAAATTGCCAATAGTATTAGGTGTGTCAGTCAAAAGGAAATGGTTCTGGGTGGGTTACTCTTTGGAGGGTCAGTGTGGACTGGTTGGGCCTGTTTCCACGCTGTCGGGAATCTAATCTAATCTAATCAAAGAAAAATTACTGCAACCAAATTGTTCTGTTTAATTCTGGGCAAGATTACATTTCCAACCACGGTGGCACAGTGGTTAGCACTGCTGCCTCACAGCGCCTGAGACCCGGGTTCAATTCCCACCTCAGGCGACTGACTGTGTGGAGTTTGCACGTTCTCCCCTTGTCTGCGTGGGTTTCCTCCGGGCACTCCGGTTTCCTCCCACAGTTCAAAGATGTGCAGGTCAGGTGAATTGGCCATGCTAAATTGCCCATAGTGTTAGGTAAGGGGTAGATGTAGATGTAGGGGTATGGGTGGGTTACGCTTCGGCGGGGCGGTGTGGACTTGTTGGGCCGAAGGGCCTGTTTCCACACTGTAAGTAATCTAATCTAATCTAATATATAGCATCACACTTGATTCATAGGTCAATGAACACATAGGGTGCAGTGGCCTTGTCTGATAGAAAAACCTTATTTAAAAATCCCAAATTAAATCTTGCTTTTCTTTGTCTTTCCAATAGTATAGCTTATGTATCTTATCCTTTGGATATCTTAATTAAAATCATACCAACTACAGTACTTTTTTTATTACTCCAATTGACTTCATACTTCAAGAAAGAATTACATCACCAAACTGCGCATGCTTTTAGCTGCTTCAGCTTTCTCAAATATTCATTCATTTTTCCTCTCATTTTACCAATCTCCAATATTGATCCTTCGGTTTATTTTCAGATTATATGTATTTGGCTTCTAATTAAATTAAAGTTGCAAATTTTCTGCTTCAATGCAGTGACAACAAAACACTATTATTTAGCAATGGAATAACTTAAAAGATCAGAAGGAGCTTTTCTACTGTCTTAAAAATTTTAAGTCAAAATCTATGTAAGATTTCTCATACATCTAACAGAATGCTATAGCTCTATTCCATTCTCAACATTCACCTTAAAAGTAACAACTTTCTTACTGTTCATTCTGGAGCTGGAAACTGCTTTTAAGAGAGAACCTGGGCTTTCATTGTCTGAGAATTGACCTCAATTGTGGCTGTGGACAAATGCAAAGCAAGGTGCCATTGATTGCCTGTTGTGTTCGACTATTTCGGGTACAGGCATGTGGCAGATGCTGCCCCTGTATTTTTGACAATAGGAAATTAAACCTGAGGCAGAAATACACACTTACAGGCAGGTTGGCGTTTTAAAAAGAAAGGCTTTCACCTCGAATCATAAGCTTTTTATTCACTGATGGAACATGTCACTGGATGGTAAACATTTATTCTGGATTAGTGGTGCTGGAAGAGCACAACAGTTCAGGCAGCATCCAACTAGCTTCGAAATTGACGTTTCGGGCAAAAGCCCTTCATCAGGAATAAAGGCAGTGAGCCTGAAGCGTGGAGAGATAAGCTAGAGGAGGGTGGGGGTGGGGAGAAAGTAGCATAGAGTACAATGGGTGAGTGGGGGAAGGAATGAAAGTGATAGGTCAGGGAGGAGAGGGTGGAGTGGATAGGTGGAAAAGGAGATAGGCAGGTAGGACAAGTCTGAACAAGTCATGGGGACAGTGCTGAGCTGGAAGTTTAGAACTAGGGTGAGGTGTGGGAAGGGGAAATGAGGAAACTGTTGAAGTCCACATTGATGACCTGGGGTTGAAGTGTTCCGAGGCGGAAGATGAAGCGTTCTTCTTCCAGGCGTCTGGTGGTGAGGGAGCGGTGGTGAAGGAGGCCCAGGACCTCCGTGTCCTCGGCAGAGTGGGAGGGGGAGTTGAAATGTTGGGCCACGGGGCGGTGTGGTTGTTCTAAACTTCCAGCTCTGTAACTGTCCCCATGACTTGTCCAGACTTGTCCTACCTGCCTATCTCCTTTTCCACCTATCCACTCCATCCTCTCCTCCCTGACCTATCACCTTCATCCCCTCCCCCACTCACGCATTGTACTCTATGCTACTTTCTCCCCACCCCCACCCTCCTCTAGCTTATCTCTCCACTCTTCAGGCTCACTGCCTTTATTCCTGATGAAGGGCTTTTGCCTGAAACGTCGATTTCGAAGCTACTTGGATGCTGCCTGAACTGCTGTGCTCTTCCAGCACCACTAATCCAGAATCTGGTTTCCAGCATCTGCAGTCATTGTTTTTACCTCATAAACATTTATTGCCTGTCCATAGTTGCCCTTGAGAAGGTGGCAGTGAGCTGCTTTCTTGAACTACTGAAGTGATTATGCTATAGATGGACTCACAATGCTGTTAGGGAGGGAATTCCAGGAATTTAACCGAATAACTGTGAAGGAATGGCAATATATTTCCAAGTCAGGATGGTGAGTGAATTGGAGGGAAACTTGGAGGTGGTTGTGTTTCTTCCCATATATCTACTGTCCTTGTCCTTCTAGGGGTAGTGGGTTTGGAAGGTGTTAGCTGAAGGCCTTTGGTGAATTTCTCCAGTGCATCTTGTAGATAGTACACACTGGTGCTAATGACTGTTGGTGGTAGGGGAGTGGATGCTTGTGGATTTTGTGCCAATCAAGTAAGCTGCTTTATCCTGGGTGGGGTCAAGCTTTTTGAATGTTGTTGGAGCTGCACCCATTGGTCAAGTGGGAAATATTCTATCACACTTTTGATTTATATGTTGTAGATGCTACACAGTCTTTTGGGATTCAGGAGGTGAGTTAGTCATCACGGTATTCCTAGCCTCTGACCTGTTCTTGTAGCCCCTATGTTTATGTCACAAGTTATGTTGAGTTTACCCAGGAAGTTGATAAGGTGGGATTCAATGATGGTTACATCTTTGAATGTCAAGCAGCAGTGGTTAGATTGTGTCTGATTGGAGATGGTCATTGCCTGGCATTTATGTGGCACATATCTGACTTGTACTGTGATGATACTGTGGCTTTGAGAGGTATGTTTTGTCCTGGTTTCATTTAGAAAGAGATTGGAGGACAGGTGACAAGCAATCTATGAGAAGATAAACTACTTGTGAAGTCTAGGGGTTTTATTTTACAAGACAGAAATATAGAAGCATCCTGAAAGGGTGTAGCCAAACTCCCAAACAACCAGCATGTTTCATTTAGCTTTCAGCGATTGCTACTGGGGTCTTGAATAAGTGAAAATTCTTTTTCCCCTCTTTTAGTTACAGCCAAAAGCTGGGGGTTCTCATCCTGCTACGGGAGTTGCATGTGTAACAGTCTGTGTTCTGAATTTAACCGTTGCTAAGAATGTATTTATGATATGTTATTACATTAGAACAATTAATTAGCAAGAGTTACTGTATCTATTATTCTGTTAAATTTTCCAATAGAGTTAAGTTATTCCAATTCCTTCTTTCTTTTGTTGTATTTTAACCAAATTGGATAAATAAAATGTGTTTTGCTTTAAATATGTAGTTTGACCAATCAAATTGCATCGAGAATGCAACACCTTACACTCACCTTTAAAGTAAGAAGAACTTAGGGTCTAGACTATCTTCTGAACATTTTGAGGGTATTTGGTCTGGATATAAAAGCATTTGTCAGCCCAAGCCTGGATATTATCCAGAATTTGCTGCAATATGAACATGAACTGCTTCAATATCTGAGGAGTCATGAGTGGTGTGGAACATTATTGGCTAACACCCTCACTTCTGACCTTATGATGGGGAGATGATCATTGATGAAGCAGCTGAAGATGGTTGGACCTATGTCATTACCATGAGGAACTCCTGCAGAGATGTCCTAGAGCTGAGGTGACCGAACTCCAACAACTACAACTATCTTACTATGTGCCACGTATCACTCCAACCAATGAAGAATTTGCCTCGATTCCAGTTTTATTAATGCTCCTTGATGTTGGTGTCAAGGATAGGAACATGAGGGCAGTAATTTCAATGAAGGCTATCAAAACAACCAACTTACATATCATAACAAGATGTGTTGGCTATTTTACAAGCTTTTGCAAAGGCAAGTTGGGTTGATTCAACCATGAATCCGGTCATAACTGTGACTTCATTTACTTTTGAAGACTGGAGATACATAACATGCTTCATTTGGCCTTGTTGCACCACTTTGTAGAGGCTGAAGTGAAGTAACCATGGAGACAAAGGCAGTAACTGTGTCGAGTTAATGGGGCCCATCCTCATGGAAACCAAAGATTCATTACCATACAGATCCAGCCTTTCAACCTGAGTCACTTAGCAGCTGGGCACTCAGTCATTACCAGAAATAACTTTAATCAGGTAGATGAGAAAGAGAAACAAAATCAATGAAAATATAGACATGGAGATGTTATTCAAAGATGCTTTATGTTTAACAATGATTGAAGGACTTGTGTTTTGAAAGATTGTGGACAATTGATTTGAAGTAAATAAAGTCACAATTATGATCAGATTCATGATTGAATCAACCCAACTTGCCTTTGCAAAATGATATACAATAGCTAACACATCTTGTTGTGATATCTAAGTTGGTTGTTGAAATATACGGTTGTTTCTTTAAACATGATCATTAACAGTTCACTATGGACACTGGATACTTTTTCAAAAAGGCTTCCTGGAAATCATATGACTGGTGATAGCTGCTTGCATTTCTATAGACTCCTATGGTGATTGTTTTAGCACAGCGACTACCTTGGGGAAGTTCTTGTCCCTTCACTCCAAGGAAAGTCTTGTAAAAGCAAGCCAAGTCAGAGCAAGGCCTGTGAAGAACAGTTTTACACTGACTATTTCCATTTCAGGAAGGAAAACTCATTGAGTTAAGGGTGAAACCTATATGGTTTTTTGAGTGAACATTGAAAGAACATCAAGCTTATATTTTCTTATTGAGCTGTGTCTACAAAACCCTGGAGACAACCATGTGTGATTAGTGACTTGACCACACATACCAGAACGTCAGAGCAACAGAATGTTTGGAATATTTTATGCTTTACCTTTTCATCTACAAGAATAATCCATTGGCCAAACTATTTAAGAAAACTAGAGAAAGCTACTTTTTTCCCTCTTTTCCTGAAGTCTACATATCTGTGTATGTGATCTGGTGCATACTTTTTGGGGATACTTAGAGGGTTAAGTATTTATACACCTATATTACTGATGGTTTGAATGTACACATCACGTATCGATGAAACCTGGACTCAGACCTTTTAGCCCAGAAATGTGGAGACCACCGCTGTATCACATGGCTTGGAGAGGGTGGACGGGAGAAAATTGTTTCCATTAGGTGAGGAGACTAGGACCCGTGGACACAGCCTTAGAATTAGAGGGGGTAAATTCAGAACAGAAATGCGGAGACATTTCTTCAGCCAGAGAGTGGTGGGCCTGTGGAATTCATTGCCGCAGAGTGCAGTGGAGGCTGGGACGCTAAATGTCTTCAAGGCAGAGATTGATAAATTCTTGATGTCACAAGGAATTAAGGGCTACGGGGAGAATGCGGGTAAGTGGAGTTGAAATGCCCATCAGCCATGATTGAATGGTAGAGTGGACTCGATGGGCCGAATGGCCTTACTTCCGCTCCTATGTCTTATGGGGTCTTATGGTCTTATAAACGCCCAAGTTACCGACTATGTATGTTAACCTATTATTATATTTATTCTTTCTTGAACATTTTGTTCAGATTTTGTTCTAATAATAAAACAACAATTGTATTTATTAAGTAACATGGACAACAGATTTTTTTTGTTTAAAATCTGACATAGACAAGGTGTTTAATCAGCCATCTCGGTAGATGGAAAACTTCTGTGTATTTTATGTTGTGACCGGTGGAGCAGTGGTTCCAGAGTGACAGAGCCCTCCTCTAGCCTCAGTCATGACAGGATCAATATCTAAAGAGCTTCTCCTGGCTTTAAGTTGCAGCCTATTGCTGTGAACAAGACCCCCACATTTTCTATTACTTTCAAATACACCTTTCAACCTCACATCTCCCTTCACTGTCTCCTTAGACGAGACTATTCCAATTCCATTCCACTATGTTCCATCACTCAGTACTCACCAGAACATAGTCACTTGAATTTACTTCTCTCCATAGAGTTGGTCCTGGGGCTAGTATACAATCTTAATGAGGGAAAATATCAATTTGCCACGTTTCAGTTGTCTGCCTCCCAAACATTACAAATCTGATGCATCTAGATCACTTCCCAAATTGACATTATCCAATTCTTGAGACTCAACATGGTGGCACGGTGGCACAGTGGCTACTGCCTCACAGCGCCAGAGACCTGGGTTCAATTCCCGCCTCAGGCAACTGTCTGTGTGGAGTTTGCACATTCTCCCCATGTCTGTGTGGGTTTCCTCTGGGTGCTCCAGTTTCCTCCCACAGTCCAAAAATGTGCAGGGTAGGTGAATTGACCATGCTAAATTGCCCATAGTGTTAGGTGAAGGGGTAAATGTAGGGGAATGGGTTTGGGTGGGTTGCCCTTCGGAGGGTCGGTGTGGACTTGTTGGGCCGAAGGGCCTGTTTCCACACTGTAGGGAATCTAATCTAAATATATGACTGTGCTGAGAGAAGTTTTAAAGTCAATATCCCATGGAGTGAAGAATTTTCTTTTTTATTCATTCTTGATATCACTAAATCCAACATTATTTCTATTTTAATTACAATTAAGAACAAGATAGTGAACATTCTTCTTGAAACAATTACTGGTTATCTTTTGTAGTGGATGGATATAACAGTGACCTGCTATGCTACATCTGTGGACTGTTAGGAATCAATGCATTCCCAAGTATGTATTGGAAAGTCCGTAAGAACATCTTTGTCCCTAAACAATATCACTGAGTGGATGAATTTCTAATCAAAATCTGACAATTTCTTGATTACTTTTACTAGTACCAGTGTTTTATTTCCACACTCTAGCAATGGATGATGAAAATTCCATTTACACACTTTCCAGTGAAAACACTGTCTTTTCTTCGATCTTACTGAACTACTGAAAGCATTTGGGAATAAGTATGAAAGACAGTTATGTGTTCCCTCATAGCCTGGATTTTAAGATTTAGAGTACTTACTTCTCATCTTGAACAAATATGTAAACAAATATCTTATGATCACTGCAGCATAGATTTATCTCTTCCTGATGTTAATTTAATTCTGGTCTCTCCTGGAAGGAATTTTCAGCATCCATCAACAGGAATTATAGGAGTGGTGCGGTGGCTAGCACTGCTGCCTCACAGCATCAGGGACCCATGTTCAATTCTAGCCTCAGGTCACAATCTATATGGAGTTTACATATTCTCACACAATATGGAGATGTGTGGGTTAGGTAGATTGTCCATGCTAAATTGCCTGTCATATCCATGAAAGGGGAAGGCTAGGTGGGATTACTATTGACCAGAACCCAACTGGACTTGGCATATAAATACAGTGGCTACAACAGCAGGTCAGCGGCTCAGAATCAAGTAATTCAAGTCCTAAATTCCAAAGGATGTGCACATCTACAAGGAATACGTCAGGTCTGTGATGGATTACTCCCCGTTTGCCTGATGGGTGCAGCTCTAACAACATCAAGAAGCTTGACACCATCCAGGACAAAGCGGCCTGCTATTGCCATCACATCCACAAGCGTCCATTTCCCCAGCATCGATGCTCAATAGCAGCTGTGTGTACCATCTACAAGATGCAGTGCAGAAATTCACCAATGATCTTAGCTAGCATCTTCCAAACCTATGACCACCTCCATCTGGAAGGACATGGGCAGTTGATACTTGGGCACACCACCACCTTTAAGTTCCTCTCCAAGCCACTCACTGTTCTGCTTTGCAAATATAGCACCATTCCTTCATTTTTGCTGGATTAGAATCCTTGAATTCCTTCCCTAACGGCATTGTGGATCACATACATGATGTGGACTGCAGTGGTTTAAGAAGACAGCTCACCATCACCTTCTTGAGGATAACTAGCAATGAATGCTTGCCCAATCAGCAGCACCCACATCACACAAGCAAATAAAAGCAGAATTGAAGTCCAGGATTATCTATGATTGTAGTGAATTGAATTGAATTGAATTGAATTTATTGTCACGTGGATCAAGGCAGTGAAAAGCTTTGTCTTGTGAGCCATACAGGAAGATCACAGAGTTAAGTAGCATAGACAAGTAACGAACAAGTAAACAGCAGCAAAAGCAAAACACAGGTACAGGCAAATATTAAGTTTGTGACTCCATTCAGTATTCTAACAACAGTGGGGTAGAAACTGTTGCGAAACCGGTTGACACATGTATTCAGGCTTCTGTACCTTCTCCCAGAGGTTGTAGAAAAACATTGCCAGGATGGGATGGATATTTGAGAATGCGGCCTTTGCTTGACAGCGGGCCTGGTAGATGGAATCTATAGATGAGAGGTTGGCCTTTGTGATTGTCTGGGCTGAGTTCACCATTCTCTGTAACCATCTCCAATCTTGAATGGTACAGTTACCATACCAGGTAGTGATACATCCAGACAGAATGCTCTCGATGCTGCACCTATAAATGTTGGCCAGGGTATTCACTGTCATGCCAAATTTCCTCAGCTGCCTGAGCAAGAAGAGACGTTGTTGGGCCTTTGTAACCAGTGTGTCCACGTGAAGAGTCCAAGAAAGCTTGTTGTAGATGACCACTCCCAGGAGGTTAACACTCTCCACTTGTCCATCTCTGTGCTGTTAATATATAGGGGGCCATAAGTAACATTCTGCCAAAAGTCAATAATGACTTCCTTGGTTTTGCCAGGTTGTTCTTAGTGCACCATTTTTCCAGGTCTTCCACCTCCTGTTTGTAGTCTGTTTCATCGCCATCTGAGGAGGCTTCATGGGCCATAAGGCTATTTCTACTTCAGATTTCTTGTCTGCTTGTGACTACAGCAAGAAAAGTGGAAATCATGGTCGTTCAAGTGACTTGTAAATACTTTTTAATCAACCTGTTCAGTGTTGCTATTAATCACCTTTGGAGCAGGTGGGAGTTAAACAAGTTTACGTTTGTGAGAACTTTGACTATGCATCCTCTAGAAGAGTAGTGAATCACTGACAGCAGCTCCTGGCCTCCTATATTTAACTACGGCTGTGTGAACACTCGATGCTACTGTAACTTCACAGTTATAATAATGGCAAATGGCGACTATTTTGCCATAAGCACAGTATTTAGGCCAATAATTTCCACCTCAGTTCATAGGAAATTTGTTTTATGTACATAGATATGCTTACATAGCTGTATTATAGTCAGTACTCTTTTTTTGTTACATTTTACCACCTATCATAATTAGCATTTCCTCGAACAAAGCTTGAACAACACCAATGAGGGCTTCCTCAGCAACATTAAAAACTGGTGTATAAGCATGCAAAGATATGTCAATTCACTGAAGAACTCTAAAAATGTAGCAAGCTACGCAAAAATGGTAAACAAGAAAAATCTAGTTACCTGCTAGATGCATCTGAAACATGATTAAAACACTACAATCTGTAAATTTCCCTGTTAAAGTTGTAGTTAAAGGCTTAACCTTGCTAATAACTAATGCAGAAGTTCTGCCCTGAGACAGTAAATCAAGTGAGAACATTTCCCAACTTGGTAAGGCGTGTCTTATTTTAAGTGCCCAATTGCACATATTTTTTCTAACAGGAGAGAAGACAGTACAGGTCAGAGCATGGCCCCATTGAGTCAGGAGGCAGATGCCAAAAAAAGCCAAGAGGAGGCCAAGGATGTGATGAGATGGACTAGTGAGTCCTTCCTGATGAAGGGCTCATGCCCAAAACGTTGATTTTCCTGCTCCTTGGATGCTGCCTGACCGGCTGTGCTTTCCCAGCACCACACTCTCGACTCTGGTCTCCCGCATTTGCAGGCATCACTTAATCTGAGTTAAGATTCTTTCTTGAATTCAGTGGGACCTAGTTTCTATCGAAGTAAATGTAGTTGGAACTTCTAAGCCTCATTTCTTCCCTTGACCCCTCATACTCTTCACGCCAATTCAAGTCCAACTCAGCCTCTTCCACAACGACTCCTCATAGTTATGTGCTTATAGTGCTGCATAGCAAGGAGCCCAGACGAATAAAAGCATTACCTCAGCAGGAAATTGGTTTTGACAGGAGAATTAAGTTGCTCACTTCACTTGATTGATATCTTTAAGAACATTTGTTAATGCCTCTATCACTTTTTCAGGGATCTGAAATTGGTCAGTGAACTCCAAAATATTAATGCTGCTTCTTCTCCACAGACCTGCGTTTCTCCAGCAATTTCTGTTTCTTTTTTTCTTTCCCTCTCTTTATTTCAATTCCTGTTTCTGATTTAACATAACACACATACTAATTCAGACTGTGCTGTACATTACTATCTGATTGGTTAAATAGACGCAGAGTTCTGAATAAAGGTCATGGACCTTAAAACGTTTCTCTCCCCATGGACGCTACCACACTTGTCGGATTCTGTTTGATTTAAGTGATCCCTTTTGCACAAATTCCAGCCTATCCTTTAGAGGGTGCTGTGTCATTTCCACCTCCCAAAAGCAGCAACCTTCCACACAAAAGTTCATAGAAATGAAATGAGCAAGGTCAAGTTAAATTCTGTCCATGAAAAAAGAAAGAAACAAGTCAGTCTTTTGCCTGCAGCTTGAAATTCACAAGCAGTTCACTGACCACAGCAGCAATTATAAGTAACTATAATAACCCAGATTTCCACAAGGATTACTTGAGTAGAAGCCTGAAACAGACTTGCCTGGTTAGTAGCAATACATCACAGTCATGCTGCAAACCCCAAAACTATCTTCAAGCAAAGCAATGGAAGATATATTCAAAAATGCACCTAGAAATTCCACAGTTTGAAAAACATTACAATTGTGAAAAAGTCAAATGTCATATTTCCAAGATCTGACACCTCAGGTCACTAATGATTCGTTCAAAACCTTTGCTGCTTACAAAGTTTCACTTCAACATATAATCAGCAGAAAATTATTTTTTGAGATATCACTTGGTTTAGAAAAAGAATGTAATAATGATATTGCAAATATTTTTTAAACAGAGGGTGTAGAAATACTGATTTTATGCGCTTTTTGTGCTCAAATGATCTTGATATGACAAACACTGGGAAAACCATGATTAGGCATAAAACAAAGTCTGTTTAACTTGCCTATGATCAACTGAAAAAGTGATTTTAATCAAATCGTAATGCTCTCTATATACATATACTACACTATAAAATCTGGCAAACTAAATTTACACTCATTACATTAAGACATTACAGTGAACCAAATGGTTCTACATCACAGAAATAAACTGGAATTTCTAGGTGCATTTTTGAATATATCTTCTATTGCTTTGCTTGAAGATAGTTTTGGGGTTTGCAGCATGACTGTGATGTATTGCTACTAACCAGGCAAGTCTGTTTCAGGCTTCTACTCAAGTAATCCTTGTGGAAATCTGGGTAATTATAGTTACTTATAATTGCTGCTGTGGTCAGTGAACTGCTTGTGAATTTCAAGCTGCAGGCAAAACACTGGCTCAATATCCTAGTTTTGCATTCCAATCACTGTATGGCACGTAACATTCTGAAAGAGCATAATATTAGGGGCAAATGCTTTCAGTATCCTTATTCATTTAGAAATAAAAATATCTTGATAAATGCTTCAATGTATTTTTAGTATGCAGGATATTGCTCACAAAAAAAAGTTACATATATCTCTCCTGACTTATTCTCTATACCATTCTGCTTCTCTTTAAGACTGTAAATCATTGTTGGACAGATTACAATAAGTGGCAAGACCTTGGATAAATTACCTTAAATTTTATTCTTCTTATGAGAGTTTGGTCAATGTGAGTTTACAATAACTTTTGCAAACACAATACGTCAGCTTTCCGTCGCTTACCAGATTAAGGCTGGTACAGAAGCTGTTCTCTGAATTATCACAGTGCACTTTGAGAAAATAATGCATCTTACACACAGGTATACAATATTTTTCTGATCTCTAATCCCTGCTTTAAGGGAAGCAACAAAGTTGTCAAAAGCTTCTCAGTGCATCTAAGTGTTTAAGATTTGATTCCTGCAAAAGGTTAATAAGAATGAAAAATTTACATCTTTTAAATTAAATGTCACTTGTTTATTACAGGTGACTGAAAGGTTCAAATGCCAAGCATTCTAAATTGATATCAATTGAATTAAAAGTGCTCAAAAGCTATCAACACCCAAAGGAACACAGCATCTTGGTAAAAGGGCATTATGGACAACTATAAACATTTTTGGGACATACTGATTTGATACTGGTTTGAATCCCAAGGAATTTTTTTAAAAATCTGCCATCGATTGCACTTCTGTGGATTTTTTTCACAATAAACTGAAGGCATTGAAAAGTTGTTACACAGCATGCACTGCTGAAAGATTTTGAAAATCTTTTGTATTATTTCATAAGAATATGCAATATTAAATCAATAGAATTGAATATTTTGAAAAACACCTTGATTAGAGTTCTTACTGTCAAAGCCATGTTGTCTTGAACATACAAAAGATGGTCAGGATTTCATATTTTTTGCACAAAATGTTGGGCGGCACCTTTAACAGCAACTAGGCTCACTATCCAAACTAGCAAGAAAGTATACCAATTAGGCACTAAAATGCTGACCAGCAGGCTTCTTGGCCAATAGATGCCTCTCCAGTCCAAACTACCAGCCAAATGACTTCATAGCGACCTTAATTGGTGGTAGGTTACTCATGACCTTTTCCACCCAAAATTTGTTTGGTGAGATGGCAGGAAAAGGGTGAGTATCTCTCGGATGCCAACTCATCTGATTATCTGTCCCTCCTGCCACTTAGCCAGCCAATTCTACAACGTGGAAAATCCCATCTGAAGTCTCAAAAGGTAGAGGAAGGCCAAGATTAAATCTAAATAGTAGAATTATAACTAATTAAAATCACAAAATATATTTTGCACACAAGCTAGTAATTTCTTTATCCTCTTTAAATATACAAAATCTTAATGTAAGCCCAGGGGGGTTTAAAGAGAGCTCTTCATAAAACATCCATCATGATTGTCAGTTATAAAACCACATTTTAAATTATTTTGGAGTTGAACTCACTGCCATCAAGAATGTTTTCTTTTTACTGGACAGAAGTGTCCAAGCAATATAAATCAATATATAAAATGTGGCACTTAGGACATGCTCATTACCAATGTGCAGCTCAATGTGCTGTAATCACATTGCCAAAACAGATGACAACTTACACTATTTAAATTGAGAGAAACAGTGCTTATCAGCAGTGCTTCGTCGGAGGCCCACTGAACATGTTACCTAGTAGGGTGACGAAATGTCTGGAAATGAATCTTCTAGCTCAGCGAGCAAATCTACATTCAAAGAAACAAATACAACTTTCTTTGTGCACCTAAAACAATGTTCTTTGGAGCAGTTGTTATTTTTAGAACTTGTGTTTAATCACCAGGCACTCAACAACAGCATGGTCCAAGACTCTTGTGGCACACCCCCCCCAAAAACAATTCTCTAGGGCATGAAAATGCAGTTCAGAGAACCAAAATGTTCATCATTATATGAACTATGATATGAAATACAATTATGTTATCATAAGGTACTGGGAGGTTAAAAGCCATGCACAACATGCATATATAAAATATGTATGTATTTTATCAACCTGAAATGTACATTAACCATAGGCTAGGAGGAATCATTATCATGCTTGGAGGTTAGGAATGTAGAAAGTGGAACACTGAAGTAATTTAATTCTAAGAAAGTATGAGTTTATACAGAGTATATTAGTTTTATACAGAAAAATCTACAAAACTGACTAGAATAAGAAATATATCTTCCAACAACAGAAACCGTTCACTCACAAAATAATAACTTTTTTTTCTCAATTCATAAATCAAACAATAAAAATACACAGCTGCCAATTAGTCCAGTAGCTAGGACATGCATCCATGAGCTGGAAAGTCAGCTTTGGGTGTTCATATGAACAGGGCTGAAGAGTAAGTTATTATTCTGTTTTTGCTAATTCAAGTATAAAAGCTGGGCTTATATTTTATGTATGTTACACATTAAGCATGGCCTTTCCATTTATTTTCAAAACAAATGAATCCATCATTCATTTAGTGTGGTTTGGTAATTCAAGTAATTTCCTTAAGTTAGTCACTTATTGAAAAATCAGATAATCCACTCCTGAGGTATAAATGCAATAACCAATGTAGAAGAAAACCAAGAAGCAAACTATTCACCAATCAATGTGACTCCTGAAGAAGATTAAGTTATACAAAACACGAAAGATAGAATTGAAGAAAACAGAAATTAACCTCTTCTGAAAATCAAACTCATACACATATATTCTGGTCAAGCCACTGAGCGAGTGCTTAAAATACATTTTATGGTATTCACTAACGAGCAATTATGTAAAATTTAAACCGAATTATTTCCAACATGTTGCTCAACAAAATGTTGCTCAATACAAGATGAAAGTTGATTTGCATTAATATTAGGAGAAATATTAATAATTGACTGCTGTAGGTTTTTTAAAGTAAAACCAATGTTTATTTCTAAAAATACTTGTATAATTCTTCTTTATTTAAGAGAATTGAGATGCTTTTCCATTTGCTATTGGAGTGTTTAGGTGAGCAAGATTCATGGAGCATGACCCAGTCATGTCTCACAGCAACTCTTCTCGTTCTTCACCCAATTAAGAATGGAATAAAGCACTTCAGCATCCTCTAGGTCATGACTGGGGCATGTGAGTAGAATTCTATCAGTAAGTCAGCATTAACACATGCTCGCTCACCCGCCCAAAAGAAGGGTCCCTTCCACATCACAGAAAACGTGGTAGAACGATTACTTTTAATCTGGACCCTCTTGTGGTACAGAGATAAAGTCCCTGTACTGAGAGACTGACTTCAAGTCCTACCTGTTCCAGAGGTGTTAATTACATCTCTAGACAGGCTAATTAGGAAAAAAAAACATTAATAAAGAAATTTAGTGTGATTACTTATACATGTAAAATAAGAATAATTACTTTCCCTATTGGGGCTCTGCACATAAATTGAACAATTGAAAATATGTGTGATCTACTGGTGGTAGCTAATAGATTAAAAATACCATGGATGATTTGGTGGTGGGAAAAACCATTTGATTGTGTGTGATATCAGTTTCTGACATGTAAAAGATTTGTCCAATTGCCTGAGGAGGACCTTCAATTCCAACAGATTTACTTGATACCAAAGGAAACAAAATAACTTACTCCACCCACTTTGCATGCAGTATCAGCCTTTTATTTTGCAATGATTGTACAGTTGACTTTCAATCTTTTCTGGCAACATTCCAACTTGATGTTCTTATGAGTGAGTTATCGGTTCTTCCTGAGATACAAGATCTTTCGCCAATCCTTCACTTTCCTTTTCTGTCAATCTCCCCAGATTTCAGTTGAGCTCCTTCATATTACAATTAATGAGCCTGCCTTAATGTACCCACATCCTCCAAGCCCAGGAACTTGGAAATACCCATGCCTTTGATAGCCTTCCACCCTCTCCATGTAAATAGTGACTGTGACCTGTGAAAACCACCCTCTCCAAGAGCTCATGATTATCCTATTGTCTATGACATCTCACCTTTCTAAATATACATTCCCCCCAGCATTGTCACTATTCTCTCAACAACTGAGTGCAATGAACCCCATCTCAAGTATTGAGTTGCCCCCTTTCCCCAAGGGCCATAACAGGCTGCCTGCCTTTCCCTCTACACTAACTGAGCTCTGAAGAGCCTAAATGCTAAAAACAAATGTGAGCCACACAGGAGTTGCTAACCTTCAAGTGAGAGCTAAAGACAGTTAGTGTACAGTAACAAAGCAATAAGTGGCAGCCTTCAAGTGAGTGACCACTAAGAAAGAAAGCCAAAAGCCAGACGTTGCACCCTGTGTAGATGCATGGGATGTATCCCTGTGTGCCAAGCTACCTGGTACGACCATGCAGGTTGGAGGTGTCCCTAAGCTTCAAAATAGAGCTTTGAAAGCCTAAAGAAGTATGTCTGTAGGTCAGGGAACTCAACAACATTCAGCAGGCATGATGATGTGCTGAGGCTGTTGACATGCTGAAGCCAACTTGCTGAGATGAAAGATTAAGACGGATGGAGTCCGTGGAGCACGCAGGAACACTAGGCTGAAGACATCGTTGGATGATGGCCAAGGTAATCAATTGGTGAGCTGCAGCTGCCAGGTACCAGTTCTCACTTGTAAGTCAGAAATTTGCAGCCTCTAATTCCTCAGGGAAGGAGAGGAGAATTGCAAGTGGCAGATAAGTAAGGCAAATTGAATTATTAATGAGATGTAAATAATGAAAATAAGGTAGTTGCTGCTAAATAGCCAGATTCTGAAGTTGCCATTTAAAGCTTAAGGGGAAAATTGCAAAACCTTTTCTCAAGGTTCTAGATTATGATATTTACATTCTCTCTGTATTTGCCCAACTTTCCCACCATTGACCTGCCACACAAGAAAGGGAAAAATTCTGTCCCAGGCTTTAGTCTTTTGAAATAGATATATGATAACAAAGGTTTCATGCTTTGGGAGAATATTTAGGCAAACTGACTTTCCAAAGCAGTCAGAAGTCAGAATATGTTCCAGCAAAGGTCACTGGACTCAGTTCTGTTTGTTGCTGTATGGATACTGCTGGACCTGATTTTCTTCAGCATTTCTTATTTTACATTCAGTCAGAAATCTCATTATATTGAGTGTAAAAATAGTTCCATGCTGAATGAATACTGTTTAATGGGTATATCAATAGAAATATGATCATTAACTTCATAATTAACTTGGATGAGTATAAAAGTTTACTGAAAAGTTTGGACATTGCCATTTGGCTTCAGTTAGCATTTAGGTCATTTTCTCAAAACCAAAATGTCAGGTTCGTCACCTGAGACTTGGCCTTTGCATACATTTTCCACTATTTCGTTCAGAATCTTACACTGTCTAAACTGTACAGCTTGATGATTGCAGGATTGATTTTCAACAGAATTGCAGATCAGCTGCTCATAATTGAGATGGGCTAGCTTTCATTTCCAAGAAAATAAATGAAAAATAGAAGTTAAAGTATATCTATAATTAATAGCTGATTCACCACAGTGGGTTTATGTCTTTCTTAATTGAAAATTTATCTTGAGCTGTTTTTTGGGGTAAAATAACTATTTCTCTCCAAAGGCTACGGTTTTTTTCTTGCCTTTTTAACTGGATGTTGTGTTATATTATAGCTTTGGGGATTGGTGGTAAAGCAGTAATGTTACTAATTTAGTAATCCACAATACTAGCCTAATGTTTGAGATATATAGGTTCAAATTTCACCATGGAGGATGGTGAAACTCAAATGCAATTTAAAAAAGCTGAAACTAAAAGCAAGGTTAAGGCCAACAATTAGCCATTGTGAATTGTCATAAGTATCTATCTGGTTCACGAATGTTCTTTATGGAGTCAGATCTACCATCCTTATGTGTTCTGGTCTGTATGTGACATCAAACCCAAAGCAACATAGCTGATTTTTAACTGCCCCCAGAAACAGACTAGCAAGCCACTCAGTTTGTGGCTAATTAGGGATGGCAAAAATTGCTGACCCAGCCATTGACATCCACATCCCATGAATGAATATTAAAAAAACTTCCACATCAGACAATCTTTAAGACAGTTACCTGACATCACAACATATGATGTTCTTATACAAAGGTCTATTATTCATTTTCAGTCAGTCTCTGAGTCATGGAGCTAGTGAACTACCTGCATATAATGCACAATAGCATCAGTAAGCACTAAAACCAGAGTATGCATGTAATTTAATGATATGGCAGCATTGTAAATAGTGCTATAAATTCACTTCAAGATATCTGAATCAATAAGAACCCAGTCTGCATGACACATGTTGTGTAGGCTAACATGTATAAAAAAATTATTATATAATGCAGGAAAATTGTGGAATATTTGATGTAATATAGATTATACAAAGTGGGGTACCCATTTAAAAAATAATAGTGCAATCATCTGCTTAACTTTTTTTATTCCTTCATGTGGTGTGGGTTTTGCTGGCCAAGCAAGCATTTGTTGCCCATTCCTAAATGCTCTTGAACGAAGTGGTTTGAGAGAGTATTTCAGAGGGCAGTTAAAAGTCAGCTACATTCCTGTGGGTCTCGGGTGACACATAAGCAGATTAACTTCCTAAAGACCAGTATCTGAATTTAAAATTCACCGTCTATTAATGGTAGGATTTGAGTTTGTGCTCTCAGAGCATCAATTTGGATCTCTGGATTAGAGACCAGTAGGGTTTGTTAGTCTTAGTTAGCCAGTTTTCTGTTAGGTCCAGTGAAGTTTTGCACTGTAGGCTGATAGGTGCTGATCATATTTTGTAACATTTTTTGCAACATTAAAGTACAGCATAGAGTGCGTGACAGTATTTTGATCAATTCAAAACATGCCAACTGGCAGATGGGAAAGTGGATGCCTGATGTATGTGGAGGCAAGTAAGAAGGAGATGATGATGATTGGCTGAAAAGATTAGAAGGAAGACGAGACCAAAAGAGGCTTAGCATCTCAGAATTTGAAGAAGAGAGACCAAGTATAACCTTATAAATTATACAAAGTTTTTTTCCTGTCCACATTTTCTGATTAATGGGTGGATTTGAACTGGTGAGTGGAAATTGGCATATATGTTTTGTCTGCTAGTCTCCTACCTTTCATACCTCACTGGCTTTGGCTATTTGGCCAAAATACCAAGTAAAAAGTGGAAGGAATGAACTCTAGCAATATATAAAATGGCATTGGTAAGGGCAAGCCAAAATGTCATAATGTTACAAGATGAGGACACATTTTTTTTATCTTGGTTTCCAGTTCTAGCCCAAGGCTCTTGTCACTCCCTGGCATTGTTTACATGATCCTTTATTGCTCCCTGGCCTTGCTTAATTGGATATTGAAGATGATGGCAGGGGAAAGTAAGGGAGCAGTATGGCCTGGGGACAAGTGGAGAAGCCCTGGGTGGGTAAGAACTGCAAGGGAATAATTGGCATAGAGGAAGTGATAGATTATGTGAGGAGATGGGAATAATCTAGATGGCGATGGAGGAGATGGAATTGGGTTATATGGTGTTATATGAATAGGCAAAATGACAATGGAAGGAGAAGTATGAAAGGAATGGAATGGGTAAAGTTTGAAAGGTATTGAATGGTAAAGCAGGCGATGGTGGCATAATAGTAATATCACTGGATTAGTAATCCAGAAATCCAGGCTAATGCTCTGGAAAAATGGTTTGAATCCCATCATGGAAGACAGTGAAGTTTGATTTAAAAATGGACAAAAAAACTGGTTTAATGGCAAATATGAAATAATTGTTAATAGCCATACAAAATGAACTGATCTCGTTTACCAATAACCTTTAGGGAAGAAATCTGTCAAAAATGCTTCCAAGCCAACAGCAATGTTGTTGACCCTTAAGTGCCTTCTGGTATTAGAGATGGGCAATAAGTGTTGGTCTAGTCATGATGACCACAAGCCTTTAACAATTATTTTCAAAATTGGAATCGCATGGGAGGATAATTAAGGTATTGTTAGGATAAACATGCTAAATTCACTGAGACACTTACAGGCTCCTGCTTGCATCTGATTAACATTTCTGTTGCGCAATTCCCCAAACAAGACTAAGGTCTTAGAAATTGGAAATACATGAAATGAAATCCTGATAGGTACAGAAACAACTGTGAGGGATAATCGTGATTTCTTAATCATGAGAGAGTAGGAAGCTGGAATACAAATTATAAAAGTGCAGTGAGCAAACAAGAACGTGGCAGGTGGAATATAGTTCGGGAAATATGAGGATAATTACTTTAGTAGGTGAATAGAAAGACTGATTTGTTTTAAAATGGAGAAAAAACAGTAAATATTGGTTGCATTTAAATAAGTAAAACAGAAGGTAGCAAGTAATCAGGAATTGTATGTTGGCCTTTATTGCAGGGGAGTTAGAATGCATAAGCAAGGAAGCCTTTTTGATAAGTGTACAGAACTTCGGTGAGATGACATGTATTGTGTAGTTTTGGTCTCCATACCCAAGGATGGTCAAGGCGTAACAAAGATTCATCAGATTGATTTCTGTGATATGAGTGATTTCCTGACCAGTGTAAAATCTGTGTCTTGTTATTTTTCTGTATTTTTGACTGTGGAGTGAAATCAGAAAAGAACTGTATAAAAGCCAAGGATGGTTGAAAGGTTACTGCATGTTTTGAAAGCAAATAAACCGACACTTATTGTAGTACTGGTTACACCAGTAGTAGTAAGAAAAGGTGCAAATTGGAGTCAAGAGTGTGTATAAATAAAGATTCAGCCAGCAAAAAGTAGCTGGTTGGTCTGTGGGCTAGTTTAGAGTTATCAATGTTAAAGGCCCTCTGCTTGCAACAACCATGTGATTGGTTCTCAGAAAATTGAATGGCTCGTGAACAATATAGTGAGAATCAATCAGATCTCCACCAGCTTAGAAGCTTTACCGTTCACTGCAGGACAGCCTAGTTCAAGTCTGACAAAAATCAATTTATTATTTCACTAGCTGTTCTAAGCTGTGATTTTTAATTCATAATTTAGAGACCTCTTATAAGTGTGAACCACTGCCTTTGCCTCCTGCAAACAAGTGAAATTACCTGGAGAAGGAAGACAGAGAAGCAGGATTCTGATCAGCACAACAATCATCTCAGCAGATCTTATAACTAGCGACACTGAACTGCTTTCTGAGGTAATTCTTGGATAAGTACTTCAATTTCATGATCTTAAATGCAGGATTTGTATACTTCATGGTAAGGTCCGAGGGAGTGTTGATGAACAAAGAGACCTTGGAGTGCAGGTTCATAGCTCCTTGAAAGTAGAATCACAGGTTGATAGGATAGTGAAGGCAGCATTTGGTATGCTTTCCTTTATTGGTCAGAGTATTGAATACAGGAATTGGAGGTCACGTTGCAGCTATACAGGCCATTGGTTAGGCCAGTTTTGGAATATTGCATGCAATTCTGGTCTCCTTTGTATCGGAAGAATGTTATGAAACTTGAAATTGTTCAGAAAAGATTTACAAGGACGTTGCCAGGGTTAGAGGATTTGAGCTATAGGGAAAGGTTGAATATGCTGGGGCTGTTTTCCCTGGAGCATCAGAGGCTGATCTGAATAGGAAGGCTTTGGTGGGATATAGCTGGGTGCTGGCAGGTGGGACTAGATTAGGTTGGGATATCTAGTAGGCATGGACCAGTTGGACCAAAGGGTCTGTTTCTGTGCTGTACATCTCTATGACTCTAAATGCAACTCAATGCTGAGTCTCTTTGAGAGGTAGTGGTGTGGACAACTTAAGGAAACATAGGATAATGTGGTATTAATAAAGTGCCACCTAAAGCAATTACATTAATAAAGATCAAAAATCAAAAAAATGAAACAAAACAGGCATTATATCCTATAGCGTAATGTTTTAAATTATGTTAAATAAATCTTTCCCTGACTGTACCTTTTTCTTAAGGAAAGCTACTTAGTGTTACATGAAGGGGCTGCTGAACTGTCAATGTTATCAATTCAGATCTGTCCAAACCCAAACATCAATGGGATTCCTTAAAAGAGCCACACAGTCATAGATATACACAGCATGGAAACAGACCCTTCCGTCCAACTAGTCCATGCCGACCAGATATTCTACACGAATCCAGTCCCATTTTCCAGCATTAAGCCCATTTCCCACTTAACCCTTCCTATTCATATACCTTTCCAGATGCCTTTTAAAGGTTGTAATTGTACTAGCCTCCACCACTTCTTCAGGCAGCTCCTTCTATACACGCATTACCCTGTGCGTGAAAAAGTTGTCCATTAGATCCCTTTTATATTTTTCCCATCTGACTTTAAGTTTATACCCTCTAGTTTTGGTCTCATCCACCTGAGGAAAGAGATCTTGCCTATTTACCCTATCCATACCACTCATGATTCTCTTTAAGATTACCCCTTTATAACTATCGTTGAAGAGTACTGCAGTGCTAAGCATCTGTCACCTTTGCAATCTGAGATGGTTTTCGTGAAAGAAGGATTCACTGTCAGAGTATCTGTGAAGTTTGCGCAAGAACACACCAATCTAAAAAAATAGGCATTGCACATGTCCAGAAAGACATAATCATCAGAGGTTAGCATGCTGCCAGAATGTAGCTAAAATTCGATAAACCACCTGCTCCCTCCAAATCAGGTTGATTATGCAGTTACAATGGGTGTTATTTAACTGGGGTGATGAGATCGCTGTGCTGCCTCTTTCAAGGAAAAGCCTGTTGAATTAACTGCCACTCAGGTACTTAACTGAAGTGGGGCATTCCCAGGAACCAAAGGCCCTCAGGATGAAAGTACAGCCTACTTCGAACCACTGGCCAATCAGAAACTGGCATTACTCAGCAGCTCCAAGGATTGGGAGGGAAAGGCACTCAACTAAGATCCAAGAAGTGATTGACCCAGACATAAGCAAAGTGGTGGGGGGCTGGGGGTTGCACACAGAGATTTGGGGAGTCAGTACAGCAGGGGTGACCTTTGGCAGATATCTCTTCCCAATGCTGGGTTCTTCAACTAGGGACAGTAAGGTGAATACCAATGGTGGCAGAATGAGGTCCTTAAATAGTTGTTAATTTTTCACTCAAGAGCATTAACTAACAGTGGGAAGGCTGTCCATAGGTCTTTCCTTCCACGGACTTAATTTGAGTGTGAGGAAAGAAGGTCCCCACCCACCAATTTCCTCCCTGAGTAAATACCACCTACCACCTCCCCCCCACCCACCAAATTCACCTCAAGCAATGGCATTAAATTCCTTTAATTCACTTCAATTCAAGTTAAATGACATTTTTTCCACAGGTACAAAAAATTCAATAACAACGCAAGTCAGGGTGCCAGCATCAAACAATGCTCAGTCAATATTTAATTAATGGGAAATTGCCAATTAATTCAAAAGTAAAACAATAGGTTAATGAAAACATAGTCCATACCAGACAAGGAGCAAAACAAAACTGCATAATCAATGCTGAATTTTATCAATCATAATGCACTTTCCAACATTATTATTTGATTTCACAGAGCTTATCAGTTTATGGTATGAAATACTGCAAAGATTAATCCTTTACAATGCACAAATTTAAAAATTACTACTTATTTTACAATTAGATGATAATAAGCACAAACCATAAAAATTAGAAACGTAGAAATCATTTCACATGCCTGGGAGACAGTGATTATGCACTTGGTCCTTTTATCTCCAATAATTGCATTGTATACAACATGGACTAACTATATGGAAATCCTTTCTGTGAAAATAGCAAAGGCCTGATGTGAAACTTAGTTCATCAGCAAGGCATTCTTTTATTGTCCATCCATAATTGCCCAGCTTTTTGAATTGTTGCAGTCCATTTGTTGCAGGTATACCCAAGGTGATGCTGGTAAGAGTTCCAAGTATTCATGATTCAGGATCCCATGCTGGTGAACCTACAGCAATTTAGTTTCGAGTCACGACTGCATGTGGCTTGAAGGGGAATTTGCAAGCACTGTTTCCATGCAATAGTGATGCATGGAACACAAGTTGCAAGTTCCCCTTCATCTGCTGCCTTTGTCCTTTTAGGTGGTACAGATTGTGGGTATGGAGTGTGCTGTTGAAAAAATTGTAATGAGTTGTTACAATACATCTTGTATATGATACACACTGCTGTCACTATGCCACAATGGCAGATGGGCCAATCAAATGGGCTACTTTATCCTGGATGGTGCTGAGCTTCTTAAATATTTCTGGAGTCACAATCATCCATGCAAGCGGAGAATATTCCTTCACAATCCTGCCTTGCACTTTGTTGATGGCAGGTAGGCTTTGGGAAGTCAGGATGTGAGATAGTTAGTTCAGAATTCTTAACCTTAGATCTATTCTTATAGTCATAAAATTTATCTGGAACTGTATTAATATGGCCAGTCTAGTTCAGTTCATGATCAATTGTAATCCCCAAGATGTTAACAGTGGCAATTCAGTGATGGTAATGCCATTAAATGTCCAAGGGAGATGGATAGATTTTCATGGAGATGCTAATTGTTTAGGGCCTACCTGGTACAATATTTCTTTCTAGTTATCAAGCCAAACCTGAATGTTAGAGAAAGTGAGGACTGCAGATGCTGGACATCAGAGTCAAAGAGTATGGTGCTGGAAAAGCACAGCCAGTCAGGCAGCTTCATCATAAGCCTTGGTGAAGGGCTTATGCCCGAAATGTTGACTCTTCTGCTCCTCGGATACAGCCTAATCAGCTGCGCTCTTCCAGCACCACACTCTTCAAACCTGAATGTCGTCCAGACCTTGCTAAGTATAAACACAAATTACTTCAGTACTTAAAGAGTCAAAACTCAGATTGAACACTTTTTAATCATCAGCAAACATTGCCATTTCTGACCCTATGATGGAAGGAAGAAGATGGGCCAAAGATGCTACACTTGGGACTTCCTGCAGCAATGACCTGGACCTGAGATGATTGGCCCTACAGAATCACAATCATGGTCCTTTTCAGGGATTCATTTAATTAATGGTTCTCTGGCAATTTCTTTGTTCTTCAAATAACTGCTTCAGATTTAGTACAAACAGTTGTGAACCTCCTTCAGCCTTCCTATTTTAAGATTCCTGAAAGGTTTAATTTCTAATACCATTTTTGATCATCTGCTGCTTGTAGCCACTCCTGCTGTCCTAGCACGCCTCACTCATCTATCTTGTGTCTTACTCACACATCCACACAGTTCATCTGCAACCAATCTGCAACATTATTATCCAACAATGCGTAGCTTTTCAGCTCCAATCAAATTGGAGAAATATTGACACTTTCTCTTCTGGACCTCCATTTACAGTTTACTTTTAAAGTGATTTCTATTTATATATTTCAAATTTTCCCCTATCCTTTTTATGTCAGACTTCACTTGAGCCGCAAACTTTAAGTAGTCTCAGCAAAGCCCGACATGCTATACCAATTTAGTGAACTGAATTGACAGTTTTACATTTCTGTTAAAATGAAGAATTTTAGCTAATGATGAAACACTGCAAAAATAACACAGGTGATTGGTTAGGCCCATCGTACACCATTCTAATTATCTATATCATTATCATAATTTACCAGTTTTAACGGCATATCATCCAAGCTGAATGTAGAACAATGAGCATATATTTGAAGTTTTGAGGTTTTCAATGCTTACTTTAAACCTTTTTGTGGTTTCAAGAGATTTGGCAGATTTTGTGTTTTCCTTTCATTATAAATGATCATATTCAAATAAGATTCCTTTTCAACAGTTGAAACAGATGAAAATGATCTGATATGCTGTGTGATGCCTAATTTTGTTGGGTACTTTGAGAATACATGTGTAAGAAGGTGACAGTCCAATTCATAACTACCAATTGGTAATGGAATGTCTGCTACTGAGCTCAAAATCCACAAAACCTGGTCCCATTCCCACTCTCCCAGTTGGCCAGTTCTGGTTCTACCTTCTTGTAGTTTTCTTGCAGTCATGAAGTTAATAATTGATATAAATTGATAAATAATATTGGAGTTGAAATAGGCTTAGAATTGTTGTCTCTGTGCCAAGAATAAGTGTTGTAGATATGGTAACTTTTGTTTCCAGATTTATTTGAAGAAATGCTACTCACAGAGAACACACATAGGGAGCTGAGAAGAGCCTTATATTAGAGTACTCAGACGCAGAGTGATTAGCCCTAGATCTTTCCAAAATAATACTACAATACAATACTAATAATACTACGTATTTATCCTATAGCTAAATAACTATTAGATATTATTTTTCTTCAGTCAATTTTTATCCCTGGTTTACAACAATTGTCAATAGCTTCTTAAAGGATGCTGATCTAATCTCAGATCTTCAAGTTAAGCTACAGTGATATTTGATTTTTGAAAGGAGCAAGAACCTCTGTAATATATCTGCAGGATTTAACACAGAAGTGATGTTCAAAGTATATGGATGCTGTTTGCTCATAAAATTCAGTTCATAAATATTGTTGCAGTCTTCCTATTTTCTCAAAATTCCAGTTAGCATAGAATTGAGTGATTTTTCTAAAGTCTTCAAAATATACTAATTTCACTCTGCACTTACAACATTTCAAATAGTTTTTAAATCTTTTAAAATGAAAAGTTATTTTCTTTCAATTGACAGCTGTAGCTTTTCTCCACTGAAGTGTAGCAATGTTTGGCTCACTACACTGCCTCAATTTCTCTAGCTTGAGGTAATACTTGTTCACTCTCCAGATTGAATTGATTTAAGGTTGAAGATTTAAAAAAAGGTAGGTCTAATTTGGTACCAGTAATAAGGTAAAATTGTATCAGATGATTGACAACTAAGGAATTACCCGGTGCTCCCAAAATCTAACAGATTGGCTACTCATTCTTAGAAGCAATAGATTTATCAATGGATACTCATAATGTATTCTCTTACTTGATTGCCCTATGCAAGTGCATCACCTCCCACTGGACCGTATTCCATTTACCAGTGATCAACCCATTTGACCAGCCTGTTGACAACCTTCTGTAATCTAAGGTGATCCTCCTCACTATTTACCAGCCCACCAATTTTCATATCATCCACAAATTTATTAACCTAAATTCATATCTAAATCACTTATATATACCACAAAAACAAAGGGCCCAATACTTATCTCTGTGGAACCCACTGGATACAGACTTCCAGTCACAAAAACACTCTGCCACCATTGTCCTCTCCCTTCTGCCACTCAGCCAGTTCTGGACCCAATTAGGCAAATTTTCTGGTATCCCATCGGCTTTTACTTTCATTATCAGTCTCCCGTTTGCTGAAGTCCAAGTAGACCACATGAAGTGCAATATCCTCATCCAGACACCTGGTCACCTTTCCAAAATATTCCATTGAATTGGTCAGATATGATGGCCCCTTATCAAAATAATGTTGACTGCTCTTGATTAATCCCTGCTTCTCCAAGTACAGATGAATCCTGTACCTCAGAACAGCTTTCAATAGTTTTGCCATCATTGAGGTAAGACTGACTGGTCTGTAGTTTCCTGATTTATCCCTAGCTCTTTTAAATAATGGTACCACACTGGCTGTCTTCTAATTGTCTAGCACCTCTTTTGGTCAGACAGGCATTGAAAATTGCCAGAAATCCCATTATTTCCTTTCTTTCTCACTCAACAGTTTTGGACACAGTTCATCGAGCCCTGAATTTATCTGCTTTTAAGCCTGCCAGAACCAACACTCTGTCTACGCTGATTCGTTTAATTATGTCATAATACTTCTTCCTGACTTCTATATCCACATCATCCCTCTGACTAGTAAACACCAATGCAACATATTTATATAGAACCTAACTTACGTTCTCTGGGTTCACACACAAATTAATAGTGTGGTCTTGAATGTGCCTTATTTTTTTGTTAATTGTCTTTCCTCAACAACTTATCCAATGCAATCTTGCCCTTCCATCGTGTGATAACCAGATCTGCACACAGTATTTCAATTGTGGCCTTTACCATGTTTTATAAAGTTGTATCAAGACTTGCTTGCACCTATATTCTATGCCCCGCTCATGAAGTCAAGCATCCCATATGCCTTCTTTACACCCTATGCTGACACCTTTGGGACTTGTACACAAAGATCTCTTTGTTGCTCAGTACTCCCTAGGGACCCACAATTCATTGGATATGTCCTTCCCTTCTGAGACCTTCCAAAATTCAACATTTTACATTTTTATCAGCTTTAAATTCCATCTGCCTTGCTCTGCCCAATATACCAGCTGGTCAGGATCAGACTGTAGCTTGAGACCATCCTCCTTATTATCAACAAGACCCCCAGTTTTAGGGTCATTTCAAAGTTACTAACTAAACTTTCTGCATTCACATACAAGTTGTTAATGTACATAACAAATAGCTACAGACCCAACACTGGTACACAACCATCCCCATCATCACTGCATCCAAGGCTTTGGTTGAAGAGCTGGAAAGTGGGATTAGAATAATTAGGTGGTTGTTTGGACAGGCACAGTCTTTTTCTATGCTGTAACATCTATGATGGGAGTGAAGATAAACTGAATAAGTATCCTGAAATTTGTAATAAGGCTCTGAAGTGTTATTTAGACACAAATCAAAATTAATTAATGCGTACAAAGTGTAATAAATGTTGTTGCCTCTTTTAAGATTAATCTAGCCCTGTGATATGGCCTGGTAATAAGCTTGAAGTGAGCCTCTGTCCCTTTTAGAGAGGAAGTATTGCCTCAGAGAGCTGCCAGCCAATCAAATGGCAACTGTTTTGTCTCACATGCTCTACAGGGAGCAATGACCACTGCTGACGCTGCAGGCAGATTCAAGGAGAAGGAGCCTTGCAGCCTGGATTACGTCCAGGGCCTCATTAGACCCAGAAAGTGGAGGATAACCACAGGATTGACATGATGTTGGCGAAGGAGGGGTAACATGGGGTTGAAGTGGGAGTCACTGATGGGCATAGGGTACCTGAACAGTAAGCACTGGCAATCCTTGTTCGCCATGATGACCAACATTTGATGCCAGCCTTCCCTGCTATGGGAAAAATGCAATGGATTGATTCCTTCTGTGGCTGATGGGATCTAGTCCAGGATGCAGAAGAAGGCAAGGGAGGAGATTGTTGGAACCTTCACAGAAATCTTTCTATTCTCTTTAGCCACAAAGAAACTCCCACAAGATTGGAGAATAGCCAATGTGTTCCTTGTTTTAAGGACAACAAGAATAATCGAGGAATTTCTAGGCTGGTAACCCTTACATTAGTGGTAGGGAAATTATTGGACAAGATTCTGAGGGACCGGATTTACTCGCATTTGGAGAAGAATGGACATATTAGGGAACGTTTGAGAACTCTGGGTTTATACTCCATGGAATTTAGAAGGATGAGGTGGAATCTAATTGAAACACCCAGAAAACTGAATGGCCTGGACAAAGTAGATGTTGGGCAGATGTTTCCATTGATAGGAGAGACTAGAACCCGAGGGCATAGCCTTAGAGTAAAGGGAAGACGTTTTTAGAACAGAGATAAGGAGAAACTTCAGCCAGAGAGTGGTGAATATGTAGAATTCATTGCCACAGAAGGCTGTGGAGGCCAGGTCATTGAGTATATTTAAGACTGAGATAGATAGGATCTTGAGTATCAAGGGTAATGGGGAGAAAGCGGGAGAAAGGGGTTGGGAAAGTTATCAGCCATGATTGAATGGTGGAGCAGACTTGATGGGCTGAATAGCCTAATTTCTGCTCCTATGTCTTATGGTCTTATGGATAGCGTGGCTTTATGCAGGGCAGCCATACCCCACAAACTTGACTGAGTTTTTTTGAGTAAGTAACAAATATGATTGATGAGAGTCAGGCAGTATGTGTTACTTACATGGACCTTTTTTTTAAGAATCCTTATGTGTGGAAACTGTATGATATAGCAAGATATGGACCAGTTGGAATGGCAGATGGAATTTAATCTGGACAAGTACGAGGTGATTTATTTTCGGGGGTCAAATGCAACAGCAAAGTACACAATAATTGGCAGCACCCTGAGGAGCATTGAGGAATCTTGGGGTCCAAGACCATAGCTCCCTGCAAATGGTAACACAAGTGGTTGGAGTTGGAAAGAAGGTTTATGGCATGCTAGCCTTTCGCAGTTGGGGCAGAGTATAAAAGTTGGCAAGTCATGTTGCAGTTTATATAAGTTTAGTTAGCCACATTTGGAGTACTGTGTGCTGTTATGGTCATTACACCATAGGAAGGATGTGGACAGAGTGCAAAGAGATTAACTACAATGTTACCTGGATGGGAGTGTATTAGCTATTAGGAGAGGTTGGGTGAACTTGGATTTCTTTTGCTTGTGCATTTGAGGCTGAAGGGCAACCTGAAAGAAGTATATAAAATTATGAGTGGCATGAAAGTGAGGATAGTAGGAATCTGTTTCCCAGGGTGGAAATGTTGAATACCAGGAGGCATAGGTTTAAGATAAGAGGGCAAAATTTTAAAGAAAATGTATGAAGAAAGTTTTTTTTACACAGAGGGTGTTAGGTGCCAAGAATGTGCTGCCAGGGCAGGTGGTAGACGCAGAGACGATAACAATGTTTAAGGGGCACTTATACAGATGCATAAACAGGCAGAGAATAGATCATGAGCAGGGAGACGGAATTAGTTCAGAATGGCATCATGATCACCACTGACATGGTTGGCCAAAGGGCCTGTTCCTGTGCTGTACTGTACTGTTCTATACAGTATTTTTTTTACTCATTCACAAGATGAGGGTGTTGCTGGCCAGCATTTTTTGCCCACCCTTCATTGTAAGGGTATAAGGTAAGGGCAGCAGATTTTCTTCCCTTAAGGACATTAGCGAACCAGATGGGTTTTTTTTCCAATGATTGGCATTGTTTTATGGTCATCAAATGACTCTTAATTCCACATTTTTTTATGATTGTATAATTTGACATCTTTCCTGACTATCCACAGCTCCACCAATGTTTGTGTCACCTACAAACTTACTAATGAGACAACCTATGTTTTGTTCAAAATTGCTTATACATATATTACTAACAACAGAAGTCCCACTACTGATCTTTGCAGAAAGCCGTGAGTCACAGACCTTCAGTCAGAAAAATATCTTTCCACAGCCACCCTCTGAGTTCTATAACCAAGCTAATTTTAGTATCCAACTTGCAACCATATGATGTAATCTTCTGGACCAGCATGCTGTGAAGAACCTTGTTAAATGCTTTGCTCAGTGATTGGCACTGCTACCTCACAGCGCCGGGGTCCCAGGTTCGGTTCCAGCCTCGGGCGGCTGTCTGTGAGGAGTTTTCATGTTCTCTTCATGTCTGCATGGGTTTATTTCAGGTGCTCCGGTTTCCTCCCACAATCCAAAGATGTACAGTTTAGGTGAATTAGTCAGGGGTAAATGTAGAGTAACGGGAAATGGGTTTGGATAGGGTACTCTTTGGACAGTCAGTGTGGACTTGTTGGGCTGAAGGGCCTGTTTCCACACTGTAGGGATTCTAAAAGAAAAATCCCACTTTTGAATTGAAATGTAAATTAAGAACTCAAAATGCCAGTAGTGTGACTCAAAGAGATATCTTGGAGCGGGTGGCTCTGGCAGCCTGTCCAATAAAGGCAGCCCCAATGTGAGGTGGGCAGTTCACCAAGATAGGAGAATGAGAGAGCATCTCAGTGTGGAAGAAGCCTCTTACAACTTTATAAAGCTTTAATAATAGTGTGAACATGCTGTCATTGTGTCATTCTTGAACAAAGGGGTTATTATTCATTATGTTTGACTATGATGTTTGACTTTGACTACATCAAATGTAGTCAGATCATCATTATATCTTACAGGCTCTTCTACGGAGCATAAATATGCAAAGTTAAACTAGTCAAATGTTCTATTAGGGAAGAAATCTGCCTAAAATAATGAACGTGTGTTTGGAGAGAAAAATTATACTGCTATTGTCAAGCACGGAGTCACACAATATTAAAATATGCTGATCGACTTAGTGTGGACCTTATATTTGTCACAACATTATTTACTGAAACACTGATGTTTCAAAATTAACATCCTTATAAGCTACAAAAATACTAAGTTGCTTCATTTTTTGATTAGCATCTTTGGAAGCAGGAGAGTAGCTACCAGGACAATTGAGTAACTAGTTGTTTCCAGTTTGTTACTGCACACAACACAGTCATTTATATTAGGGCAAGGACACCTTTTTCACTGATCTTAGAATAAACTGTATAAGAAGTACTATTAAAACAACAAAAAAGCACTTCTGTTCCACGCACAATAGCATGAACAACAAGAAATTAATAATATTACATTTCACAGCGTGCCATCGGGTATAAAATACATTTCACTGTTAGAAATGTTCAGACTGGTGCCAAATTAATCTCCAAGGTGAAGATTCAAAAGCTACAGAAATGAGCAATCTTCTACAGGGAGGACTTTTTCATAATCTCCATCACAATAGTAGTCCTTTGCCTATCATTCTGTCAAAGTTCCTCTTACCTGAATAAGCCCAGTATGGATCCCCAGATTCTCTTCGTCTTCGTATATGAATGACATTTTCAAACTCATTCTCCTGCAGTGATCCAACATGATCTTCTGTCAGAGCTAGGAAAAGTGATTGGAAAACAAAATATAGATTATCCAACTGCAGTAGACTGAGTTTATTTTGTAAATTTTCCACATAACATACTCACAATGAGTAAAAACAATTAAGGCATTTGTGTTAAATTCATGATAGCCAGCCAGTGAAATATCAATTCAGAGCTAATCTTCATTCAGTGTAGATTATTCACAGTGAAATATTGCAAATATATACCTTCTAAATGAACCCTCAACCCAGTGTCAGTCATAACTGTCTTCTCATACATGCCTAAATAACAAACCAATTTCTTTCAACTGTAAATAGTTATCCTTAATTGATATACACTTTCTTTTATCTCTACCCATCTCAAAGTTATTCAGGACTTTTGCAGTTTTGATCTTCAAATTAATTCTGTTAATTCAGCTTATGTAACGTAAATAGGATGGAAGCAGAATCATGTATAAAAGATATGAGAAAAGACATTTAAAATACTATAATACTGTAAAATCTCTGAGAAGTAGATGTACTAAAGTATAATTTAGTCAAAGAAAAATATTAAGTAATCATGAAAACATAACACCAAATCCGAATGTATATGAATCTGGAATAAATTTTCAAAACAGAAGCAAATTAGAAAATTCATTTTCTTGGATTTGCTCAGAGCTTGCTTTGCGTTGTCAATCACAGTTACTCAACTGACAGTTCTCAGATGACATGGCAAATTGCTCAATTATCTAGAATATGCATGTTAATTACTGAATTACTCATGTTTTGAGTTTTTGTTTTCTTGTATTCTGTCATACATAGTCTGTGTCTTTTCTGAGGAAATACCACATTTGAAATTAAGATTGCCAATACTCCAGAACTGTCAATGAGACTCAAAGATTTAAAAATTAAACAGGTCCAAACAACCTCAGAGAAATATCATACAGATATATAAAAACAAATCTTTTGAATTTAACAGTTGTTAAAAAAAACATTAGAAATAGAGAAATAAAAAAACTGTTTGACAAAGGTGCAAGTTGTGTATTAAAACTTCAGGAAAACATCTGAAGAGAGTTCAGAACCTTCAAATCAGCCAATTCTGCAAACAATTAACTGTAAGAAAATATTTTCTATTAATCTGTACGTGGTCTCTTCAGACAGCAACAAGTAGTACAATGGACTAAAAATAAATAGACAGGATAACGTTTGCTACTATAATATCTAAAATATTTTGAGATCATTGCGGCATCAGTTTTGCTCCTCAGTTGGAGCTATCAAATCCCATTTCACAATGTTTTTACAATCATATGAATTTTTACTTTCTCAGGACTTGACCAATATTCTACTAAGATATTGCTTTACTTTATATAATTTTAAATACTGATATGTCTCATATTTCTAAAGTGGCTAGAATCCCCAGAAATATGCAGCTCAGTTGCAATGCAGTGAAAAAAGGAGCAGGATAATGACAATCCAATGGTGATTCCTGTTCCTCAGAATATTTCGGCCATAGCCTTTAGTGTTAGCTGTGGCTAAAAGGAGCACTTTTATTTCCAAGTCAGAGGTTTGAGGCTCACTGCAGAATTTTGAAAACAAAATCTAGGCCAAAACTCCAGTGCAGTGTTGAGAGAGTGTTGCAAGATTAGAGATGTCGTGTTTGACTGAGATTCCATCTGCCTTCTCGCGTGCATGTAATAAGAATCCATGGCATTACTTTCAAACAAAACAAGAGTGTTCTCTCCTGCGTCATGTCCAATATTTATCCCAAAAACAGATAGCTCATTTCTGTTTGAGAGTTGATAGTTTGCAGATTGGCAGTTGTTTTTCTGACATAACAGTGACAATACTTCAATTGTCTTTGAAGCACTTTGAGGCATTCAGAGGTTTCATGAAAGGTATCAGATCAATGCAAGTCTTTTTTTTGTTTTTACTCTATTCTTTCCATGAATTAGCTTTTTCCCATATCCTCGGCAAGCCTGGCATACCTGATGGCAGGAGGAACATTTTATCAATAAGGGACTCTGGGAAGAAAGGGGAAAAATGATGAAATTCAAATTAATTCCCCATATAATATGTAAGATAATGATTAAGACCAGTAGGCATTCCTTATTGGTCTTAATATTCTTGCCAGAGGGACCATCATGTACAGAGTAAGAAGTGGGTCAGTAGGGAACAGAACAAGTCAGGAAACAGATATAACCTATACTAAACATTTGGGGGATGCAGAAGTTATAGGTAAAATTCCAAAGTTTTGGAGCCTTCTTGTGGTTGCATCTAAAGGACAGCCCAGAACCAGTGATGAAGTACTGCCAACACCCACTCGTCACTGGTTGCCATTCAGAAAATGAAATGTTTATTCCTATTCTTTGTTTCTTGTCTGCCAACTAGCTCTCTTTCTACGTCAGTGCACTACCCCAATTCCAAGTACTTTAATTTTTCATGTTAATCTCTTATGTGGGAGCTTATCAATTAAGTACTGCATTTAGTTTCAGGGTCCACTGTTATAAAGGTAAATGATACAGATTGGCCAGCATTCCTTTTCCTTAACTCACAGGTGTCAACTGCAAAGTATTTGTTATAGTCAAGACCAAGTCTGAACAATGCTTTCACAGCTAACACTAAAGATTGGATGGCCATTTATCTTATCAAACTGGTAATATCGACATTGAGAGATTTACATTCTTTCCCTGGTAATTTCTAAAGTTATTTTTATACATCTCATTGTCACTACAGTATACATTTTTCTACAATGCATAGCGAGTGAATGAGTATGAACCATAGTTTGTGTGCATGGGGAGAGGGACATTATGGCTTATCACAGAGGTTAGAGGGGTTATTTGGAGGACATACTTTGGCAAGGAAACATGAAGGATCATGGGAGTGAGCGACGGCATTAGATGGCATAGATAGGGCAATGGGAGTGGATGTGGGATGAGATGCAAAGGCTGGGGGGCCCTTCTGTTCTGGTTTGATGTCCTACAACATCAAGGCAGGCATTTTAAACAGCCTGGATTAGTGGTGCTGGAAGAGCACAGCAGTTCAGGCAGCATCCAAGTAGCTTCGAAATCAACGTTTTGGACAAAAGCCCTTAATCAGGAATGAAGGGCTTTTGCCTGAAACGTCGATTTCGAAGCTACTTGGATGCTGCCTGAACTGCTGTGCTCTTCCAGCACCACTAATCCAGAATCTGGTTTCCAGCATCTGCAGTCATTGTTTTTACCGATTTTAAACAGCCTGCCTGAGACTGAACCAAAAAGTTTCCTGATGCCTACTAGCCACCTCAAGGATGAACATCTACATCTTAGACTTTTAGTAATGTTCTTTTTTCTAGATCCATTATTAACTGAAAGCTGCTTTGATGCCCTCTGTCATCTCTGATCCCCTCCCCAGCGCCAAACTCTAATTACCTGATGCCTGGCGGATGAACACCTCATCTGCCACCATGGGACCCTCCAACCACATGAGATCAATGAGGATTTCACCAGTTTCCTCATTTCCCTTCCACCCCACCTTACCCCAGATCCAACCTTCCAACTTGGCACCACCCTCATGTCCTGTCCTACCTGTCCAACTTTCATCCCATCAATGCGCTCCACCCTCCTCTCCGCCCTATTACATTTCCTCCACCTTCATCTATCTATTGCACTCTCAGCTACCTTCCACTAGCTCCACCCCCTCCTATTTATCTCTCCACCCCCTTGGCTCACAAGCCTCATTCCTGATGATGGGCTTTTGCTTGAAACATCGATTGTCTTGCTGCTTGGATGCTGCCTGACCTGCTGTATGTTTTCAGCATCAAACTCTTGACCTTGATCCCCTCTGTGCCTGATCCATCTTTTTCAGAACTCCGGACAAATCATGCTTTATTATAAATTGGAGCTCTATGCACTAATTAAATCACTAACGTTTTTCTCAACTAATTTGAACTGGAGGATGGTTTATGTGAGGAATGAACTTCCTGAGGAAGTGGTGGGTGTGGGTACAATTACAACGTTTAAAAGACATTTGAATAAGTACACGAATAGGAAAAGTTTAGAGGGATATGGGACAGGAGCAAGAAGGGAGACCAGTTTAGTTTGTAATAATATTCAGCATGGACTGAAAGGACTATTTCTGTGCTGTATGACTCTACACTATAGAATGGGAATAACTAATTTTATAATGCAGTTAATTAACAATGAATAAGGATATTCTAAAAGTGGGTTTGTGATTTTTGTGATAATTTGTGGGTTACTCATTTCAGGTCCAATTCTGAAGAAGGGCCACTAAATCTAAAACATTAACTCTGCTTCCTCTCCAAGGGTGGCACGGTGGCTTAGTGGTAAGGGCAGCATGGTGGCTCAGTGGTTAGCACTGCTGCCTTACAGTGCCAGGGACCTGGGTTTGATTCCAGCCTTGGGCAACTGTCTTAGTGGAGTTTGCACATTTTTCCCCGAATCTGTGTGGGTCTCTTCTGGGTGCTCTGGTTTCCTCCCACAATCCAAAGAAATGCAGTTTAGGTGAATTGGCCATGCTAAATTGTCTATAGTGTAGGTTATTAGTCAGGGGGTAAATATAGGGTAGGGGAATGGGTCTGGGTGGATTACTCTTCAGAGGGTCAGTGTGGACTTGTTGGGCTGAAGGGCCTGTTTCCACACTGTAAGGATTCTATGAGTTCTATGCTGCCAGACCTGCTGAGTTTTTCCATTAAGTTATATTTTCCTATCGTACACTGATTTGCCTAGCTGACTGAATCCACTGTTTCAATATCCATCTGATGATCACGAGATTAATAAGGGTGGGAAAATTGAAAAGATAAAGATCAAGACACACAATGTAAAAAAAATGCTTGTCCAAGAAAGGGAAACATCACATTGTCATGGGACATGAGATTGCCAGGAGTTGTAAAATGACTTAGAATTTGAGGAAGCTGGCGCAATATCCATTTCCAATGTCTGAATTGGTGAACAATAGAAATCTGGCATGAACCCATAGCTCCAAATTAAATTCAAACAGTCTTCCTGGCTGCCACCTCATGATGCAACAGGAAGTTCATAACCTTGATCCATACCCAACCCTGAGCTCAGCCTTCTCACTTGCAATGCTCTGCTTTCAAAACTGTATTCCATCCAGTTTCTATCGTGGCCTTGCGCACCAATCATCCTAACTTTCACAAAGCTCCAGATGCTCCCTCTGCATGTGGATTAAATTGATATTTAATCTATTTACATTATTTATTTCATTAATAATAGCTTTCATAAAGCTTCCCTTTGCCAATGGTAAGCAAGATTTTTAGAGGCCTTCTCTCTGCATTATCAATGCCTAATAATGCATATATTGTTTGACCTGCAGTAGTTCAGCAAAGATGTCACCGGCTGCCCATTCCATGAGGTTTCTGCTTTCCATGGTTCGACCTCATCACTGTAGTGTTTCCCTCCTTCTCCAACCAGAAAAAAAGTGGAGGGGTAGAGAGATGTGTTATTGCAAAACTTGTTGGAACAAGTGTAAGAAGTAAGGTTTTGGCTTGGCAGGCTTTGGAGAGCATTGGCTCAGCAGAAAGTATGGGTAAGCCCAAATAAAGTCCTTTTTAACTTTCCTTTTTAGTTTTACAGCAGTTCAGAGGGCAGTTTGGTGAGTTACATATTTTTCCTGCAAGATGTAGGTGCTCAGGGAAACTTCCAATTTCTCTAATGATTACACTTGTGGAAAGTGCACCCAGCTGTAGCCCCTGGGAGACCATGCTTGGGAGCTGGAGCTGGATGCACTCAGGATCATCTGAGATGCTGAGCGCTTCATACATCAGAGGTTTAGTGAAGTGGTCATATCTAAGGTGGAGGCAGAGTGTAGCTGGGTGACTGCCAGGAAAGGCAAAGTGAGTAGGCAGAGTGTGCAGGAATCCCCTGTGGCCATTCCCCACAAAAACAAGTATAAAATTTTAAATACCGTTGAAGGGGAATGACCGCTCAGGGAAAAGCATCAGTAGCCAGGTATGTGAAACTACGACTGGGGTCACTGGGAAAGGGTAAACATAAACTGGTACTTAGTTATAAGAGACTTGATAGTTAGGGGGTCAGATAGGAGATTCTGTGGCCGCAAATGGAAGTCCAGGATGGTGTGTTGCTTCCCAGGTGCCAGGGTCTGGGAATGTCTCAGAGTGGCTGCATAATGTTCTCGAGGGAGAGGGTGAGCAGCCAGAAGTCATTGTGCACGTTGGCACAAATGATATCAGTAGAAATAGGGATGAAGTCCTGCAGAGTGATTATAGATAGCTAGGTAGGAAGTTAAAAGACCAGGACCTTGTTGGTGATAATCTCTGGATTATTTCCAGTGCCACATGCTAGCGAGGGTAAGAACAGGAGGATATGGCAGATGAATGTATGGTGAAAGAATTGGTGCAGGGGACAGGGATTCAGATTTTTAGATCATTGGGAACTTTTCTGGGGCAGAGGTGTTTAATAGAGATGGGTTGCACCTGAACTGGAGGGGATGCAAAGTCTTGGCAGACAGGTTTGCTAGTGCTGCAAGGGAGGGAGGGGATCTTCAACAGCAGGGAGGCAAGTGCGAGGCTCAAAGGAGATACAGTAATCAAAAATAAGGTGAAGAAACAGGTTAGGTTGGAACACGAAAGGGAGCAAGGAATGCCTGTTGGATTAAATTGCACCTATTTTAATGCCAGAGGATTGACAGATAAGGCCAATGAACTCAGGGCTTGGATAGGTACATGGGACTGGGATATTATAGCCATTACAGAAACATGACTAACTCAGCATTAAGAACGGGCAGCTTAATGTGCCAGGGTATAGGTGCTTTAGGCAGTACAGAGGTAGTGGACAGAGGGGAGGGTGTGCTGCATTTTTGATTAAGGCGAATATCACAGCAGTAGACAGAGATGAAATAACTGAAGGATCATCGATGAGGCTTTATGGGTGGAGCTAAGAAATAAGAATGGGATAGTGACATTATTAGGTTGTACTATAGGTCCCCAAATAGTCAACGGGAATTAGAAGAACAAATATTGTCAGGAGATTGGGGAGACTTGCAGGAGCAAGAGGGTTGTTATAGCAAGGGATTCCAATTTTCCTAACATAGACTGGGATTGCCAGAAAGTTAAAGACTTATATGGGATGGAATTTATTGAGTGTACTTAGGAAAGTTTCCTCAAGCAGTATATAGAGGGTCCTTTTTGGGAAGGGGCAAAACACAACCTACTCTTGGGAAATAGAACAAGACAGGTGTTGAAGGTGACAGTGGGGGAGCACTTTGGAATCAGTGATGATAGCTCTATTCATTTAAAAGTAGTTATGGAGAGGGACAAAACTGGTCCGCATGTTCAATTTCTAAATTGGGACTAGGTGAATTTTGATGTAAATAAAACAGAAGTTTGCAGCGGTTTATTGAAGTAGTTTATTTGCAGGCAAAGGGACCTCTGGCAGGTGGGAGGCCTTTAAAAATGATCTAGAGTTCAAAGTCTCTATGTTCCTGTGAGCACGAAAAGTAAGGTTGGCAGGAATAGGGAACCCTGGATGACAAGAGATATTGAGGCCTTGACCAGAAAAAAGGTGTGGCTCAGGTACAGGCAGCTGGGATCAAGGGAATCCATGGGGAATACAAGAGTTTACTGAAGGAGGAAATCAGAAGGGTGAATCCAATGGGTACTTTATATTTAAGGAAAAAGAATGACTAGACAGAGAATAGGATCCATAAGGATCAAAGTTAACGTGTATGTGTAGAACTGCAGGGTGGCACTGTGGCAAGCAGTGCTGCCTAACAGTGCCAGGAACCCAGGTTCAATTTTACATTTGGCCAATGTCTGTGTGAAGTTTGCACACTCTCCCAGTGTCTGCATGGGTTTTCTCCCACAATCCAAAAATGTGCAGATTTGGTGAATTGGCTATGCTAACTTGCCCATAGTGTCAGGGATGTGTAGGTTAGGTGCATTAGTTCGGGGTAGATGTAGAGTAATAGGGTAGGGGAATGGATCTCAATGAACTACTCTTTGGAGGGTCAGTATGGACTTGTTTGGCCACATTGTCCGTTTCCGAGCTGGGAATTTGTCTTGCAAACGTTTCGTCCCCTGTCTAGGTGACATCCTCAATGCTTGGGAGCCTCCTGTGAAGTGCTTCTGTGCTGTTTCCTCCGGTATTTATACTGGCCTGTCTCTGCCGCTTCCGGTTGTCAGTTCGAGCTGTCCGCTGTAGTGGCCGGTATATTGGGTCCAGGTCGATGTGTTTGTTGATAGAGTCTGTGGATGAGTGCCATGGCGGACAGCTCAAACTGACAACCGGAAGCGGCAGAGACAGGCCACTATAAATACCGGAGGAAACAGCACAGAAGCGCTTCACAGGAGGCTCCCAAGCACTGAGGATGTCACCTAGACAGGGGACGAAACGTTCGCAAGACAATTTCCCAGCTCGGCGAACAGAAGCACAACAACGAGCACCCGAGCTACAAATCTTCTCCCAAACTTTGTCCGTTTCCATACTGGAGGGATTCTACGATTCTATGATAAAGGGGGTGAGGTTCTCAAGGAATATTTCTATTCTGTATTTACCATGGAGAAGAACATTAAGATTGGGAACTTGGGGAAGTAAGTGGTGATATTTTAGGGACAGTCCATATCACGGTAGAGGTAGAGGTGGTGTTGGATATATTAGAATGTATGAAGGTAGACAAATTTCCTGGGCCTTATCAGATCTTTTTACATCATTGTTAACCATGGGGGAGGTCCAGGAAGATAGGGTAGCAAATGTTGTGTCATTTGTCAAGAAGGACAGCAAAGAAAAGCCTGTGATCTATCGACAAATAAGTTACTTGAGAAGATTCTGAGGGATAAGATAAATGTGTATTTGGAAAGACAGGGTTTGATTAGGAGTAGTCTGCATGGCTTTGTGAGTGGGAGATCATGCCTCACAAATGTGTAAGTTTTTTGACGTGACAAGGAAGATCGATGAAGGTAGGGTTGTCGGCATACACAGTCTATATAGATTCCAGTAACCCCTTTGATAGTGTTTCACATCGTAGGCTACTCTGGAATGTTAGATCACGTGGAATCCAGGGTGAGCTGGCAAATTAGATACAAAATTGTCTTGATGATCGGAAGCAGAGGGTCATAGTGGAAGGGTGCTATTCAGATTGGAGGCCTGTAACTAATCGAGTGCTTCAGGAGTCGGTGCTGGGCCTATGACTGTTTGCTGTCTGTATCAATGATTTGAATGAGAATGTACAAGTCATGATTAGTAAGTTTGCTGATGACACTAAAATTGGCAGTATCGTGGACAGTGAGGAAGGTTATCAGAAATTGCAACAGGACCTTGATCAGCTAGGGAAGTGGGCTGAGAAATAGCAAATGGAGTTTAGTATAGATAAGCGTGAGGTCTTGCATTTTCGAAAGACAAATCAAGGTAGGAGCTTTGTGGTAAATAGTAAGGCCTTAATGAGTGCAGTGGAAAAGAGGGATTTTGGAGTTCAGGTTCACAGTTGTCTGAAAATAGAGTCACAGACAGACAGGGCAATGAAGAATGCTTTTGGTACACTGGTCTCCATCAGTCAGGGCACTGAATATAGCAGTTAATATGTTACAGTTATACAAGACGGCTCACTTGGAGTACTGTGTTTAGTTTTAGTCACCTTGTAATAGGAAAGATGTTATTACACTGGGAAGAGTGCAGAAAAAATTTACAAGGATGTTGCCTGTACTCAATGGTCCGAGTTATAGGGAGAGGTTGGACAAGCTAGGACATTTTTCTTTCGAGCATAGGAGACAGAGGTGTATAAGATCCTGAGCAGCATGGATAGGGTAAATGCACTCAGTCTTCTTCCCAGGGTTGAAGTATCGTGGACTAAAGGGCATCTGTTTAAAGTTAAAAGGGAAAGAATAAAAAGGGAACCTAAGCGGCAACTTTTTTTTACACAGTGTGGTACATATAAGGAATGAGATGCCAGCGGAGGTGGTTAAGGGGGGTACAGTAATAGTTAAAGGGCATTTGGACAAATACATGGATAGGAAAGGATTAGAAGGATATGGGCCAAATGCAGGGAAATGGGGTTAACATGGGCAGGCATTTTGGTCAGCAGGGACCAGTTTGGGCCAAAGGACCTATCTCTGTTATGTAGCATCTATGACTCTAAAAACACTGGACTTTACTTTCAGTCACACATTTAAAAAAAAACTCCTTGACTGGAAATTAAGAGTGCTCCTCCTTTAAGACCCAGATTCTGCAGCTGTTGAGGGACTGATTGAAAGCACAGAGTGCGCTGAACAATTTAAAAATGTAATATCGATTGAAACAAATAGTTGGAGTTGTGTTGCCATGGAACAAAAACAAATTCAAATACAGCTAATCAGTTTAAATTATGCCCCAGAATCCAAAATCCAATTGAATTTGAATTTGACTATTTGGGATGACATCAAACCAATGAAATGATCCAATGTTTTGGGGTATAAAATTGGACATTTTGAACAGTTAGGAGGAGAACTGCAAAGAGCACCAACAAGTACAGACTGCTAGCTGAATAGCTCTCTGAAAGGTACCTATCCAAAGAAAAGTTGTGCAGCAGAAAACCGAAGAAAAGACGACCCAAGAAAATACAGAGGAAAATCTACAAAATCTTTTCGAAAGAAAGACAAAGCTGGTTGGTTTTGAAACATGATTTTTTTCTTTTAAATCTTAATCAGGTTTTTTTAAAAACCAGACCAGTATTGTAGAGTGGGAGATAAAAGATATATTTAAGAGAAATGAGTTGTAAGTAGCTGTTGTTTTAATGTTCTCTGTTGGACTCAGATAATAAAATTATTAATTTTTACTTTAAATAACAAGAAGAGAACTGCCACCTGAACAAGGAACTCTGGATGGAAGTAGCAGCTACTGGGTCCAACAGCATATCTGGGTCCAAAATACCAGAAGCAGGTATCCTGTGTTTGCCAGAGAGTCCTACATGATGTATTTCAATATGGAGAAGGATTGGCCAGCTGGGCCAAAGAATTGTATCAATGTTGCTCACGATTAATATGGATATGTATTTCTTACTCCCTGGAGTGAGTGATTGAATTTCAAATAACCCAACTGCAAGTTTTTGTTTTTAAGAAGGAAAACAATTAGTAGATATTTTCACACTCTTGCTTGCCCTGGAGGTTACTGAAGAACACACGGTTTCCTATGTGCCAGACTTGATTCAAAAAAGCCCTACACATTCTGTACTAGAGGTGTCTACAGTTATGATGAAGGTAACAAGAGAGATGGCCTGTTGTTTCTCTTTTATAATGAAGGATTGTGAGACTTGTTAAATTTATCAGCCTGAAGGCAGGACTTGTTCGTTCCCCTCTCACCTTCCGTATAACTTACTTCTTTGGCTATAGTTTAGAAAGAAGCAAAAATGGTCATTTTATCATGTGACATTGGAAAACTGCAAAGAAATTTCAAAATAAGGCATTATGATAATTTTTATTACATTCTGAATCCTTCTGCCACCTGTCGTGGTGACTTTTCACACTTGAATGTTTCTTGACAATTAGCCTTTTGTGCTGAGAAGTACCCATCAAAGTCGTAACTTCCACTGAATTGTCAAACATCCATTGAATTGCAATGTGCCTTTCATGTCTGGGAAGTCCTTTTGCTTTTTCAAGCACATGCAGTGACTTTGCTGTGTAAGCTACAGGCACATGCGCTACCACTGACTTTGACGCAGTATGGTGCTGTTCATTGATACATATCCCTCTCTTCTCACATTGATACTTTGCTGTTTTCTATAGCCACATGCTCCTACCTTGCCTTCTGCGTGAAAGTGACCCTGTGCCACAAGCTGCCTGCTTGCCTTCTGCGTTCAAGTGTCATTCCAAATCAAAAACTGTTGCCTGACACTGTCCACTAAAGTGTCATTTGTCAGACTGAAATTAATATATTGTGGTTCTCTAGTTAGGTGGCCTGGGACATATCCTGTCTTTAACTTCAAAATGAAAAATCGTAGCCAAAGTATGGCACTGAGTGTGTTGGTTGATGTCATATTCTCCAATGCCAAGTACAAATTATTTCACAAGATCAAATGCTTCCCAGCTCAATATCTATGCAAGTGAGATTTGATGTACATTAATCGGTAAATTTTTTACCAAGAAAGCCTGAGAGTTTTGCCACTGGTGGGACCTTCAAAGGCTCTGCCAGCATATTTAAAACACCACTTCACTCACTACAATCCAGAATCTGTTAGCCTTTGGTGGCTGCCCCTTGAATCACAGAGATAATCCCCTGCTAAAAAGTCCAAGCTGAATCTCAAGTTCACCAATGCTGCTCTCCCAGACACCCTCTTCCCAGGTTTCTGCACTAGAAGTCTAGATTAGAGTGGTGCTAGAAAAGCACAGGAGGTCAGGCAGCATCTGAGGAGCAGGAAAATCGATGTATCAGGCAAAAGCCCTTCATCAGGAATAGAGGCCACTCTGCAGGCACCCTGTCTCTATTCCTAACAAAGGGCTTTTGCCCGAAACGTAGATTTTCCTGCTCCTCGGATGCTGCCTGACCTGCTGTGCTTTTCCAGCACCACTCTAATCTAGACTTTGGTTTCCAGCATCTGCAGTCCTTGTTTTTACCTTCTGCACTAGAAGGCCATTTCATTAGATTTATCCAACCTGCACTGAAGTCACAGTGCAGGTAGCTGCCACTGGCCAATATCAGAAGACTGAAAATCAGCATAGGAAAGAGTTCCAGTGCTAGAAAAAAAAAGATATCACTTCAACCATCAAGTAACTATATACCTAAAACTCAGGGACTGCAGTTAAGGTTTGACAGATGAATCTCAAAGACACAGGTAACAATAGGTCGAGAGAACAGGGCCCTGGATTGTCCAATTGAAAAACCCTGTACATACACCTTCAGGTTTAATGGCTAAATCTGCTGTATGTCTTCAGGCTCCAGGAGGGAAATTTCTGTCTCATGTTTGTGGTTGTCGAAGATATGTTACAACATTTAATAGTGTACAAATACACGTCAATTTATGATCATTGCACTTCACAGATAATTGTAGTGTGTGTGTTGTCAGTGGGCATGCTCATACTTTGTCAGAGTGCAGTGATGCCTCACTAAACTTTTCAGTGTTGCAGGGAAAGTGAGAGTCTAAGGTGCACATGGAACAATCTAAGAATGTGGGACAACTTGTAGTATTCATGGAGAATGAACTCCCTGATATGTCACATGTATTTTGTACAAGAGCCATTTTAGCACAAATATCTAGGAACGTAGGTAGTAGAAGTGCTCATATTATCTACCACAGGAACTTCAGTATAAATGTTGGCCCAGAGAAAGGTATGTGCACATACATCAGCTTTCAGACAGGTACAGATATCAAAGCAGCAGTTAAAATGAGAAGTCAATATTATATGACATATATAAGTTTTACGTAAGAACAAGTCAATCCTTGAGGTTTGTGGGAAAAAGCAAGCACAGGACCGTCTGTCAACTGCGCAAATGAAAAAGTAACAGAAACAGAAAATCTCAATTCAACACTGTCATCTTGGAAGCGAGTTGCTCTAAGGTTTGTTTTGGCTTCTTAGGACTAACAGATAATTACCCTATATTTGTTCATAGTCCTCGGCCCAAATAAGGATCCTCACTTCATCTTCCTCTTCAGATGTTTCCTCTCATTCCCACCTCTGTTACCCAACCAACATATTTCACCTCGAGCAACTGAAATTGTATACTAGCACAGCACACCATTACTATGCAGGAGAGCTTGTTGAGTGCGTACTGCATTGCACACTGGTTCAGGCAACAGAACCTCATCCTTAGAAAGTCGACATTCGGTTCTACAATGTTTCTTGTCAAAGCATGTGTAACATTGAATCTCACTTCAGCTGCAGACTGAGAATTTCTTTAAGGTGCCAACAGCCAAATATCCTCAGGTATCCTTTGTTGCCCAGCAATCAATGAGACCTATGAAAGAGGCTGGCACCAATTAGTCATCCAGGATGCAAATCATGACAGTCCCCTGGATATCTAATGCAGACCTGCAATGTCCTCCTGGTTTGGTCACAAAATTTGTGAAAATTGAGGGAATGAAATCCCTTTTTGCTGGTGAAGACTACCAGGTCATTTTAAGGTGCTCTGACTGCAAACTGGATGTGATCAATTGCACTTTTAAGCTACAGGAAACCAGTGTTATCTGGGAATCCCAATATCCTTGGGACCCGAATCCCATGTCAAGGGGTAAAGACTCGAACAGATGGTTTTCTATTCTGAAGAAAGCATCATTGACACCCTGTTTGCAGTTTTCAGTTAAAGGTTGTGAAATGCCACAGTTGTTTCTAATCAATTTATGATCTATGAGTAAAGCAATTAATTTTCAGGTCACTGGATGGGGGGATTGCCACACAGTTTTTGTGACCAAAGGCGTTCATTCAGCAGCATAGGTGTGATTTGATGACTATTGTTATTGCAGGTGGCCAGTTTCTTTGCAGTAGAATTACGGGACTAACATTTGCCATGTTTCCTCAACTTGCACAGATCTGTGAAAACAGTAAGCAAACAGTAAACATTGGCACACTTCACTCGACATTCTTCCTGCTTTTCTCAAGGTTATGCCTTCACAAAGGGTAATGTCACACCTCAAGCAGCATGTGCTCCATTTGTTTCTGTGGTGCTGTGATTGTTTAGAGAACAGATCCTTGCCATCAAACTCATTGGAGCTTGGAGGCAAGTACTACAAGTATCTTCAAGCCTGAAAACAGCCTCTCCTGTGCATATTAGTAATCCGGATCTCATTAAGGTGGCCGAAGAAAATGGCTACGTGAATTTGAAATGAAAGAGCTGCCAAGAAGATTTCACACCAAGGTAACCATGGGACACTTGGCCAAGCAGCCTTTGCATTGTATGTAAAGATATGGCAACTATGATAATGGCCTTTACATGGCCAGTAACGTATCTGTTTTATTCTTAGCACTCATGACTACGAAGGCGATGATGCTCTGCCCGAGATCCTCTCAGATTTGAGGCTACAGTGATCATGATTTGCACTGAATTTCCTTTAAGACTGCTTTCACCTCTCACACTTTATTACCTACAATTGTCCTCTGCAACTATGATTATTCCCACAACCATGGTATACAACCGGGCCAATTTTTTGACTTGAGCTGCCCACCCCCTCAACAATGCCACGGGCTGACCCTAAAAAAATTTTTTATTTTGTATGACATGATTCCCTAACTGCGACAGTCACTGGATTTTGGTCTACCAATACCTCTAATTTAAAATTCACATTCTTGTATTCAATCAAATCCATTTATCACCTTAACCACTATTTGTGGTTCACTACATTCTAAGCTCTGGTTTATCCTGCATAAACCTCCGTCCCTTTCACATTCCATCTCTCCATCTGCTTAAAGCACACTTATTTAGTTTCCTGGTATTTCGCATAGATGTTAAATGTTAGAGAAGTTGTTAACTTCAAAAAGGGTTGTCTTGATGGATGATTGTCTGGAAATAGTAGGCAAAAAAATAGTATGGATTGCAAGAATTCTGAAAGCTGCTTTAAATCAAATTGCTGAAGTTGGCAATGGGCATAAACTTTGCAAAAATGTACATTTAGGATTGCTATCAGTTAAATGGAAGAAATAATCCCAGAAACATTTAATGAAAAAAATATAATATAGCAACAGAGGAGAGATTGTGGGTGACTTTGTTCATCTGTCTTAAATAAAAAAAAAGACCAAAGTTAACTATGTTTTCTCTTTTCCAAAAGTAGTAACCATAGAATGGTCTGCTGCTGATGCAAGAGGTATTATCCTGGTATAAACCAAACAGTATTTATGTTGGTGTCACTATATATTATAGTTGATGAAATAAAATGATCATTCTATCAATTCTGATAATTTTAATTCTTTGTGAAAAGAATCTCTATGTTCAAAAGTAAACAGAGCTAGTCACAAAAATATGGCAAACATCTTTCAACTACAATGCAAGATTCTTAAATTAACTGATATATAACGACTGTGTAAGATAGTTTATTTGCATCGTTGTCTACATCAGAGTACGATGGACACTAGCCTGAATTTTAACTTTACTTATGTTCAGAGAACGGGACTGCAGGCTGGGCAGTGAAGGATACACCCCAAACAATTTTCAGTGCAAGGCCTGAGTTGTTCTCTGAACACTATCTCCCACATGAATTCAATGGGAGTAATATCATTGTAACAAAACAGAAGTTTGACATCACCGGAGTCTGAAGGAAACAGTCCCCAACAACATCTCTTATTTTGGTGCTCGAGTCCAGGCTGATCATTCTTTTTCAACATAACATTTCCTGGAGAATGCTTTCAGAGTTGGGTGTACTTTGCATGGTTTTGGATGACCTTTGGATGACTTATATGTAGTTTACTTTCAGGTTAAACAAAAGCCTGTCCCGTGTACACGATAATATTCATTCAGATAAATTTCAAATAGTTCTGTAGATGGAAGCTGTGAATTTCTCAGCAATGCCAAGTGCATAGATAGCTCTATTTAAAAGATTTACAAGAACTATATGGATACTCATTGAAGCATAATTCATCTTCAATTGTGAAAAGTACACAAGTTCTTTAGTCCTCCAAGATCACAGCAAATATAAGTTTCCAATTTTATTTGCTAAACCATATAACCTTCAAATACTTATGTCATAAATATGATTTTTGCATTTATATTATTAAAATTCCCATTAAAAAAGAAAGATTCTAATACAAACTGAACCAGTACCAAACCTGCTAACCAAAACCTCTACAAATGACTTAGAATAATTAAACGAGTTTAGCTATATGCTATGGCAGCATATTTTTGCTGTTTTGATCGACAGATATTGCAGCAGATGGTTAAGATAGGTGCAAGAACCAACACTGATTATAGTGGTTATTAACATTGAAACTGTTGAAATGAATTATACATAATCAATCCAATTGAAACCACTCCTGTGAACTTTGCTCTACCTTATAATGTCTGGAACTTCATTTAATTTGCATCCATTTGGACCTTGCCCTTCTCACTATAAAAATGAATTGCTCCTAAACATTACTTGTGACAAAGACGGCTTATTATGAATTTGTCACCTTACCACATTCATTAAACTTACATTGAGGATTGTCTGTAATGACAAATTATGAAAAAATTACTACAGTTCATAATTTATTTGCCAGAAAATTCTCTTATAAAGAAAGTTATTGTAACAGCAAAAAGACTAGATTTTCAGTTGCAGTAGTACTTTTATTGTAAAATAACTGTCAACATCTGCAAAGTACTTACAATCATACACAGACTTAATTTGCAACAAAAACTAGAATAATTTCAGAAATGTTCATCAGTAATGAAGTTGGAAGCCTCCGGGTCGGAGAGATAAAATTTTAATCTCTCCACCCTGGAGGCTCTCAGCCTCATTCTTGGTGAAGGGCTCCTGCCTTAAACGTCGATTTTCCTGCTCCTCGGATGCTGCTTGACCTGCTGTGCTTTTCCAAAACCACTCTAATCTTAACTCTGATCTCTAGCATCTGCAGTCCTCACTTTTGCCTAGTGTCAGACAGAGCAGAGAAAGTCTTGCAGAAATACTTCATGGTGACAGAACCGAAGATTTATTTTATACAAGAACAGGATTTAGCATTTAAGCTTGACCTGCCATTCATTTAGATCATATTAAGTAACTCAATATAATTTTAATTTATCAACCCGAAAATGATAATCTCTTGTTGCTGGAAACCAAGGTGAATCTATCATTTAGAAGTGAAAATGTAGATTGGCCCAGGATCTAGAACCTTTGAAATGGAGTTCTATTTTTCACTACCTTATCCTTATGATAGGAGTACATAGGATGATATGGCAAAGATACTCTTGATGATCACTGGACCCAAAACATTAACTCTGAGTTTTCTCCACAGCTGCTGCCAGACCTGAGGTTTTCCAGCAATTCTGGTTTTTGTTTCTGAGTTTCAACATCTGCAGTCCTTACAGTTTTTACTCTTGCATGATATTGGGTACAAGTATTATGTTGCAGTTGAGGTTTAGGATCAGGGTGTAAAACCATGCACATCTATGATAAACTGAAATGAAAACAGATGCTTTATTCAACATGAACATTGGTGAAATGGGTATAAATTTCAGCCATCTAACAGTGATTTCCATTGCACCAGTTTCCCATTCTTCACAGGCCAGTTCTAAATCATCAATAGTGTCAGCATCAGGCTTGATGATATCCTCTAGGACATATTGCAGCAGTCATGTCTTGCATATAAAGTTACAAAGCATACCATTTATGACAAATACGGTCTTACTATGACAAGTATTTGTCTTGATTGTTCATTGGTTTAAAGCTATTTGCAATGCTCAAGGACCTGTAAGTAAGTGAAGCACCTGGTACCCCTTGTCATCCATTGGAATTGTTCTCTTGCTTCTGTTGCTGTACAGTTGAGCCACTGGACTGAAAAAGCATAAATGAATGAATATTTAAAGCCACCAGCATGCCACATGCTAGAAGTTATGTCTGTTATGACATAAGCAGCATATTCAGGGAGTGATTGACCTCTGTGGTTTACATTTGGGTCATGTAGTGGCACATGGGTGGAAGCAATAGTCCCAATAGCTTTTGGAAGTCTGGAAAATGTGTACATTGAGCTGCCCTGGTGACTTGCCATATAACAGAGGATGTAGCAAATCTGCTAATTTGAAAAAAATCTGATATAGTTTCATAATCCTGTTAAAAATCTGTTCTCAAACCATCAACCAAAGCTCTATATGCTTTGGGCCTGAGCGAGATATTTCCTGACTGCACCTATTCTTCAAATCTGAATAAATGGACCAAGGTTCCTCAAGGCAGAACTTGGAAATTGTAACAGACTATATGAATACCATAACTTAAGGTTTCATACTGCCTATAAAATTGATTTCCTTTGGAACCTTTATTCTTCTGACGACAACAACTGTTAAGTCATCCATAATCCTTTCTCCAAAGAGTTAAGACATGAAAAGTTTGTGAAGAATGGATACACAATTATGGGCAATAGAATAATTAAATAATTTTTATTATAGAATATATAATTGAAGAATCATTATTATGATTAACAAAAATCCACTGGCAATTCAGAACAAATTTCTTTTTCCAAAACAAAGGGTGAGAAAGTGTGACTCGCTACCACAGAGAATGGTTGAAGTAAATAATATAGAATTATTTAAGTTGTATTGACAGGTAAATGAGGGATAAGGAGTACAAGGTTGTGACAGATTAAATAAAAAAAAGGAAAACCCTCCATATTAACTGATTGCACAAGGAGAAGGGGACATAGATTTAAGATGGAGAAAGAAATAGACAGTTAAAATAAGGAAAGATGGGAGGAGGCTAAAGCAAAAATGGGCTGTTTATGAGATCATATGCCATCAGATACCCATTAGGAAGCCTACTGTACAGTCTTCATATCCTGGCTCAGTTAATCTCGAAATGGAATACTTAAGTGAGAAAAGGGATTGTGAATCAGAGCAGGAAAATATATTGAGGTACTACTATTCAATCTATAGCCTATTCAAGATTCCATCTGAAAAAGTATTCCTGCCTTAATGAACAGGCCCTTGCAAACAGCCCGTTAAACACTTTCAAGGTAGGGTAGAAACTTTGAAGTTCCCGAAATGATGTTGTGACATTCTATCTTTTAATTTTTCACATTTAAAGGCACTTCAAGTAGCCTGAAATTGAACAAAAAAAAATGCTTGGATTCTTCAAAAGGTGAACTCGCCTAAATAAACCAAGTCAAAATTCCTTGGCCTAAAAAGTTACTAATGCCCGCTCATAACCTAAGGATTTGAGTGCAATAACAGTGCATGTTCTATAAGATGATTAGTTTGCTGTCACCACTGCCTAAGGCTCTACTTGCATCTTCATGTGGTGGATTAATGTGGCAAGCAACAAGAGCGCATAGATTTCATTGGAAACAGCCAACTCTTTGACTATGAATAGTGACCCTGGGGCATGTTTTACTTCTAGGGTGTCGAATGACCGATGATCATTTTGAAAAACGTCAGCATTCATGTCAGGAGTGTGCAGCCACAAACCTTCATCTCATCCTTCCTTCCTCCCACAACTATGACAAAGCGATATCGGTGTTCTCAGTAACTTCCACAGTGGCATTGGTTCAATATCTAAATATTGCAAACTACATCACCACTAAACAGTCTGAGCTCTTCAGCATAAGAGGAAAATTAATACAAGGAAAAGACAAACTGGAAGAAATGCAATCAAGTTTCATTTTTATCATAAACACCAGAGTTCAGAAGGATTTTTATTTTGATTGTACAGATATTTCTTGGTATATTTGAGAAGAGACACCAGAGATGGTTCAACTTGCCAGTAATATAGAAATTAGCAAAGGAAGTTACAAAGCACTGAAGTATTGTTTTTGAAATCTGGGTCTTGCGAACTGTTAAATAAAAAATTCAAATCAGAGCTTTGCTATGATCAATGTCAAATTCCCAAGCTATTATGTCTTTGCAGACCAAACTGATAAAACCAGATAATACTGAAAGCCCTGCAGCTGCTGGAAATCAGAAACAAAAATGGAACTTGCGAGAACAGCTCAGCAGGCTTTGCAGCATCTGAGGAGAAATTTGAGTTAACGTTTCAGGTCTAATGCCCCTTCAGAATTTTCCTTAGTTCTGAGGAAAGGGAATTAGACCTAAAACATTAACCCTGATTTCTCTCGACAGATGCTGCAAGCCCTGCTGAGCTTTTCCAGCAAGTTCCGGTTTTGTTTCCCATTTCCAGCAGCTGCAGTGTTTTTGGCTTTTATTTAGTATTTAACTCATTATCTCATCCAGCCATGCCCATCTTGAAGTTCTGCTCCTACCTCGGAAAGGATTTCAGTTCTGAGCAAGTGTCACTGGACCCAAAACATTATTTGTAAACTTCCGTCCACTGATGCTGCCTGACTTAGAGTCATAGAGATATACAGCACGGAAACAGACCCTTCAGTCCAACTCGTCCATGCTGACCAGATATCCCAACCCAATCTAGTCCCACCTGCCAGCACAGGGCACATATCCCTCCAAACCGATCTTATTCATATACCCATTCAAAGGCCTTTTCAATGTTGCAATTATACCAGCCTCCACCACTTCCTCTGGCAGCTCATTCCATACACGTACCACCCTCTGTGTGAAAAAGTTGCCCTTTAGGTCTCTTTTATATCTTTCCCCTCTCACCCTAAACCTATGCCCTCTAGTTCTGAACTCTCCCCACCCCAGGGAAAAGAGTTTGTCTATTTATCCTATCCATGCCCCTCATGATTTTATAAACCTCTCTAAGGTCACCTCTCAGCCTCCAACGCTCCAGGAAAAACAACCCTAGGTTATCAACCTTTCCTTATAGCTCAAATCCTCCAACCCTGGCAACATCCTTGTAAATCTTTTATGAACCCTTTCAAGTTTCACAACATCTTTCTGATGGGAAGGAAACCAGAATTGCATGCATTATTTCAACAGTGGCCTAACCAATGTCCTGTACAGCCACAACATGACCTCCCAACTCTTGTACTCAATATTTTGACCAATAAAGGAAAGCATACCAAACACCTTCTTCACTATCCTATCTACCTGCAACTCCACTTTCAAGGAGCTATGAACCTGCACTCTAAGGTCTCTTTCTTCAGCAATAGTCCTGAGGACCTTACCATTAAGTGTACAAGTCCTGCTAAGATTTGCTTTCCTAAAATACAGCACCTCGTACTTATCTCAATTAAGCTCCATCTACCACTTCTCAGCCCATCTGATCAAGATCCTGCTGTAATCAGAGGGAACCCTCTTCACTGTCCACTACATCTCCAATTTTGCTGTCATCAGCAAACTTACTAACTATACCTCTTACGCTCACATCCAACTTGTTGAACATTTCCAGAAATTTCTGTTTGTTAACAATACCAGACATGTTTTTGGGTTTATTGCCCATTTCTAGTTGCTCTGGAGAAGGTGGTGGTGACCTGTCTTCTCAAATTGCTGCAGTTCATGTGCTATAGGTAGACTAACAATGCTGTTAGGGAGGGAATTCCTGGATTTTGACCCAGCAACAGTTATGGAATATTAACAGATTTCCAAATCAGGTTGGCGAGTGTCTCAGAAGGCAACTTGTAATTTTGGTGTTCCATTGTGTCCACTGCCCTAGTTGTTTTAGACGGAATGTGTGTTCAAAGGATCTTTTGAGAATTTCTTGTGTATCATGTAGATGGTACATATTGTTATTACTAAGCACGAGAGGTCAGAGAGTGAATGTTTTGTCCAGGCTGCTTTGTCCAGGATGGTGTTACCTCTTCAGTGTTGTTCGAGTTGTATTCATTCAGACAAGTGGGGATTACTTTACAATACTCCTGACTTGTGCCTTGTGGAGTGGATACTTTGTGGAGTCAGGAAGTGAGTCACTTGCTGTAGGGTTCTAACTTCTGACCTGTTTTTGTAGCCACAACACTTACATGACTAATCCAGTTCAGGTTCTGCTCACTGCTAAACACCAGGATGTTGACAGTTGGGGTGGGGGGTGCGAGCTGGTATTCAGCGATGCTGATGCCACTCAATATCAAGGGGCAGTGATTAGATTGCCTCTTATTGGAGATGGTCATTGTCTTGCATTTGGATGGCATAGATGTCATTTGTACTTTTCAGCCCAGACCTGAATATTTATTGCCCAGCATTTATTACCCATCTCCAATTTCCCTGGAGATGGTGGTGGTGAGTTATCTTCTTGAATTGCTGCAGTTCATGCTTTGTAGGTCAAACCACATTGCTGTTCGGGAGGGAGCAGCTTTTGGACATCAACTGCTTCATTATCAGAGAATCCCAGATAGTGTTGCACATTGTGCAGCCATCAGCAAATGTCCCCACTTCTGGCAACATGATGGATGTGAAGGTCATTAATAAAGAATCTGAAGATTGCTGGGTCTAGAATGCGACCCTGAGGAACTCTGCAGAGATGTCCGGGAGCTGAGACAATTGACTTTCAGCAACGACAACCACTTTCTTTATGACGGGTATGATTCCAACCATTAGAGAGCTTGACTTCCACTGATTCTTGTTTTGCTAGGATTCCTTGATGCCACACTCAGGTAAATACAGCCTTTATATGAAGGGCGTCCACTCTCACCAGACCTCTGCAATTCAGCTTGGTTGTCTGTGTTTGAACAAAGGCTATAATAAGGGCAGGAGTTAAATGAACCTCGCAAATTCCAAGCTGGAAATCAGTGAGCAGGTTGTTGCTATCAAGCAGCACTTGCTGAGCACTGTTAATTACGTCTGCTATCACCTTAATGATAACAGAGTCGGGTAATGGGGCAGCATTTGACGAGGTCAGATTTTTTTTTGTACATACCTGGGAAATTATCTGCACTGTTTAATTTGATTTAATTTATTGTAGTCACATGTATCTAAGTACAACGAAAGTCTTTGTTTTGCATGGAGTACAGACGGATTATTGCAAACAAGGACATAGAAGGCTTAGAGTGAGGCATATAGATTAAAACTACACAGGAGGTATGCAAAGCAAGATCAAACTTAACAAGATCAACATTATTTTACGTTAGAGTCTATTCAGCAGTCTAATAACAGCAGGGAAAAAGCTGTTCTTGAACCTATTGGTGCACATTTTCAAGCTTCTGCATATTTTGCCTAACGGAGGATGTTGAAAGACATCATTACCAGGGTGGAAAGGGTCTTTGATGATGTTGGCGGCAACAAGAAGTGTAAATGGTGTCCATGGATAGGAGGTTGCCTTCCCAGTAGACTAACCTCAAAACGCCAAGACCTAGATCTCTGCGCTGCTGTCTGCAACTGGATCCGCAGTTGTGATGCTCTGACCTCCGGCATAAACTACAGAAGGTTATGCACAGTCCTGGGCAGAGTAGTTGCTGTACCAGGCCATTATGCACCTACATAGTATGCTTTCTATGGTGCATCTGTAAAAGTTGGTGAGGGTCCTTATGGACATGCTGAATTTCCTAAACTGCCTGAAGAAAAGTTGGCGGTCTTGTGCCTTCTTGACAGTCGCATCAACGTAGGAATTCCAGGACAGTTTGTTGGCTATTGTCATTCCTGGGAACTTGATGCTTTCAACCCTCACCACCTCAGCGCTGTTGGACTAGATTGGATTGGGATACCTGGTCGGCATGGACAGGTTGGACCAAAGGGCCTGTTTCCATGCTGTACATCTCATGACTCTGTTGACAGGGCCCATAGCTATTACAGTACCCAGAGTCACCAACCATTTCTTTGTATTGCGTGAAGTAAATCAAATTACCTGATGCCAAGATGGATCATCCATTCAATAGATCTAACTGAAGATTATTGCAAATACTTCAGCTTCCTTTTTTGCAGTGATATGCTGGACTCCCCCATTATTGAGAATGGAGTTGGGGATATTTGTGGACCATCTCCCTCCAGTGAGTTATTTGGTTACCACTGCCTTCACAACTGGATGATACATGTTTATAGAACTTAGATCTGCCATTTATCATTGGAATTGATTAACTCTGGCATACATGTAATCCTTTGTAACTTCATCAGTAAGAGACTTTTTAGGTGTTTAGTGTGCTTACTAGTGCTCCGATATGAGCTCTTGCACACTTCATTGAGCCAGGGTTGATTCTCTGACTTGATGATAGTTGAGTCGGGGATATGCATGGCCATGAGGTTGCAGATTGGGTAGAGAGTACAATTCTGCTGCTGTTGATGGCCCACTGTGCCTCATGGATGTGCAGTCATGAGTCACTAGGTTTGTTCAAAGTCTGTCCCATTTAGCATGGTGACAGTGCCATACAACTCCATTGAGTATATTATCAATATCAAGGTGGAATTTTGTCTCTATAAAGGACAGTGAGGTGGTCAATCCTATCAATAGTGTCATGGACAGATACATCTGCAGTTGGCAGATTGGTGAAGATGAGGTAAAGAATGTTTTTCCCTCTTGGTGGTTCCCTCACCACTACTGCCAACTCAGTTCAGCAGCAATGGACTCAACCAGCTCGATCACTCGTGCTGCGGCTGGTTTGCTGGTAGACGTGGTATTCACCACCCAGAGTATATTCAGCACCCATGAATATAATGCTTCCTCAAAGTTTTTACAATATGGAGGAATCGAGAGTCACAAGCTGAGGGAGGAAGGTATGTGGTAATATGCAGTAAGGATTCCTTGCCCATGTTTAAGCTGATGCGACAAGGCTTCTTGGAGTCCACGCATCAATGTTGAGGACTCCCAGGGGAACGCCATCCTCACTGTATATCATGTCTACTGGGCCTTGCTGGCTAGTGGGACAGGATACAACCAGGAATAGTGATGGTGGTACCTGGGACAGTCATATTCATGGTATCATACATGACAGACAACGCAAGTCCTGTTGCTTGCTAGTCAGTGAGACAGCTCTCCCAATGTTGGCACAAATATAGAGATGTCAGCAAGAAAAGGTCTTTGCAGAGTCAACAGGACTGTTTGGCTGATACAGTTTCTGGTCCTTTTTCGATGCCATCTAAATTTCTTTTATTTTTGAAAATTTCTTGCAATTGATACAACTGAGTGACTTGCTGGGCGACTTCACTGAACAGTTGAGGGTCAACCACATTGCTATAGGTCTGGAGTTACATATCGGCCAGACCAGTTAAAGATGCTAGATGTTTTTTTTATGGAAAGACATTAATGAACCAGATGGATTTTTCTTCTGACAATTGATGTGGTTTTGTGGCTATCATGACTCTTAATTCCAGATAATTACTTAATTCAAATTCCAACATCTGCGTGGTAGAATTTGAACTCAGGTTCCCAGACAATTAGTTAAATTCCTAGGTTAATACACTAATGATAATATTACAAGGCCCTCACTTCCTCCTAAAGAATTTAGAAAGTGAACTTGATCTGCAGGTTAGTAAATTAGTCAACAAAAATCAGTTGAAATTTAATATTGTTAAAGTTCATCGAAAACTTTATATTTCCTAACAAAATTTCATCTTAAAGAATTTCAGAACTAGGCAGGAAGGGACTTGAGATTTATAATGCAGCAGCAATCCAAATGGATGGTAAAACAACCTCAAGGGCCAGAACAAGCTATTGTAGAATGGGTACGGTGCAGTGATGTACCATCTTGTTGTACGGAGGCCCTTGGATTATAGCAAACATAATAAAATAGACTTACTGAATAATTCTGAGGGTGAAGGTGCTGAATTTGAAGCTAGGGTCCTGAATCTAAACAAAAGGAAACTATGAGAACATTAGGTGCAAATTGGCAAGGATGGATTGGGGAACCTTACAAGGGTTGATGGTGGATAGACAAATGGTTAATGGTTAAAGTGCATATGCATGATTTACAATAATTAGTTATTTCTGTGTGTGAAAAGTGAAAGGGGAAAGATGGGTCAACCAATGTTTTTAGTGTTAAATATAATTTATCTTGTAAGGAAAAAGTTGTCAGAAAATGTAGCAAGCATGATGATTTGGGGCTTTTAGAATTCAACAAAAAGGAGAACAAAACGTTTGGCGCTGGAAACATTGGATGCATTGGTGTTCATCTTCCAGAATTCGACAGCCTCTGGAACAACTTCTCCAGATGGGATGATGGCCAGTGCAACCCCACTGTTTGAATAAAAAAAAGGATGGTAGGGATTCAGCAAGATGGCGGCGATTCTGTAGAACTGCTGAGGACAGCTCTGCCTAACAACCAAGGCATGCTGGTGTTTTTTGCCATCTCTGGCCAACTTATGTGGTGGAATTATTAGTTTAAAACCTTACAGATTACATATTTGTTAATATTTGGGAGTGGGAAGGATGCCAAAGGGAAGAGGAGCAAGCAAACAGCAGCAGGGTGGACACTCACCTGCAGCACCTACCACACCAGAGAGTGCAGCAGCAGCAACCTCTCCTGAACCCCCCGGGGGTCTGACAGACTCACAGGAATTGGCTGCGGTGATGGAGAAACTTACCTTGAAATTTGGGGCAGCGATTGAGGAGATCCTTGGGGAGATTCGTGCCCAGGTCCAACCTCTCGCATCCATGCTGCAGAAGCATGGGCAGGAGATCCAGGGCCTCAGGGAGCAGCTGGAGGAGGCGGAGGGTCGAACTAAGGCCTCGGAAGCAGCGATGGAGTCCTCATCCAGTCGGATCCAGGTGCTGGAGCAAGAGGTGCGGGCCGTGCGAAACCATATCGATGACCTTGAAAATCGAGGTTGGAGGATTAGTCTCTGAATTGTCAGGCATCCTGAAGGTGAGGAAGGTGAGCAGCTAGTCAGCTTTTTTGAAAGCTGGCTACCGAAGTTTTTCGGCCTTCACATCGAGTCCAGCAGGCTGTAGATTGAAAAGGGCTTATTGGGTTACAGTGCACAGGTCAGGTCCAGTGCAGCACCCCCGCTCAGTGAGAGTGCACTTCCACTCATAAAGGCCAAGCAAAAAGTCATAGAAGCTTCCAGATCCCTGGAAAAAGATCTGCAGGCACTGCTGTACAAGGGGTCAGAAATCATGTTTTTCCAGGATTTCTCTGCAGCTGTAAGTCCCTCGATGAAGTTAAAAAGAGGCTGAGGAACCTGGGCATCCAGTACTCATTTCAGCCATGAGGACTCAGTTTATACATTTGACTCAGCGGATAAAGCTAAAAAAGAAACTTTGTGGACACTTTAAAATAGATGGATTGGCCTCAAGAATATGGTCAATGTTTGTTCTCTTTTCTATCTTTCCCCATGTTTTCTCTTCCTTTTTTAAAAAATTCCTTTCTTTCTCCCGAATAATTTCCTTTTTGGAAAGTGGGAAAAAGACCTTGGAATAAAGTTATTCATTTTTTTTAATAACTGGATTTTCTGATGGGAAATTTTGTGGATGTTCTTTGTTGTCTCTCCCCCTTTTTTTGTTTGTTCTGTTTCTCTTTTAGTCACAAGTCAGGGTGACAGGAAGCCAACGATGGGTGGAGTGCTCATCCTGACTTTGTCTTTTTTCTGTTGATTTAAGGATCACCTCCTTGTTTTTTTCCCTGCCCTAAGGCTGGGGCACAATCAGAGTTTGAAGGAGCTGTGAAGGAGTGGAGTGCCCCCTATGGTCAGGGGGAAGAGTCTTCCATTCAAGGTTTTATAGTTGGTTTTCTTTGTAGTTTTTTGGTAGTAATAGTGGTTTATAGTTATGATATATACAAAAACTACTCTATATATAGTTTTTCGATTCTATGAGTTTTTTTTTACTTCTGCTCGGTGTTTGTAAGCAAGGTTGTCCCTCAGAGGGGTTCAAGGGTCTCTGAAAGGGGATATGGCTAAGTGTCTTATTAAATGTTGCACCTGGAACATTAAGGGATATCATTCGCCTGTTAAAAAGGACAAAAAGTGCTTTCTAGCCTTAAGAGGGAAAGGGTTGATATTGCTTTGTTGCAGGAAACCCATCTTGACGATGGGGAACACCTGAAATTACAACAGGGGGTTATGAACAAGTATTCTTTTCATCCTTTACCACTAAACGTAGGGAAATGGCAGTACTTATCCAGAAAAATTTTCCGTTAACATTATTAGAGCAGGTGAAATATGAGCAGGGATGGTTTGTGATACTTAAAGCTCTGGTACATTGGGAGGAATATGGCATTTTAAATGTCTACTGTCCTCTGGCACATCCCCTCAAATTTTTGATTAGTGCTTTCTCTAAGTTGAGTGCTTTTGGAACATGGCACATTATTATGGGGGGGGGGGGGGGGGGGGGGGGGGAGTCTTAATTGTCTTTTGGCTCAGACAGACAGGATGCCTTGTGGTCCTCCAATTATTTCTTTGCAGGTTCAACAGGTGGTCGATTTATGTGAGGAGTTGGGGCTGGTGGATATTTGGAGATGTCTTCATCCTACCGGCAGGGACTTTACCTTTTTTTCCCAAACCCACATAAATGTCACATGAGGACTGGCCTCTTTCTGGCTCCCTCGGCCCTTTATTCGATTATGGGTTGTAAAATTGGGAATATAGCTATCTCTGATCACGTGGCAGTATATTTGGAGGTTAAAGGCCAAGAGTGAAGGGCTAGTTTTGCGGCACTGGCGTTTGGACCCTTTTCTCCTTAAGGATTCCAAATTTGTGGAAAACTTTTTGAAGGGTTTTCAGGAATTCCTGACTATCAACTCAGGCCCGGCTAGTAGTCCGTCTATGCTATGGGAGACTACTAAGGCCTTTGCTAGGGAATTAGCTATTTCCTATTCGGCTAGCCAGAAACGACAGAAGGAAGAACAGCAGCGTCTACCTGAGACACGGTTGACAGCCACCAGTCGGCCTTCGGTGACTAAGCTACAGTGGATCATGGCCGTCTGGGTTGCCTTGAATTCAATACTGACACAAAACGCAAAGAAAGAATTTGCTTTTGCTATACAAAGGCTATTGGAATATGGGGATATGCCAGGGAAGTATTTAGCTTACCTGACTAGGAAAAAGCGTGCTCCTCAATCCATTACTGCAATCAGGGACAGCGGCGGGGCCCTTACATATGATGTTAAAAGATTAATGAGGCTTTTCGGAGTTTTTACCCTGAATTGTAATCAGTCTGAAGGTTGCGAAGACAGGAGAGCCAAAATTGAGAACTTTTTTAAAGAACCTGGACCTCCCAGGATAACCTTGGAACAGGCCTCTCTCCTTAATACCCCCTTGACAGTTCAGGAAATACAAGAGGCAGCTAGGCAACTTTAGAGAGGGAAAGTGCCTGGCCCTGATGGTCTCCCGGGTGAGTTTTATAAGGAGCATATATAGGAATTCTGTCAGGGCCGATATTGGAGATGTACAATCACTCCTATATGCATAAATGCCTACCACCATCTTTGAGAGAAGTTAATATTTCCTTAATTCTTAAGAAGGGAAAGGTTCCTGAGGATTTTGCCTCATACAGGCCCATTTCTATATTAAATTCAGATTTCAAGATTCTGTCCAAGATCTTGGCGCTGAGACTGGAAAGTGTGTTGCCCCATATTATTAAAGAGGACAGACAGGCTTTATAAGGGGCCATAGGTCCTCTAACATTATTAGATGGTTGCTGAATATGGTCCAAGCTTGTCAGCAATGATCTATTCAGGGGTTGGTGATTTCCTTAGATGCAGAGAAGCATTTGATCAGGTGGAATGGCCTTATCTTTATATCTTAGAACAGTTTGGGTTGGGTGGAGTCTTTGCTAGTGGGTGGATGTTTTATATCGCCACCCTCTGGCCGTGGTCATGACCAACGGGGTGAAGTCTGGGAATTTTAGAATTGGTAGGGGTAGTCGGCAAGGCTGCCCCCTCTCACCATTGTTGTTTACGTTGGTGGTAGAGCTGTTGGCAGAGGCCATTCGTCGGAACATCCACATAACCGCTTCAGAAGTAGGATCGAGGGCACACAAGATTACACTTTATGCGGATGATGTCCTTCTGTTTTTAATCGAACCTGATGACTTCCGTATCCCATTTGATACAATGTATCAATTCATTTGGGGCTATTTCAGGATATAAGATTAACTTTGCAAAATTGGAGGCTATGCCTTTGGGGAACCTCAAGGATGTGCCAGAAGTTGAAGATGGCCCTAAGTTCCCTTTTTAGTGGTCACAAGCAGGGTTCCAATACCGAGGCATTTTTATTACCCCCAAGTTTTATCTGTTATTTCGTATTAACTTTGCTCACTTGCTTGACAATATTAGGCGAGATCCCCAGAGATGGGAGGCTCTTCCAATTTCATGGCTGGGCTGAATATCTCTCATTAAGGTGAATGTTCTTCCTAGTTTGCTTTATCCCATGCGTATGCTCCCTGTAATGTTTTCCAGGTCAATGCTGCGGAGGTTTATGGGTTGGTTTGGCTCCTTTGTCTAGCATCGTAGGCGGCCCCTCAACAAACTTACTAAATTGCAGTTGCCTCAAGGAGGGGGAGGAGTTGATTTCCCAGACATCAGAAGGTATCAATTGAGTTCCCTGCTGTCCTTTGTCTGCGATTGGGTAGATAACGATCCAAACTCAATATGGCTGGATATTGAGGCCTCCCAAGCAAAGTGCCCGCTTATTAACCTGTTATTCATGGATAAGAGGAGGACAGTTATGGACCACTGCTGGAACCCCATTGTCATTAGTACAGTCAAGGCATGGAGGGCAATGCGTCAGAGTGAGGGTTTTTATCCAAGACTTCGCCACTTACACCTATAGTTGGCATGCCAGGATTCCGACCAGGGATGATGAACTCAGGGTTCAAACTATGGGCAGCGAGAGGAATTTCTAGTTTGGGAGACTTGTTTGAGGGGGAGGTTATGATGTCTTTTGAGCAACCGAGCTGCAAACACAGGTGACCCAGCAGAGATCTTTTCCGTTTTTTTCAGGTTAGGGATTTAAGCCAGAAGAAGACTACACTTCTCACTAAGCTCTATAAGCCCGATACAGAGAGGTTGTTGCGATGGTCCATAAGCACCCTTTCAGTTAGTGCCCTCTATCGCCTGCTGAGTGGCAGGGCCTGGCAGAATAGTAACCCATTATGCGAGGCCTGGGAGCAAGAGCTAGGAGTGGATATCTCTTCTGAAACATGGGAGAACACTCGAAAGATCTCAATCTGTAATAGGACATGCGCTACGCAGTTAAAAGTTCTGCACAGGGCTCATCTGGCACCAGAACGTCTGGTGAAACGTTTTCTTTAAAAAAAGGGGCATCGCCAATGTGCCCCAAATGTAAATTAAGTGTAGGTACTCTTACCCATTGCTTCTGGATATGCCACAGACTGAGTGTTTATTGGAGCGCTGTGGCGGGAGAGATAGGGAGGGTATTGAGGACTGAAGTCAAAGTAGACCAGATATCTCTCCTCTTAGGTCTACCGAATTTACCATCTTTAGACGGGTATGGGAAGAAACTATTTAACACTCTTGCATACTGTGCACGGAAGAATATTCTGATGAATTGGGTGTCTGAGAACCCGCCGGGCTTGCTGGGATGGCAGAAATTAATTCTGGAGCACATTCCCTTGGACTTTTTTTTAAACAAACATGGTGCACCACACAACAGACCATTTTTATAAGAAATGACTGCTCTACTGGAGTTATTTGGATATAGATTTGTCAGTTATTTTAACTAGGGCATTTGTTTAACCAGGATGGTTAGATTTGTCAAGCCCTGGGCCCTGGAATGGGTCTCCTGAGTTAATATGGGTACATATAAAATGCTCCCGTTCCTTTGTTTGGGAGCTTTATGTAGAGCATAGCTGTTCTGTATTTTGCGTGTTTTTTTGGCTTTTTTGTTTTATTTTGGCGTTGCTTTGCACAGTGTTAGGTTAATAGTTAGTAGACAGTAGTTATATTATAAATTGCGGGGTTTTTTTCTTTTTATTATACCAATATTTGTTATTGATTGTATTTTTCAACAATGTTATGTTTGTAAAGTTAAAAAAAATTTGCTAATAAATATATTTACAAAAAAAGGACAGTAGAGAAAAGAAAAAGGAAATAACATCACACAGACTAGCCTATTATTAGTGGAGAAACTACTACACTATTATAAAATATGTGATAACAGAATATTTGAGAACCATTTTTTTGGGACTGGACAAAGGCAGCATGGGTTTATAAAAGTCAAAACATATTCAAAATCTACTGGAATATTTTTGAGAATTTAACTAGTACAATAGAGAAGGGAAAAACTAGTGTATACGGGCAAAGTTAAAAGTACATTGGATGGGGGTAATACCAAGAATTGGTTGACAGACAGGAGACAGTGTTGGGAATAAAAGTCTTTCTCCATGTGAGTTTGATTTATTGTTGTCACATGTACAGTGAAAAGTTTTTTGTTTTGAGAGCAGTACAGGCAGATCACAGCAATCAAGGACATCAGATCATAGGGCGATTAGACAAAGTAAGGCACACAGGATTACAGCTGCACATGAAGTGCAGAAAACCAAGATCAATTTTAGGTTTGAAGTTAGAGAGGTCCATTCAGCAGTCTTAAAGCAGCAGGGAAGCTGCTGCTCTTGAATCTGTTGGTATGTGTATTCAAACTTCTCTATTTTCTGCCCTATGAAAGAGGTTGGAAGAGCATATTACTAGGGTGGGAGGGGTCTTCAAATGATGTTGGCAGCCTTGAGACAGAGACAGAGACAGAGACAAACTAAGAAACGAAGCCCATCATTATTTGACACGCAGCCAATAATGGTGTCACTTGTAGTTGCCATTCATATGAAATTTGGCCATGCAGGGAGTATAGTAGGGGAATGAGCATGCATTCTTGCAGGGCACCGATGTTGAGGATTATCATGGAGGAGGCGCTATTGTCAGTCTTCACTGATGGTGTTTTCTGGATCAGGAAGCGGAGAATCCAGTTGCAGAGGGTGAAACCAAGATAAGTCTCGGAGCTTTGAGATTAATTTATTGGGATTGTGTTGAAGGTGGAATTACAGTCAATAAGTAGGAACCTGACAGATTATCCTTATTGTCCAGATGTCCCAGGGACGAATGTAGGACTAGAAAAATGGTTTCTTCTGTGAATCTGTTGTTTCACTGGTAGGTAAATTGCAAGGGATTCAAGAAGGCTGGGAGACTAGAGTTGATGTGGGCCACGGCTAATCTTTAAAAGCACCTCATGATTATGGAGGTCAGAGCCACTGGTAGTTGTTGAGGCACATGTGTTTTCTTTGGTACTGGGATGATGGTAGTGTTCTGAAAGCAGGTGGGGACTTCAGATTGTAGCAAGGGGAGGTCAAAGATGTCAGTGAATACCTCTGCTGGCTGGTCTGCACAGGGCCTTTCTGGGCCAGTCACATTAGTACAGTTTGTTTAATCTTAAAGGAGGCTGATCTGACGTCTGCAACAGTGAGAGGGAACAGGTGTAACAGGGCTGTTGGGGCAGATGACACTAGATTCTGCTCATACAGAGCATAGAAAGTATTGAGTACATCAGGGATGGATGTGTTTTTGGCCATTATTTTCTTCTGCTTCACTTTACATCCCATTCTGTCATGCAGGCCTTGCCACATGTGGCAGGCGTCTGTGTGGTTAGTTTGGGCCTCTAACTCTGTCTGGTGCAGCCTCTTGGTATCTCTAATGGCCTTGTAGAGGTCACATATGACTTTCCTGTAAAGGTCTGGGTCGTCAAACTTGAATGCTGTATGCCTGGTCTTCAGTCAGCAGTAGATTTCCAAGTTCATCCAAAGTTTCTGGTTTGGGAGCATAGAGATTGATTTCTTTGGCACGCAGTCCTTGCTAATGAACTCTGTATGATGGTGGCGTACTTGTCTAGGTTGGATGCGGAATTCTTAAATATGATCCAGTCCACCGATTTCAAGCAGTTCGAGAAAAGGTCTTCTGCTGCCTCAGACCAGCACTGACAGGCCGTGACTAGTGGCGTATTGCCAGAACAAGTGCTTGGGACCCAGTTATCACAATATATTCATAGAAAATGACCTGTTGCATTGAAGCTGGAGGAGAGAACTACATACAAAATTTTCAAGATTGGTTTGACTGGGCCCATAAACACAAGTTTAGAAGGTTGAGAAATCCTAACAATCCGAACTAGTTGCAGGGAGGCTGTTTTCCCTGATTGGGGAGTATAGAACAAGGGACACTGTCTCAGGATAAGGTAGACCACCTATGACTGATAAGAGGTAACATTTCTTCACTCAGAAGTGAGCTTGTGGAATTCTATACCTCAGAAGCCTGTAGAGGCAAAGTCACTGAATATACTCAGGAAAGGAGATAGTTAAAAGATACTTTAAAATGGATCAAAGAAAGAAGTGTGTGGGGTGAAAGCAGGAATATACAATTGAGATGGAGTCATAAAACAGTAACAGACCCTTTAGTCCCACAGGTCCAAGCTAACCCAAAATCCCAAACTAAACTAGTCCCACCTGCCTGCTCTTGGCCCATATCCATCTAAATAATTCCTTTCATATACTTAGATAAGTGCCTTTCAATGTTGTAAATATAACTGCATTCACCACTTCCTTTGGAAGTTCATTCCACGCGTGAACTATTTCCTTAAAAAAATCCTCTCACCTCATCTTCAAATCCCCCACCCTCAGGAAAAGACACCTACCATTAAGCCTATCTATACACCTGATAATTTTATAAATTAGGAGATGCTGGTGTTGGACTGGGGTGTACAAAGTTAAAAATCACAACACTAGGTTATAGTCGAACAGGTTAAATTGGAAACACACTAGCTTTCGGAGCGACGCTCCTTCATCAGATGATTGTCAGATAATTTTATAAAAGTCTATAAAAGGGCACCTTTCAAGCTCATTGCTTCAATGAAAAATGTCCCAGCCTTCCTTTATAACTCAAACCTTTCCTACCCAGCAACCTCCTTGGTAATTCTCTTCTGAACCCTCTCCGGGTTAATAATATCCTTCCTATAATAGAGGGACGAGAACTGGACACAGTACTCAAGAGGCCTCACCAATGTCCTGTACAACTTCAACATGACTTCCCAACTCCTATACTCAAAAGGAGTGAGTGAAACACCTTTTTAAGCATCCTATCTATACGTGATGCAAACTTCAAAAGGATTATGTATGTAACCGACCCCCACCACTCCCACCCCCGGCCAGGTCCCTCTGTTCAACAACATTACCCAAGGGCCTACTATTAATTGTAAAAGTTCTGCTCCTGTTTGTTGTACCAAAACGCAATACCTTGCATTTATCCAAAATTAAACTCCATCCACTATTTTTTTAGCCCATTTGATCAAGATTCCATTGTAATCTTCGTTACTGTCTACTATGCTACCAATTTTGGTGTTGGTTGAAAAATTGATGAGGATACCATGCCTTCTGTATTCTCATCCAGATCATTTAGATAAATGACAAGCAAAAGAGGACCCAGAACAGATTCCTGTGGAACACTGATGACAGGTCTCCAATCCAAAAAGCGACTTTTTACCACCATTCTATCACCTGCCATTATGGGCATGGCTGATCCATTGACTTAATCAATGGCAGAGGAGGCTCAAATGGTGGAATGGCAAACTCCTGCTCCTAGTTTCAATATCAAACATATTAAGGAGCTCAAATTCCAGGTATGTAGGAATGTTCTGGTAGGAACCACAAGCCAGGTAACACGCAAATGATATACTCGAAATCAATTAGTGTGTCCAATGTTTGGATGGGAAGGAAAATCAACATCAAACTTCTGCTTTATTCTCCACAAAGAAAATTCCACACATTCATTTTGGGGACATTATTCTCTATACGAAGTAATTAATAGTGATAAAGTTATTCTATCTCAAAACTATTTTAATGTAATTAGAATGATCAGTCAACAACTTCGATGCAGAGTAGATATCCTCATCAATATATCAGATCTGGTTAAAAGGTCTTACAGAGAAGGGCATGAACGAGTTCAAAAGCTGATTTGTCCTGAATATGAGGGATTACAACCTTTTTGCTTGAATGAGTCCAACAGAACCACTGAGACAAGGGTGATTTTCATTGTTCATGACACTCTATTTGTGTCTAAATCTTTCAAGAGCAGATTTTGTCAAGAAGGTCAGCTCATCAAATGTTCTTCCTGCCTGTTTCAGTAAACTCTGTACCCTGAAAACGAGGTTTTTTTTTGCCTACAGCATTACAAGGCAAGGCTGTCATACAAGAATGTGATGGTCAATCATAGCCACATAAAACAGCTGGATTGTAGATCCCTGTCCATAAAGCATGGCACTAATTTCCCCTTCTCTGCTTAATTCACAGAAAATATCACTGTACTGCCAGCACTGCTCAGGGAACACAATAACCTCTTCAAGATGATGCCAGTACTATGCTTGACAGTATATTCTGGGATATCCTGGCAGTGGCAAATACCTCTGGCTAAAAGTGGTAGAATCCAGCTAGCATTGGATGAGAGGAACATCATGGGGGCATGGTAGGTAGTTTGTGAGGTGCATTTGGAATGTTAGTTTGTGAAATCCAGCCACGTCTTGAGAAGTGAGTCTTCATGAAACCCTTCAACAAAAAAGACAGACAAAAGATAGTAATATTGTGCCCCATATGTATGTGACCACAAGGTCTCAGTAAATCCCAGAACCTAACACTTTGGATACAACTGAAGAGAATCACTCATCCAAAGTAGGGCAGTAGAATAAACAAAATTTTCCAATTCTTAAATAAGACAATGGCTGCATGGTATTAAAAGCTGAAGATAAATCAACAAAGGTAGCATGAATATGGCTGCCCAAACTATCCATGTTGAAGAAGTAACAAAGATTCATGAGGGCAGAGCTGTAGATGTGATCTATATGGACTTCAGTAAGACGTTCGACAAGGTTCCCCATGGGAGACTGATTAGCAAGGTTAGATCTCATGGAATACAGGGAGAACTAGCCATTTGGAGACAGAACTGGCTCAAAGGTAGAAGACAGAGGGTGGTGGTAGAGGGTTATTTTTCAGACTGGAGGCCTGTGACCAGTGGAGTGCCACAATGATCGGTGCTGGGTCCTCTACTTTTTGTCATTTACATAAATGATTTGGATGCAAGCATAAGAGGTACAGTTAGTAAGTTTGCAGATGACACCAAAATTGGAGGTGTAGTGGACAGCGAAAAGGGTTACCTCAGATTACAACAGGATCTGGACCAGATGGGCCAATGAGCTGAGAAGTGGCAGATGGAGTTTAATGCAGATAAACGCGAGGGGCTGCATTTTGGGAAAGCAAATTTTAGCAGGACTTATACACTTAATGATAAGGTCCTAGGGAGTGTTGCTGAACAAAGAGACCTTGGAGTGCAGGTTCATAGCTCCGAGAAAGTGGAGTCGCAGGTAGTGAAGGCGGTGTTTGGTATGCTTTCCTTTATCGGTCAGAGTATTGAATACAGGAGTTGAGAGGTCATGTTGCGGCTGTACAGGACATTGGTTAGGCCTCTGTTGGAATATTGTGTGCAATTCTGGTCTCCTTCCTATCGGAAAGATGTTGTGAAACTTGAATGGGTTCAGAAAAGTTTACAAGGACGTTACCAGGGTTGGAGGATTTGAGCTATAGGAAGAGGCTGAACAGGCTGGGACTGTTTTCCTTGGAGCGTCGGAGGCTGAGGGGTGACCTTATAGGAGGTTTACAAAATTATGAGGGGCATGGATAGGATAAATAGACAGTCTTTTCCCTGGGATCGGGGAGTCCAGATCTAGAGGGCATAGGTTTAGGGCGAGTCGGGAAAGATATAAAAAGAGACCAGAGGGGCAACTTTTTCACGCAGAGGGTGGTACATGTATGGAATGAGCTGCCAGAGGATGTGGTGGAGGCTGGTATAATTGCAACATTTAAGAGGCATTTGAATGGATATACGAATAGGAAGGGTTTGGAGGGATATGGCTGGGTGCTGGCAGGTGGGACTAGATTGAGTTGGGATATCTGGTTGGCGTGGAGAGGTTGGACCGAATGGTCTGTTTCCATGCTGTACATCTCTATGACTTTATAATGTTCTCTCTTTTAAAAAAATTGTAGAATCTCTACAATGTGGAACCAGGCCATTTGGCTCATCGTGTTTACTTTTACCCTCTGAAGATCAACTCACCCAGATACCCTGTCCTCGAACCCTGTATTTCCCCAAGGCTCATCCTCCTAGCCTGCACATCCCTGGATGCTATGAACAATTTAATATGGCCAATCCACCTAACCTGCACATCTTTGGACTGTGGGAGGAAACACCAGGAGATTGACTGCCTCTGTGGAGTTTGCACAGCCAGCCAGTCAGGCATTGGAGGTTAGAATCGAACCTGGGTCCCTGGCACTAACCACTGAGCCACCATGCTAGCCCACTATTAGTTCAGATGGACAAAGTTCAAAGCAGCACTGTCCACTGACTTAAAAGGTTGATAGCCAAATAGTAACCTGAACAATATGAGCAATGAGGGGGATCTAAAAGACACTTGGGCACATTCTACTTGAACTATTTCATGTCTATTTCATGTTTAGTTACGAAGAATATTCTTTCTTGAACTGCACATGTGCACAACCACACAGCAATCCAAACAATGCAGTGCAACAAATCAAGTACATACGAAGAACAAAAAGTAGGAAGCACTGGCCATGGGGAAGCTGGGTTTTCGTTTTATAGGCATAGTGTTTTACAGCACAGAAACAGACTGTCCAGTCCAACAGCTCCATGCTACCAGGTTTCCCAAATTAAACTCGTTCTATTTGGCCCATATCCAACTGTACCTTTCCAATTAGTGAAGCTGTCCAAATGTTAAATTTTGTAACTGTACCTGCATCTTGCAATTCTCTGGCAGCTCATTCCATAGATAGGATACCCTCTAGGAAAAAGTTGCCCCTCAGGTCTTTTTTAAGCATCCTTTACCTCTCACCTTAAATCTATGCTCTCTAGTTTTGAACTCCCCTACCCGAGGGAAAAGATCTTTAGTATTCACCTTAAACTCTGCCCCTCATGATATTATAAGTCACCCCTCAAGCTCCTACACTCCAGGGGAATAAAGTAACAGCCTATCCAACCTTTCCTTACAACTCCAACCAAGGAAGATTCTTGCCAATATTCTGTTGCCTTTCCAATTTGATGTCCTTCTAATCAAAGGCTTACCAATGTCTTGTAAAGCCACAACATCATGTCCCAAATCCTATACTCAATGCTCTGAGCAATGAAGGTAAGCATTCCAAAAAACATCTTCACCATTCCGTTTACATGTGACACTACTTTCAATCCGTACATCAAACCCCAGTTCTCTGTTCATCTCCACTGTGCCCTACTATTAACTATGTAAGTCCTGCCCTGATTTGTCTTATCAATAATTGCATTTATCTAAATTAAACTCTATCCGCCACTTCTCAGCCTATTGGCCTAATGTTACAAAGTCAAAAGTATATATGGTCACTTTAAGATAGAAAGTGCTTCTCTGAATTTAAAGTACAGCTGCAGCTGCCAGCTAAAGGTTCCAAATATTACAATTGATCGTTAAATGGATACCTGAGTTTTTGTTGCTGTTTTGACAACAATTCGAATTTAATCAATTAGCTTAAAACTATGCCCAGGATACCAGAAATCAATGGAATTTGAATTTTATTGTTCTGGCACCCGGAAACCAATCAAATTATAAGAATCTAATGTGTAAGAGGGTAAATAAGCCTTTAATTTGAAAATTAGAGGGAGAGCAACTGACCATCTAATATCTTGCTCTCAGAGAAATTAGAAAACACTCTCTATCAAAGGTTTCTTTTCATGTGAAACAAACACACAGCAAAACAAAAAAGAAGACAATCAATCAGGGAGATCAGCAGCCAGAAGAGTGAAAGCCATCGAAAACGGCTGAAACTATGTGGTCTTGAGATTAAGTTAATGTAATGTTTAATAAGTGAGTTATTATAATAGCATATTATTTTATAGAGTTGGAGTCAGACAGTAAGTAATTAAGAAAAGGGGTGTTTGGATCTGTGACTAGCTTCTGTTTCATGTTCACTATTAGAGTCAGAAAAAATTAATTGTTATTTTTCTTTAAGTCGTGGTATTTAGGAGTTCTGTCACTCACTCATTTTAACTGATCACAAGGAGAGGCGAGCTGTTCTGAGTGTTTGGTTTTAATTAACCGAGTTCAGCCTCAGCATCCCAACAGAATCTTCCTCACTGTCCACTACACTACCAATTTTGGTGTCATCCACAAATTTACTAACCTTGCTTCCGATATTCTCAGCCAAATTTATGTCAGTGACAACAGATTTGCAAGCATAGAGATGATAACAGATGTCTTCAAAATTGTAAGCAGATTGGTTAACATAAAAAATGTATTCCCATTGCCTAAATGCAAAAAAAGTGAAATAAGGAAAAATGGATAGGTTGGAAATTTGAAAGAAGTGCAAACAATTAGAAAAAAAAGTTTGAAGCATAATGTATAAGTGTTGCCAAAAGGAAAGTATTTTTAAAAAGATGATTTTAGAAGTGACTAATGAAAGAGCAATTGTTGGAGCTAAATGGACAGTTTGAGAAAGCATGAAAACATGCCAAATACACATAGGATGTTAAAAAGTCAGAAGTTTAAATATCAGCATCAGCAGCTTTGAACAGGTGTGAAAACAATTATTTAGAGCAGCACACCACCCACGGCAGTTACTGTCACTTGCCATTTTAACTTTTCCATCCCACTCCCACTATGCCTTTTCTGTCCTCTGCCTCCTACACTATTCCAATGAAGCTCATCTTTCAATTAGATACTACAACTTCCGAGGCAACACCAAGTTCAATAACTTGAGATCATTTTTTCAGCCAGTGACTGCTGGTAATGGTTCTGCTGCTACTGTTCAAAGCTCCTCTTGGCCCTTCCTTTATTTCTTCACTTGTCCCCTTTAACAGTCCCTTCTTCCTTGCATCATCACCCTATCTTCCACCATAGCAAAGACCTTTCCTTCTGTTTTTCTGACAGAGGTCATTGACCGAAAGCATTAACTCAGGACTCTTCTGTGCCTCTCTGTTCTGGCAAGTATTTGTGGCAAAAAAAAACTGCAGATGCTAGAAATCAGAAACAGAATTTGCAAGAAAAACTGAGCAAGTCTGTCAGCTTCGGTTAAGTGAAAACAGAATTAATGTTTTGGGTCCAGTGACCCTTCTTCTATTTGAGGCACTTTGTATAGGACAATATGAACAGAATTTGAGACTCTGGTCTCAAAATATGATAAATAATATTATGATGCATAATTTCAAATTACACAGAATTATAGAATCTTAAAACATTTTAAGGTTAATAAAGAGAACCAACTCAATTTACAAGTTAATCATCTTTATATGCTTATTGAACTGAAAGCAAAATGAATCTCATAACCACTCTTACTTTGAAATTGGATAAAAATTCCTGTAAAGACTACGGAGAATTGTGCAGTAGACAGTGATGGCCGTGACTCAGCTTTTGAAACAAATCAACTTTAAAATCAATACAAGTTTGAAGGAGCAAATGCAAATAAAATATTGTAGCTGAATTCAAATGCTTTGTATTTGTACACTTAAAAATGCACAATAATGGTCAAATGCGTTGTCATGCAGACCTTGATTCCTTTACAATTAACCATTTATCAACATTCAAATTTTGTTTACATGAGTTTAAAGGACCAAATTCTCCTCAGGCCTATGGTCACTTGTAATCTTTAAGTATTAGTGGAATTATGCCAAGTTCAATCAATCCAAAATCATGTGACCTTCAAAACAAACGAGAAAATAACTGCTCAATACAAGCAACAACTTTAGAAGATAATTAAACAACTTAATGAATGATCTGAAATGTACATTCAATCAAAAAAAGTGCAAATAGTATTAGAAATTCAAAACCAAAATAAAAAGCACAACTTATTTATGCCCTGTACAAAGTTAAATTGTCCAAGTTCAATTTTAAAAAAAAATTGTTCTCAGGAGTATTAATCTGGGGAAATGTAAAGTAATTGGAAAGGGAGGGTCAGTGTGGACTGGATGGACCAGATGGTCTGTTTCCACACTGTAGAGATTCTATGATCTATGTCAGCTTCACAAACAAAGCCAGCATTTATTGTCCAGCTCGCATGGTCCTTAAACTAAATGTTTTACCTGCGAGGTAATTTTTGAGTCAGAGTCAGTCAATCATATAGCTGTAGTCATAAACTCATACACCAGACTAAGTATGATCAACAGTTCTTTCTGTGAAGGACACGACAAAAACAAATTTCTTTACATAAATAAGATAGGTGCATGATCATCATTATTCATACAAACTTTTTATTACAAACTTATTAATTGAATTTAAAATCCCTGAGCTGCACGGATGGGATTTTAAATCATATCTCTGGAGCATTTGGTTGGGCCTGCAGATAGTTAAGCTGGAAACATTCAACAATGCTTCAGTCACCCCTTTTTAAAACTGTAGCTGCATCTTCTGAAGAACTATTTACATTGTAAAAGTTTACAATGTTTTACTGAATTACATTGAACAAAAATAGCAACCTCAAAGTGTCTCTAATAGTTCCATTTTGGTTTTTCAATTTCCTATTTCCACCAAGTAAAATAAGACACATAAGAATCACAGCAAACCCATAAGAAAGCTGCCAGCATAGTTATCTGTCCAGTTGAGTCACTGCTTGTAGAATCATTAATAACCCCACAGAAATACAAACATGCATTTTGCATGAATTATCATTCACAAAAATTGTTATTTTACTTCCTCAGTCACATTTCACTTTAGAACATAAACACAATATCCTCAATGGTAGCAGTTATGTCAATCTCCCATTTACTGATATGTTTGGCTTTCATTGAAAGAACGTAGTACAATGTTTTGTAAAATTTCAACTTAACCTCATTGTTATACACAATTACAGACACCTGCCAAAATTATCAACGAAATTATATTTTGTCTTGATTTCTAGTTATTAATATCTTCTTAATGCAGTCAAAATTACCAAATCCTTATACTCTTATTTTGATCACAGGTTAAGTGGATTAGAGTAAAAAAGAAAATCCACCCCAATACCATCAATACTTGCATAGCATAAGGCTGTGAGAAGAGGTAAAATATAAAATGACTCCACCAAGAGTTCTGCAAATGCTAAGCGATCCAGAACACATTTCTGCAAAACTACTCGACCTATGCTTACTCAGAGTAACCAAGAGAAAGATAAATATGAATAATCTTGGAACATGGGAGAATCATAAACTCCATCTGGTGGCAAGTATGGGAGGTGGGAACAGCATTTAATCAGGTGGAATGATCGTGTGTCTTAATTTCACAGCGTTCCTGCCTCTTCCAAAAGAAGTACTGGGTGGCAAGATCCACAATCAACCTCCCTGCCCGACAGCCAGAAGTTCTTAAGTTGCCAGTTGAGAACAACTGAAGAGCTTCATCCTACCACTATTGGTAATTACCTTGTTACAAGTAGAACAGATACAGTGCTGATCTACTCACTGTGAGAAGGATCCTGCCCACCCACTGTACCACTCTCCTTCCAACCTATGGCCTGTAAATTCCCCATATTACTTACATGTGGCTTGTGGCTTGTGGCAGGGCTCTGGTGCATGTAGAAGGTCCTATAACACAATTCTGAAAAGAAACCGAATTGTCTCGGTTGTCCTCGATAGTACTTAAACCTCAAATCAATATTATCACATCACATTGCAGGTTGTGAGATCAGGCCAAGTGCAAACTGGTTGCTCTATTTCCTATATTATAATAGTGATTGCATTTCAAAAAACATTTCATTGGCTGTAAAATACTTCATGATGTTCCAAGGTTGTAAAAGTCACTGAATAAATGCAAATCCTTTTTCCTTCGAATCGATCTTGCATGTTCAGTATTATACTTCACTTACTTCTGCTTTAAACTCCTCCAACATGTTTGTTTCAGTAGTTAAGCTTTAGGAAATTCAATTTAACACTTCAAAGTCAGACTCCTTTGAACCAGAGGGAGTCAAAAAAATTACCCTGACCAGCAAAGTGTGCAATTCTCAGCTCTATTACCTCAGCGTTACTGCATTCTCCTATAATAATCGCCTAATAAAGCTGCACAATTTCACAAAATAGGCAAGGATTTTCTAAACAAAAAAATTGCAAAACAAGTTAATTCTAAGAACCAAAATATTATGGAAGATCTTGGAAACAAAAAGTAAGTAGATTGATATGTCTTGAATTCCTGCAAATAAAACAATGTCACATCTTGCAAGGTATGATCTTTTATGTTAGATTCAAACATACCTATATAATAATAAAACAAGCACTGGGGAGATGACTTGATGTGTTCTAACATCTTTAGTATTCAACATCAACTTCATTTTTGTCTGGACACAAAACTGCTGTACCAAATAGAAGACATGTTTGCAATAGAATACAAGAAAATGTAATAGATCTTAATTATAATTTTTAATCTGTTAATCTTGGTTTTAATTGTATATTTAATTGATACAATTACTGCATCAATTTGTTTTATTACCAATGCTTTTATCATCTGAAACAAAACAGCCCAGCATAAAAAAGGTTGACAGTTTTGTTTATTTTCAGCTCAGGTAACAATCATTTGAAAAAAAATCCCATTTGCACATCAGGAATAAATTCAGGACTGCAGCATAAAAAAGGTACAAAAAAAAAGAAACAATTTTAAAAAGGGAGTGAAAAAAATCTACCTGCGTTCAATATGTTAGTCCCCTCTCTTGCCTTCCATTTCCTGCTATATAAATCTTTAATTGAATATTCCTTTTTACAAAAATTGCTCGACTGATTTAATCCACATTTTCAAACTATGAAATTGCAAAAAAAATGTAATGCTCACTCTATTATTAAGGCAGCATGTATTAGTGCTTGGAAGTGATTGGGTTTTTATTTGAAATTGGAGGATATTTACTGGCTAAGATCCTTTGATCTCAAACCCAAATTTTAAATATTGATCACTTTATGCTGAAACAGCCAAGTTTCTTACACAATAATACTCTGAATGAATACAGTGTATGTGGGTATGCAGTTGTTGCATCAACTTGATGGTGCCTGGATAATTAGCTCAGATGCATGACTTGAATATTCAACAGTGTGGTCTTCCTGCATTATTATAATTTAAATAAAGCCATTAATACTTGCCAAGTGCTTATCCTCCCTCAACCAAGCAACAGAAAATAAACTTAAATAACATGGATACAGAAGTTTTATAAAATGTAGTGGATTGATTCAAGTATTTTGAGGCCTTAAATTTTACTTGTACAAAACTGGGTGAAAGTGAAAAACCTCAGGACCAAGTCTGAGGACTGATGGCTTTAAAAAGTAAGGTCTCATACACTTTGGCACCAACATACATTTTACAGTGAGGAAGCAGAACCCAAGCACTGCTGGACTTTGTCAGTGACAGCAAACCAATGAGATTTGAGTTTCTTGACACTATTTTTGAAACCTCAATTTCTCTGCATAACTTGTGGGATTAGTACACATTAAAAAAGGTAAAGTAATTGATGTGTTAATTACACACTACTTTTTGCTTAATTCCAGTAATTGTGCCCTCAGATTAAGAATGCCAATGAATTCCAAGACAAAAAAATACTGCAGATTGATTCACTCAATTCAGTATTTGGATAAAATTAATAATACCTTTTTGCATCTAAAATCACTTAGATAGTGAAGTCATTCTCAGGAATACCAAACCAGCATTCTGAATTCTCTGGCATTATAGATTAGAATAGCACAGAAGCCTGATCACTTCAGCTTTCAAAACGTCTTTGATACTGGCACCTGACAAGCAACCCCTCTAGATATAATCATGTGGATTAATTGGCTATTGTCAGTTGCATATTAATTGTGATTAATTTCTTAAGGTTTATGGGTATTACATGCAAATTAACTTGTATCCTTATCAGCAAGAACAAACTGATGTGGTGGTTCTGTTAGACTGTGCCTGCTTGTAAACTTTATCTCAAATAAATAAATACTTGCTAAAGTATGTAAAAATTGGCTGCAGAGCTATTCTTCACTGCCAAACGTTTTGGAATTAAAACAATCTTTGGTTCCAAAACTTTTTGGTCTTTCTGGTCAGTGCAACAAGTTTTCCTTAATGCAATGTCGTAGTTTAGAATCTTGCAATGTCATAATCTAAGTGCTGAAGGGTGAAGGGCAACCACTACAGAGGCACAATGGGGAGCGGTTGCTGTCAAAAGCTTTACAGTCATATAGTACTGTATATAGAGGGGCTGAAAAATGCAGAACCCCTTGGGCTATATGCCTCACAGAGAATTTACATTGAATCAAGAGCAATGAAAACATATAGAGACACCACATCGGGGAACATGGTTTATAACAAAAAAAAAATTACTAGTCTTCTGATATTTTCCAAGTTGAGATGTTATGCCCTTAGGCTGTATCCCTGATCTGGAATGTATTTTGTAAACATTGAGATCATTACAATTATATTGAGTGGAACATACTGTATGAGGACAAGGTGAATTACATTGCAAATTCTGTAATAATCAAGTCAAAATGTTTGCAATACATATTTACTCAAATCTGTAAAAAATAACTTTGGAAAGAAATGTTTGCTGTAAACAGTTGACTAAGAAAAAAGGATGAAAATAATAATAAAAAATAAACTAAACCCAATGTGAATATTTGGAAAATGGCAGAAAGTGAGGGGACATTGTAAACAAATGATTACCCTGCATTCGTTCTTGAGAGAGTGTGGACTATATCAGCCATGCAAGGTGGAAATGAATATGTAGAGAAGGTGCACCCAGATAAGCACTTAGGAACTGCACAAGGCAGCCCTAGCCTAGCAGTTTCCAAAGTCATGGTAATAAGGAAATTTGGCACCCAGCGTCATTGACAGGGACTTGGATGTCCTGCTGGATGGAGCAGTGCACACACTAGATATCCACTTTTCCCAGGGCAAGCAATGGAGGCCACAACACTAGACTGACTATCTCAGCCTGACCAAGGTTACAATTCGATTCAGTGCAGTTTCAGCCATCTGGAGTGGTGCAAAGCAGTGTAGAAAAAAGGTCAATAACCCTCAACTTCTGTCACCATAAGTACCACCATCTTCTCTCCAATATTTCACATTCACTCTGCGACTGCACCTACCTTCCACCAAGGCTCATGCTAGACTTCTCTCCTGAATGCCTGCAACATCTTTGCTCACTTGCTGTCATCTACTCCAACCCCAGCTTCATTTACTCTGCATGCCTTCTGCACTAACTATTCAGTTGTTTGGGATACCTCCCCACCTGCACCAAAAGTAACACTTGTATCTTCTTTAATACCTGCCTGTCTCTCATTCCACTACAAAAAAAGGTAAGAGGAGTCAAGATGGATGGCTTTGTGCATGATATTCTGTTCCTTACCCCTTAAGTGGAGAACATCTGGACTCTGACTGTTCTCAGCAACTGACTGATGGCATGCAAAATCCTCGATTGATATATCGGAAGCAGCTATCGAATTTCTGCAGGGGGAGCCCACAATGAACGCTGTATCCTTTGACCAGAGTGGGGCTTCCTGACAACCGTGACAAGCTTCCTAGCTTGTAGGCCTAGTATCTCTCACCAAGGGGGCAAAGTGTAAAATGGCAAGGCAACGCTATGCAAGGCAAGGATGTTGTGAGCATCTACGCAGGCTTAGTATAGGAGCATTATGACAACAAGTGAATAGGGTGGAGATTCAGTCAGTCGATGAGCTGAGTGAACGCCCCTGACCACGCACTGTGACCTTGTAATAGCATTATGATTGTTACTGATGGAGCTGAGGTGTAGCAATGAAATATATAAGCATACTGTAAGTAGACTAGAGGTGAGCCACAAAGGTGCTTAGAGTCTGGCACATGCTAGATGCCAACATATGTTGACCAAGGGTGCATGTTGTCAGTACCCATTTAGCAGAGCCTGAGAATGTTGTTTGGTGCTGAGCAAAATGGAGACTTTTCGCAGTCAATGGTGAGCTTGAGTCACGAGCATCTGCTCTAACATCCATGTTGAAAATTCTCAATATTTAGTTTGTTTGGCACGTTTGCAAGCAAGAAAGCTGAATATCAATGAAGCAAGTTGTACTGTTAATAAGGTGTTTAACAAGCAATAATCCTGTTAATTGGCAACTTGCTGCTGCTTAGCAAGAAAATGCACCTGTCATTTGGCAGATACATAAATGATACAGTGTTCAGGACTTCAAGATTGGCCTCTCTAGTCTTCTATCTCAAATCTCATGAGACACCACATCTTTCAGGCCCCTAAAAGTTTCCATCTGACCTCAAATGTCTCAGACATGGTGGAATCTAATCTATTCCCTACCTAAGGGTATTGTCTGAACCTACAGCACATGCACTGCTGTGGTTCAAGGCAGCAGTTCACCACCACCTTCCCAAGGGCAAGTAGGAATAGACAATAAATGCTGGCTCAGCCAGCCACACCCCACAAGTGAGTTTAAAAAAAACAACAACAGAAGGTGAAAGAATATGAAAGAATGATGGACTTCAATAGATTTACAAAATTTCTGTTGGAAATCTCTAAACCAGCACCTAAAATTAGTGGATTGTGCTAAAATGCATTTGTCTTTTATAGGACAGAGTATTAAGTACTGGAGTGGGGAGGTCATGTTGCGGCTGTACAGGACATTGATTAGGCCACTTTTGGAAGTGTGTGTGCAATTCTTGTCTCTTTCCCATCGAAAGGATGTTGTGAAACTTGAAAGGGTTCAGAAAAGATTTAAGAATGTTGCCAGGGTTGGAAGATTTAAGCTACATGGAGAAGCTGAATAGGTTGAGGCTGTTTTCCCTGGAGCATCGGAGGCTGCAGGGTGACCTGAAAGAGGTTTATAAAATCAGAGGGGCCTAGATAGGACAAATAGACAAGGCCTTTTCCCCAAGACAGGGTTTGGGGGAAAGAGTTCAGAACTGGAGGGCATAGCTTTAGGGTGAGAGGGGAAAGATTTAAAAGGAGCAACATTTTCATGCACATGGTGGTACAAGTATGGAATGAGCTGCAAGAGGAAGTGGTGGAGGCTGGTACAATTACAGCATTTAAAAGGCATCTGGATGGGAATATGAAGAGGAAGGGTTTGAAGGGATATGGGCCAAGCACTGGCAAATGGCACCAGATTAGGTTAGGATATCTGGTCAGCATGGATGAATTGGACCCAAGGGTCTGTTTTGATGCTGTACAGCTCTATGACTTTAAGTGGGTGGCTTGTATTAAGTGGAAGCCTTTGTTGTATTGGATGTTTGTTGCCTTAAAATACAAAGTTTGGGAAAACAGCTATTTGTCTAGGCTTTGTGGAACAAACTAGATATTCTGCATTGACACAAAGAAAATAAGGGGATAACAATAGACAAAAGGTGCAGGAATAGGCCATTCTGCCCTTCGAGCTAGCACCACCATTCATTATGATCATGGCTGATCATCCTCAATCAGTATCCTGTTCCTGCCTTATCCCCATAACCCTTGATTCCACTATCTTTGAGCTCTATCCAATTCTTTCTTGAAAGTATCCAGAGACTTGGCCTCCCCAGCCTTCTGGGGCAGAGCATTCCATACATCCACTACTCTCTGGGTGAAGAAGTTTCTTCTCAACTCTGTTCTAAGTTGTCTACCCCTTATTTTTAAACTGTGTCTTCTGGTTCAGGACTCACCCATCAGCGGAAACATGCTTCCTGCCTCCAGAGTGTCCAATCTTAGATTACTTATAGTGTGGAAACCGGCCCTTCAGCCCAGCAAGTCTACACCGACCCTCCGAAGAGCAACCCACCCAGATCCATTCCCCTGCACTTATCCCTTCACCTAGCACTACGGGCAATTTAACATGGCCAGTTCACCTAACCTGCACATTTTTGGACTGTGGGAGGAAACCAGAGCACCCGGAGGAAACTGACGCAGACACGGGGAGAATGTGCAAACTCCACACAGACAGTTGCCCGAGACGGGAATTGAACCCGGGTCTCTGGCGCTGAGAGGCAGCAGTGCTAACCACTGTGCCACCGTGCTGCCCAAAATCCTTAATAATCTTATACGTCTCAATCAGATCCCCTCTCAGCCTTCTAAACTCAAGCGTATACAAGCCCAGTCGCTCCAATTTTTCAGCGTAAGACAGTCCTGCCATTCCAGGAATTGACCTCGTGAACCTACGCTGCATTCCCTCAATAGCCAGAATGTCTTTCCTCAAATTTGGAGGCCAAAACTGCACACAATATTCCAGGTGCGGTCTCACCAGGGCGCTGTACAGCTGTAGAAGGACCTCTTTGCTTCTATACTCAATTCGTCTTGTTCTGAAGGCCAGCATGCTATTAGCTTTCTTCACTGCCTGCTGTACCTGCATGGTTGCTTTCATTGACTGATGTACAAGAACACCTAGATCTCGTTGTACTGCCCCTTTACCTAAATTGACTCCATTTAGGTAGTAATCTGCCTTCTTGTTCTTGCCACCAAAGTGGATAACCACACATTTATCTACATTAAACTGCATCTGCCATGCATCTGAACACTCACCTAGCCTGTCCAGGTCACCCTGTATTCTCCTAACATCGTCCTCACATTTCACCCTGCCACCCAGCTTTGTGTCATCAGAAAATTTGCTAATATTACTTTTAATAACTTCATCTATATCATTAATGTATATTGTAAAAAGCTGCAGTCTCAGCACTGATCCCTGTGGCACACCACTGGTCACTGCCTGCCATTCTGAAAGGGAGCCGTTTATCACTACTCTTTGTTTCCTGTCAGCCAACTAATTTTCAATCCATAACAACTGCCAAATTTCAAAATAATCCAGATACAAAAATGCAGGAGTTAATACAATTGCAGGATTACAATGCCAGGCTAACTCCGTGAGGGGGAAAAAACCTTTAGCATGTCTAGCTACTGCAGCAGAAACAAAACTAGCAATAAATGGACAAATGAGTTCCAGATATGGCTGTGTGATTTGAAGTATTGTAATTCAGTGAAACAAGCAAAATGAAGAGGCAGAGACAAAATTCTCAAACTGATACATGACAAAGTGAATTCTGAACATGACAATGAGGAGTCTAAACAAAGTAATCTAGTCACATAAGGATTTTGTTCTCTGATGAAGTACTTGATAATGCTTGTGTCTTAACAGCATGTGGAAGAAATTGGTTAAAAATTTCATCTTGATTCACCAACTAGAGGATTGTCAGATTATCAAATATATAAAATTAATATGCACAGTACTCAAGATGGTCTCACCAGTGCCCTGTAAAAATGAAATAAAACTTCCCTTTTTTAAAATTCAAGTCCTCTTGCAATAAGTAATAATATTCTAATAAATTTCTTCATTAGTTGCTGTACTTGTAATAGACTAGTGTTTCATGTACTAGACATCCAGATTCGATCACATCTCAGAGCTATGCAATCTCTCACCATTGTTGTGGTTCTGTTCGCCGAGCTGGGAATTTGTGTTGCAGACGTTTCGCCCCCTGTCTAGGTGACATCCTCAGTGCTTTGGAGCCTCCTGTGAAGCGCTTCTGTGATGTTTCCTCCGACATTTATAGTAATCACTATAAATGCCGGAGGAAACATCACAGAAGCACTTCACAGGAGGCTCCAAAGCACTGAGGATGTCACAGGGGACGAAACGTCTGCAACACAAATTCCCAGCTCGGCGAACAGAACCACAACGAGCACCCAAGCTACAAATCTTCTCACAAACTTTGAATCTCTCACCATTTTAGATAATAATCTCTTATCATTGAGATAAACACACTTTATTCTTTCCACATTATATCCCATTTGCACATCTTTGCTCATTCACTTAACCTATCCGTATCTCTTTGTATCCTCCTTAAGTCCTCCTCACAACTTACTTTTCTACCCTTCTTTAGGTCTTCAGCTCAAAGTCATTTCTACCAATTATAAGAATGGAAGCAGAGTATTGATGCCCATGGCACACCATTCATTACATCTTACAAACCAAAAAATGACTCATTTATGCCTAACCCCTCTCCCACCAGCCAATTTTCTACCAATGTCCCCCCTCACACCATGAATTTTCATTGAGGCAATTGTTATTAACGTGTCACCTTATCAAATGTTTCTGGAATTCTAGATGCAGTGCATCCACCAGTTTTCCCCTTAATGCACAAATCATTTATTCAAAGAACGCTAATAAAGGAGTTAAACATGATCTCCCTTTCACAAAACCATTTTGAGTCTGCCTGATTATCTTGAATCTTTATCAGTGCACTGCTATAATATCTTTATTGATAGTTCCAAACATTATCCCCTAGAGCAGATGTGTGACTAATCAGCCTGCAGTTTCCTACTTTTACACTTCGCTTCCTTTTTGAATAAAAAAGTTACTTTGCAACCTTTGCAGTCAACCTCAGGTCTGCACACAGATTGGCGGTGCTCTTGCCAGAATTGACATTTAAATTTCAGAAGTTACCACCATAAATGGACCTCAGAGGTCTGTGCAGAAGAAAATCAGCTTCCAATTTAGTGGATCAATCTTATGGATTTCACTGAAAATGCCAGGATGAATTCCTTCAGGATCTGGAAATTTGTCAGCGAAGAGTTCTCTCAATTTACTCAATACGACTTCCCTAGTAATTCCTTTTTTTAAAAAAAAAGTTCCTCTATCGCTTCGATTTCGTGGCATATATTTATTTCTAGGAAGCTACCTGCATTCTATACAAAAAAAATGCAACATAAAGGTTCAACTCATCTGCCATTTCCTTATTTTCCATTATTAATTCACCAGACACAGGGGTCCAACATCACTTTGTTAATGCTTTTCCAATATCTATAGAAACCTTTTTAGTATTCCAGTTAACTTTTTCTCATACTAAAGGATTAATAAGGAGGGAAAAATTTAGTAAGTATTTGCTGTCTTTCTAAAAATTCTGTCCAATCTAAGAATTCTGTCCAAGTAATGATGGGCTGAATATATTTTTCTTGGCTAAGTGAGTGTTGAGATATTTAGAGGGATTCTCACTGGCTATCACCAAACGTTCCTCATTAATTACTTATGCCGCTCCTGTGAGAATGAATTCTCCTCTTGTCACAATGCATTCTTGGGACAGCCATTCAGCAGATATTAGTGGGTGGCACTGTGGCACAGTGGTTAGCACTGCTGCCTCACAGCGCCAGAGACCCGGGTTCAATTCCCGCCTCAGGCGACTGACTGTGTGGAGTTTGCACATTCTCCCAGTGTCTGCGTGGGTTTCCTCCGGGTGCTCCGGTTTCCTCCCAAAGTCCAAAGATGTGCAGGGCAGGTGAACTGGCCACGCTAAATTGTCCGTAGTGTTAGATGTAGGGGAATGGGTATGGGTGGGTGCGCTTCGGCGGGTCGGTGTGGACTTGTTGGGCCGAAGGGCCTGTTTCCACACTAAGTAATCTAATCTAATATTGCCAGAAAAAAAATCAGCATCCCTGGGGATCTTACCATCTTTGAAAGATAGCTATACACCTGGATAAATGTTGGCAATTGATTTTGTTCCCCTCTGACTGTAACGGCACAGCAGGCACAAAGCCACACTACCCATGACAAATAGTTGGCATGATCTATGTTCCGTTACACATGCAACTCCATTCTCTCACCCTAGTCGCGCACTCATAATCACACCACAGTGTACCCATCCTGAACTTCATTCTCATGTAAACACCCTCTCTAATTAACTGCTACTTTGTCACCAGTGCCCAGCCACATATATTGAGTCATTGTCTCGTAGGGGTCCTACTGTTTGCCTCTATATGATGAGGAAGTCCAAACATGATGATTCACAGCTAATAGATTTGTCAGGCCTAACCAACCCTTCATGAATCCATGCTGACTTACCAAAGGTGATCAGTTGCAATTTACTTGATGATACACTCCAACAATTTCCCCACCACAGATGTTAGGCTAACTGCTAGATAACTCCCTGGTTTCGCTCAGTCACCTTTCTTAAGGAACAGAATGACATGAACAAATTTCTAATCCAGAGATATAATTCCTGAATCCAGGGAACTCTGAAAGATTAAGATTAGGGCATTGACAATGTGCTGCCCGACCTTCTTTCACACCCATGGATGAAACCCATCAGTTCCTGGGGATTTGTCAATCTTCAGTTCCACTAATTTCCCATTATTGCAGATTTACACAAGTTAATTTTGTTTAGATCCGGTCCTTCATTTTCTGTTAATTTGTTTGAGATTCTGGCAAGTTATCCTCCTTTTCTGCTTGAATTATGAAGCAAAGTAATGGTCCAGCAGATCTAACATTTCCCTATGGTCACTGTCAATACTGCCATGCACTGCCTTCAAATCTAACAAAAATGCTTATATGAAGAAATTTCTACTCTTCCTCAAAGATAGGAATTTGTAGAATAATGCTCGTGCAAAACATTTGATCTAGTTTGTTTTAAAATTTTGCTTGCCTAAAATCTAACTTTTATTTGGAGAGAGAAGGGAATATGTTAAGTGTACATAAATTGTGTTAATTACATATTAGTAGTGGGCATAAAATGGGATTTTATTTTTTTCCTCAAACAGGAACGCAGTGAAATTGTGGTGAGTTGAGAGTTACACATCTGTAACCATATGCTTATGGCTCCAGTTCATCTTCACGATCAAGCTTTCTAGATGATTAAAAAAATCCAATGCACTTCTTTGAAAATTACTAAAATGCCCATTGGCAATAAGCTATCATCAATGCTGTTTGCATTTTTAAAAAATTAACTGGATGTGGTCATCACTGGCAAAGCCAGTATTTACTGTCCTTTTGTAAGCCACATTTACGCATACAACTGTATACATTGGCTATTTTAAAGGAAAGGAAAAACACATTTCTCTGGGACTGCAGTCACATCCAGACCAGACAAGTAAAGGATATTAGATGTCATTTTCTAAAGAATATTAGTGAGCCAGGTAGTCTGGTACATGATGACAAATCATTACCTCTGCTTTCTCGCCTGAGATGTTGCCAAACCTGTTGATTTTCTCCAGCAGTATTGGTTTCTGTTTCGGATTTTCAGCATCCACAGTTAGCTTTACACTCTGTTTCAATATAATGCGATAGTTCAGTTCCTGTGCGACCCAGAGTTATAAGAAAATCGCGTATTAGCAGCACCACTTAAACTAATGGGGCTAGAATCACGTTATAGCCAATTGAAGGGAGAAAAGTTCACATTCTATAAATAATGGTCTAAATTCTTTAGTTATGTTATAGCCACTTTGCATTGAAGAAACACACGTTAAAACGAAACAGACTATTATAATATTCCTTAATTGGCAGCTCGTTGCTACCTCAAGAAATTTACAGTGCCATTCATGAAAATCATACAAAGATGAAACCAGATGCATCAGGTGATGCGATGGACCTCACCTGACTTTTTATCCAATTCTGTCACATCTCATCATAATCCACGTCTCTCAGGACTCTTAAAAAAATTCCACTAATAGTCTTTGGATAGTTTAAGAAAGTCACTCCTATAGGTTTATTTGTGTGTACTTCAGAAGAACCCATGCATGATTACATTGAGGTTTGTAAACTATGACAGGAAAAGATGGTATTCAGGTAAATCAAAATCAGTTCAACTAGACACAGTTTGGATAAAACCGGGGTCAGGTTTGAAAGTTACATTGAGGCAGAACAAGGCTAACTGGTAGTTCAAAAGTAATGAAACAAACAAGTGCTTACTTGCATAGCAAATTTTAATCTGCCAGGCTTGGCAAAAAAAAAGGCCTGGTTTGATATTTTCAAATTGAAAAAACTTGAAGCACTAACACCAGTCCCTCTTTTAGCTGCAGATCTCCCTCCATCAATCTCACAGTACCAATGATGACACTGAACAGGCAACCCCGGCACACAATGTTCCTGTAGTGCAAATACCAAAGTCTGTGATACACCATATACAAGCAGATGAGAAATGGCAAAAGTTCATCAAATTGTATTGCCAGCGGGTTACAGAACAGAGGTGTTGCGAGTGACACTTGAGCAACCAGTCGGGATAATTTAGGGGCAAGAAAAACTCAAGATAAAATACAAAAACATTTTTACTGTCTGGACTGCACAAGAATGTAGTTAAATTTGCCAGATATGTCAGGCACGTCAGGTAACTAGAAAAGCACTAGCAGTAATAAAAAAAAATAAATCACACTTAATACCTATCCCTGCATTTGAGGAACCTTTTCAAAATATCTTAAATTGATTGTATAGGACCCCTACCTAAAAAGTAGGAAACAGTATTTCCAGAGGCTGTTTCATTTAGCAATATCACAGCTAAAAGGATTATAGGAGGAGTTAGTCACTACCCACAGAGATACACAATTAGATCAAGGGTCAAACTTCACATTAAAATTACTCAAGGAAGTTATAGACAGCTTAGAAATAAAACAATTCAAATCTACTGCATACCGTCCAGAGTCTATGTTGAGGGCTTAGTGTCAAGACTATCAAGATAATTGGGATAAGGTTTGTAATTTTTGTGATCAGAGATGCACCAAATGAATTGACCAAATTCAGTCAATTTGAAATAGTTTTTCAGGCATAAAGCGAGACGACTGCTAAAACTGAATAAAGGAGAAATGAATAAGGGAGTCCAAACATGTGTCTCTGAATTCTGCGTGTCAAATTTTAGGGAACGATTAAGTAGGATGGGAAAGTTGGCTGGACAGCATTTAAAAGTATCACAACATGGAATGAAACAGGAAGACAACAAGAAATAAAAAAAACTTGCAATTTTGCTAGTAGAGATAATGTGTTAGTGTTACTTCCAGTGATAGGTGAACCTTTAAAAGCAAGGGTTAATGGACTTTATCAAGTCAAAAGGAAATTGAGTGACGCGAACTAGCTGATAAGTAATCCAGAGAGAAAGAAATCTCAGTGTTTCATATATGCACAAAAGGTATTTTGACAGGCAATGACAGCAGTAGGAGACTGTTATTGGTTACAACACAGTGAAAAACCAAGTTCAGACAATTCTGAATTGGACATTGCTAAAACTAAATTGGACAATGAGGAAGTTGTCAAAAATTGGGATAAATTCAGTTACCTTCCAGAGGAAAATTGAAATGACCTGAAATATAGTTATTACTATCACATGGGGAGATATGCGGAAGTAAGCTTGGAAGTACTAACCTAATTATGCATGATATAGATATGAGATGCTGTTCCAATTAGGCAACATCTATATAGTCATAACCCTCTAAAGTTGGCACAGGTTCAAAAGGAGATTGAAAGTGTGTTCCAAGGTGGCATAATTGAAGTGAGTTAGTGACTGGAGCTCCCCATAGTGCCAAAACCAGACCATACCAAACACTTGTGTGGACTATCACAAAGTTAATGCAGTTACAAAGACTGATGCATATCAGGTTCCATGTTTGGAAGACAGTGTTGAAAAGGTGAGACAAGCAACTTATATTTCTAAGTTTGACTTGCTCAGGGGATAAGGCAGGTCGCTTTGTCCGAAAGAACAAAGACAATTTCGGCTTTTGTAATGCTGTATGGACGGCATCAATTTGAAGTCATGCCGTTTGGTGTGAAAAATGCACCAGCTACATTTCAAAGACTAACCAATAAAGGTAATTGCTGGATTAGCAAATTATGTCATAAATAGAGATGACCAGTGATTTTTATTCACACATGGAAGAAACATTTGCAACATTTATCAGAATTGTTCGATCAACTTCAGGAGGCAGGCTTGGTGATAAACCTAGCTAAAAGTAAATTTGCCAAAGCCCAGTTCACTTCCTAGGCCATGTTATTGGACATGGACAAATGACCCCAGGATGCAAACACAAATATAACTGGAGAGTTTCCCCATACTAAATTAGCAAAAAGATGAGTCCTGGGATTGATTGGATTTTTATTGAAAATTCATAACCGAAATTTAGCAGCGTCACTGCTTCACTCATTGAATTGCTTGAGAAAAGCAAGTAGTTTCAGTGAATAGCAGATGTTTGGAAGGCATTTAACAGCCTGAAAGCTGTTAACCACTTCCCCAGTGTTCACCACACCTAATTATACACGGCCATTCAAGGTGGCTATCAATGTAAGTGATGTGGGTGTTGGTGCTGTGCTGTTTACAAGAAGATGACGAGAAGATAGAAAGATCTATGGGTATTTCTGCAAGAAACTGAATATTTCTGCTGGGGAAATGTTCAACAATGGAGAAGGAGCCTTTGACACCTTGGTGTTGGCATTACTGGTAACGTTAAAATGTTGTAATTTATCTGGGATAATCATATGCACTGATCACAAGCCATTGAAGTTGGTGGAGAAATAAGGAAAAAGAATTCCAGACTGATTAGATGGAGCTTGTTGTTACAACCATTCAATGTGAAAATTGTACATGTGGCAGGACAAGAAAACATGATTGCCAACGCATTGTTGAGAGGCGAGGTGCCGGAAGACTGGAGGTTGGTTGACATAGTACCACTATTTAAGATATGTGGTAATGAAAGGCCAAGCAACTATAGACTGGTGAGCCTGATGTTGGTGGTGGCCAAGTTTTTGTTGGAAGGAACCCAGAGGGACAGGATTTACATGCATTTGGAAAGGCAAGGATTGATTAGGGAGAGTCTGCATGGCTTAGAGAGTGGGAAATCATGTCTCATGAACTTGATTGAGTTTTTTGAAGTAGTAACAAAGACGATCAATGAGGGCAAAGTGGTGAACATGATCTATGTGGACTTCAGTAGGGCGTTTGACAAGGTTCTCCATGGGAGACTGGTTAGCAAAGTTAGATCTCATGGAATACAGGCAGAACTAGCTCAAAAGGTAGAAGATAGAGGGTGGGAGTGGAGGGTTATTTTTCAGACTGGAGGCCTGTGAACAGGGGTGTGCCACAAGGCGAGTGCTGGGTCCACTACTTTTCAGAATTTATATAAATGATGTGGATGTGAACATAGGAGGTAATAGTTAGCAAGTTTGCAGATGCCACCAAAATTGGAGGTGTAGAGGACAGCGAAGAAGGTTACATCAGAGTACAACGGGATCTTGGTCAGATGGACCAATGGGCTGAGGAGTGCCAAATGGAGTTTAATATCGATAAATGTGAGTTGCTGCATTTTGGAAAAGCAAATCAAAGCAGGACTCAAATACTTAAATGGTAAGATCCTGGGGAATGTTGCTGAACAAAGGGTCCTTCATAGCTCTTTGAAAATGGAGTTGCAGGTACACAGGGTAATGAAGAAGGCATTTCGTATGCTTTCCTTTATTGGTCAGAGCATTGAGTACAGGAGTTGGGAGGTCATGTTGCAGCTGTACAGGACATTGGTTAGGCCACTTTTGGAATATTGGGTGCAACTCATTGGAAGGATGTTGTAAAACTTGAAAGGGTTCAGAAAAGATTTCAGGATGTTGCCAGGGTGGAGGATTGAGCTAGAGGAAGAGGTTGAACAGGCTGGGGCTGTTTTCCCTGGAGCGTCACAGGCTGAGGGATGTCCTTATAGAGGTTTATAAAATCATGGAAGGCATGGATAAGGTAAATAGACAATTTCCTGGGGCAGGGGAGTCCAGAATTAGAGGGCATAGGTTTAGGATGAGAGGAGAAAGATTTAAAAGGAACCTAAGGGGCAAAGTTTTCATGCAGTGAGTGGAGAGTGGATGGAATGGCCTGCCAGAGGACGTGGAGGAGGCTGGTACAATTGCAACATTTAAAAAGGCACCTGGATAGGTTACATGGACAGGAAGGGTTTGGAGGGATATGGGCCAAGTGCTGGCAAATGGAACTAGATTAGTTTAGGATATCTGGTCAGCATGGACCAATTGGACTGATGGATCAGATTCCGTGCTGTATATCTCTATGAATTGGAGTTGAATGAGAAATGGAGGCATTCAGTGGCAGGAGTAAAACAGAAACAATATAATAGTGCATGTTTGCATGATTATTGGCAATGTAATGCATATGGGTGCTGTAGTGTGCTAACGATTTAAGCTTAAGGGGTTTTAAAATGAAACCATCTTTGGATATTGATGGTTTTTTTTGAGGGGGTGTGAGGGGGGGCATGATGATGCTGCTCCTTTAACAAGGTTGTGTTGTCCTTGCTTTTTTCAGAGGGGTCGGAATCACAGAAACTCTAGGAGGTCTAGGTTTGAAGTGCTTTAGGGCCAATGTGATTACAGCTAACAAATGCTGCCGCGTGAAAAAGACTTAAGGAAAAAAAAGCTTATACAATGAAAAGTTCTCCCAGCTTAGCTTTTCTCTGGTTTGTTTTGAGTTTCAGCAATCTGGCTGTTCAGAACAAGCAGACAAGTTTTGAGGCCACTGGTCTAAGAAAAAACTAAGAAGAAGGTGTTCCATGCTGAATCTCTGCCATCTCTCGCTCTCGTAAGACCCCTGGTTGCTTTAATCTTTTTTTTTGCCAAGGGGATTGTTGCAAGTATTTGGAACGGCATGGTTAAGTTGGGATAATCCATAGGTTTTCAGATAGGTTGTTACTCTACATTCTATTCTCTTTTGTTAGTGTTTCATTCTGTAATCTTGCAAATAAATTCTGTTTTGCTTAAAACTAAGTGGTTGGACCAGTTGCATCACCAATTCCACTTACACCCACTTAAAATACCATAAAGTTAGGGTCCGTGCTACTTTCTTGAAATGTTTTGAGGGGGTCTGACCTGGTCCATCACAAATCAAAACTCTTCAAATTAAAACTCTGATTTGCCATCCCCACTATAACTGTCTCAGACCACAGCTATGAATTATTGGACTTTATCTCCCCCCAGATGTTGCGTATGCATCAGGATACTTCTCAAAGAAGGGAAAGAAGATACAAATTAAGAAACAAAAACACGGAACAAAAACAACCAACTGTACAGATTTGCAGCAATATTAAAATGGAGAATAAGATAACTGAATTTCTCCTGCTTCATTAGATCTACTCATCTCACAAGTGTAACTATAAAACTAAATACTGCTGCATCACATTTGGTCTCCTGAAAAAATATCTGTCCTCATAGCCAGACTGCAGTTCAGAAAATGCACAACAATGTCTAAAAGCTCATTAGAAAATATTATTCCACACAATAAAACATGAAATGGTTGGCCTGTAAAACTGTGCTGTGCACAAGATATTTATAACCAATATACTCTCTAGATCACTGATGTTTAACGTTGAACTGAAAAAGGCTGATTTTACTATGTCACTATAGTGCAAGTTCAGCAACGTTTAGTTATTGTTAAATATGGGAGCAAGATAGTCATGGTGAAGAATGGGTCAACAAATCAATATTCACTTTTGGTGCTATTTTCTAAGCACAGGAAGAAGCCTCAAACTGGCTATTAGGCTTTAAAAACACTGGTATAAAACTATTTCTTTGCTTTTCTCTAAGCCTTATGATGTATTAGATGGCAATCACATGTGCTGCTCTGAAGTGCACTACAGTTGATGAAACAAGTTAAAATTTGTTTTATATGCTTATAACAAACAATTTGACATTTTTTGAACTCGTACTGAGATTTTTCCAGAGATGATTTGAAAAATAGTAGAATATTTAAATGGAACTGAAGAAAAGCATTTTTGGGGCAGATTAGAACATTTCAACAATTTTAGTTTGAAAACACAAATCATTCAGAAGTACTTTAAATTTTTACCCTTGCTTCCAAGTCATTTCCACTGCTATGTTAAAACAATGCAGCTTACTGAAATCTTTCAAAATGCAATAGTTAAAAGATGGGGTTACAAAAAAAAACAAAATCATCAAGCATTACTGCAACTAAAATACAATAGCACACATTGAACAAGCAAGGTAATTCCACCAGCATTTGAGTGCAAAGGTTTGTTTGTTTCAAAACAAATGCAGAATTAGTTAAACAACAGACCTTTCTATTGAAATCATCTTTTTGTTCTCACATTCCCACAAAAATAATAATTTGCATTTAGCGTTCACAGTAAATGCTAAATGTTTTAATACACAACTGCTACCAGTTAGAGAAATGGCAACACTCAAATGTGAATCTTAAACAGAATTACAGTACATCTGTTTGCCATTAAATAAAAAGTTTACAGCATTAAGAGGACTATTTTTTTTAAAAAATGCTTAAGTCAAAATGATTTATGATGGAACTTCCATTATCCATCATAACAGAGGTACGGCTCTTACTAGTGAACAGTGAAGTTGGTGACTAAAGTCATTCTGATCATGCAAGTGGAGTGAAATTTGATAAAGGAATAAAGGCAGGTACAATACTAATAAATATTTTCATGACCCAAGACACATTAAAGAAGGAACTAAGGGCTAGTTGGTTGTGATATATAATGTTTCTCATGGAAATTGCTGTTAGAGGTTATCTCAGAGTAAAGGGGACCTTGATCAGATCAGCTGATGGGTCGAGGGGTAGCAGATGGAGTTTAAATTTACATATATGTTGCATTTTGACAAGGCAAATCAGGGTAGGGTGGTAAGATTCTGGAGAGTTATACCAAACAGAGACCTTGAGGTGCATGTTCATAGTTCCTTGAAGGTGGGGTTGCCGAAAGACAGGATAGTGAAGGTGGTATTTGGTATGCTTGCCTTTATTGGTCAGTGCATTGAGAATGGTAGTTGGGAGGTCATAATAAGGCTGCACTGCACACTGGTTCAGGCACTTTTTGAATACTGCCTTCAATTCTGGTCTCCCTGCTTTCAGAATGATGTTGTGAAACTTGAAAGGGTGCAGAAAAGATTTGTGAGGAAGTTGCCAGGGTTGGAGGGTTTGAGCTGTAGGGTGAGGCCGAATCAGCTGGGGCTATTTTCCCTGGAGCGTCAGAGGCTGAGGTTTAGAACATCATGAGGAGCATGGGTAGGGTGAATAGCCAAGGTCTTTTTCCCAAGGTAGGAGAGTCAAAAACTAGAGGGCAGAGGTTTAAGGTGAGAGAGGAGAAAGATTTAAAAAGGGACCACAGGGGCAACTTTTTCACGCAGAGGGTGGTGCATGCACTCAATGAGCTGCCAGAGGAAGTGTTGGAGGCTAGTACAATTACTTTTAAAAGCCATCTAGATGGGCACATGAAGTGGAAAGGTTTAGAAAATTATGAGCAAAATGCTGGCAAATGAAAAGAGATTAATGCAGTATACCTGGTCAGCTTGGAGAAGTTAGACCAAAGGTTCTATTTCCTGTTGTAAAATTATATGACTCTCAAACAATGGAAAATACAAAATTGCAATATAGGTGGAAGGCCAAACTCATAATGCAACTTGTCTTTTTGTTAATGCCATTTTAATCATCCTAGTCTCCGTATAAATCAATGTGAAAAATTAGAAAAAAATGTAATGCATATTTTAGACATTTTAGAATGCTTGGTACTTAGAGGTTGTAGGTGACCTAGTTGACACTACCGAGTGTAGGACTCCTTACCAATTAAATATACTTCCAAACTGCCAATCTTCAACTGCTGAATGTTGCGTTTTTAAACGCAGGATTTGCAAAGGGTTGACTATTTGTTGTCCTCCTTTAATTGTCCTTTGTCAGTGCAAAAGGAGGATGATCACATTTGTCAGCAAGCATGCAGTTCAATGGCTATTAATCTGTTAAAGACATACCAGAGTTTCAAATTATCATCCTCCTATTACTCCACACGTTTAAATGATAACAGTTCAGTTATGCATTTAGAGTTAAAATTTTCATTTGATTATTTCTCAAACCATTAATCTATTTCAGTCACTCATGCAATGTGGACAACATCATGAAGACCAGAATTTAACCTCCATCTCAAACTGTCTTTGGAAAATTAGGCTTGTGTTTTATGATAATTTTCATGATTATTAAGGATCTCAAAGTGCTTTATGATCAATGAAATATTTTTGAGGTTACTCATTGTTGAAAATGTAGCAGCCAATTTACATACAGCAAACTCCCACTTCAGTGATAAAGGAAGAAATAATCTGAAGTTAATAAGGGATAAATATTGCTGAGGACAAGGGATAACTTCTCATTTCATTTGAAATAATCTAATGGGCCTTCTGTATTCAACTGAGACATATTGAGCCAGAGTTTACTATCTCAACAGAAAGGTACAACCTCTGACAGAGCACCATTCTGTACTACCCTGCAGTATCAACTTTTATTTTGTACAAAAAACGCTAGAATCAGAGTTGAACCTGTAACATTGTGATTTAGAGTAGGAGTGCTCCCAAATGAGTGTGCTGATAAAGTGCTGAAATGCTGGTGAGCCATTTTCTTCAGATGGCATGGTCCAGATAGTTTGGCAGACTCACTATGTTGTTTGGGAAGGTGTTCCAGGATGTTGACAAAAATCAATGAAGGAATAGTGATAGCGATATTGTTCCAAGTCAGGGTCGTGTGTGGCTTAGAAGTGAATTTGCAGGCGGTTTTGCTCTCTTGCATCTGCTGCCCTTCTCCTTGTAGATTGTAGACGACACCATATAGAGACACCTTCAAAAGAAGCTTGTAGAGTTGCTGTAATGCATCTTGTTTATTGTAGATGTAGGAAGAGGTAGCAAATGTTTATGATGGTGATTGGGTTGTTGATCAACTGGGCTGCTTCGTCCTGGACTGTGTCAAATGTCTCGTGATTTTGTTGGAGCTACATTAATCTAGGCAAGTTGGGAGCATTCCATCATTCCCAGACTCATTTATTGTAGATAGCAAGCAGGATTTAAGAAATCAAAGTGATTACTCACCATAGAACTCACAGCTTCTGATATGCTCTTGGAGCCAGAATTTACATGGTTGCTCCAGTTCAGTTTCTGCTCATTGATAACACGCAGGGTGTTAGTGGTGGAATTTCAAAATGACAACGTCACTGAACATCAAGGGGAGGTGGTGAGATTCTATTTTGTTGGGAATGATTATTGTTTGTCACTCCCGAATCACAATGTCACTTATCCCAGCCTAAATGTGTCTAGGTCTGACTACCTGTGAATACAAACTGCTTCAGCTTCTGAGAGACGATGAATGGTAGTGAACAGGAATAATTAGAGTGAAGACAAACCATTGATTTATCCAGAATAAATCAAAAATGATATATTTTAAATGAAAGTATAACACTACAAAATAAATGTACCATCATTTTCTCTCTCACAATTCCAACACTTCAAGGTGCACCACCTAGAGGCATAATGAGAAACGGTCAAACCCAAATGCATTAATAGCAGATAGGTTTAATTATCAATAAATTCACTTCTGCATTATTCTCATGAGTTAGCTTCCTAGGTCACCTAACTCAACAAATGCAAACCTCACTTCCAAGCATAAAATCCTACCAACTTGAACGCAGAAGACTATACATTGCCATTGGAGTATATAGACTTAGACGTTTCACTGTTTTTTTTGCAAAAATACAAAACGTGTGAATAAATTGCTATTCCTATTTTCTACACATCCAAATTTTCTCAGTTCACTGTTCTGAGCCAAGTTTAAATCTTCCAACAACAAATAAATAGTTATGTACAAAAATCCACAGCTTATTAAGAACACTCTGATCCACACTACAGAATGGACAGTACTGCCTCACCATCACCAGCTTTGCTACTTAAAGCTCAATAGCTACCAATTCTCACTAGTCTTTTAAACTACAATTCCCCAAACAAATCAAAGTGCCATGCTGCTAAGTACATGCCCACCTTTATATAAAAGAGGAAGCTGACCAATGCCTATGTCCAACAATTTCCTACAGCACTTCAGATTTCAGAGTAGCTACTCTAAAGTTCAACACCCTCACATTCATCTTATTTAACAGTTTTTTTTTAAAGTCTGCAAAATCATACAAGTTTGCTTTTAAAATTATATACTTCTCTTTAGTTCAATGCGAAGGTGCTGTTACTGCTATTCATTGTGACAATTCAAACTTATATTCAAAAATCATAGTCATAGCAATATATAGCACAGAAGCAGAGTCTTTGGGCCAACTCGTCCATGTCGACCAGGTGCCCTAAATTAATCTTGTCCCATTTGCCAGCATTTGGCTGATATTCCTCTCAACCCTTCTTATTCATGCACCCATCCAGAGGTTTTAAAATGTTTTAACTGGGCCAGTCTCCACTACTTCCTCTAGCAACTCATTCCATACAAGCATCACCTCTGCAGGTCAATGCTGCCCTCAGGTCTCATATTTTTCCCTTTTCAGCTTAAACCTATGCTCTCTATTTTTGGAATCCCCCATCCGGGGAAAGGGACCTTGACTATTCATCCTATCCATGGCACTCGATTTCATAAATCCCTCTAAAGTCAGCCCTCAACTTCTGACACTCCAGGAAAAATAGCCCCAGCCTCTCCTTGTAGGTCAAACCCTCCAACCAGACCACATTATTAAAACCCTTTTCTGTACACTTTCAGGCTAAACAATGTTTTTCTTATAGCAGGGAGACCAGAATTGGATGCAATATTCCAATGTCCCGTACAACCATAACATGACATCTTAACTCCTATACTCGCCAATAAATGCAACTGTACTGAAGTCAAATCTAGAAAAGTAATGCCCATTACAGCAAAAATATGCCAACTGGAGATCATATTTGCTGACATTTGCCAAGAGTTGGACTCTGCCCGAACAAAATGAAAAAAAAAGTTAGCTTTTTGAAGGACACTCTGCAAATCAAAAAAAGGGTAGGAAACATTTTTTGGACAGATGTCCTTTAAATATTATAATCAATACATAAAATGTTACTGTAATGCAGTTTGGAACTGTTGCTTGCTTAGGTTCATATGGGACAGGTACTTACCTGAAAGGCATGAAATTTTAAACAATCGTGAAGAGTGACATTTTGATCTTCAAAAGAATGAAATTTTAAGAAGTACTGCCTATCTCAGTAAAATCAAACCCAATAAACTTTCAGGACTACTTTAGAAATGTAATTTTCACAAATATAGGAAAACACCATTAGTTAAACCATATTAAGCAGACTTGCAATGTGAAATGCACAGGGTAAGTTAAATTTTTCATTTTACGTTACGGAGTTGCAGTACCTCCGTACAATTCAATTTCGGTCCTCATTATATTAGCATGTCAGAGCTTTTATAGATTGTAATAGTCCAGCTTTTTAAACTAGTAACTATTAAGCAAAGCTTTGGTGAATTTAAAATTACAATCAACAATACATTTTACTCTGATTCGATATTTACTGGCATCTAGGTTAAAAATAAGATAGCTAAATTTTTTTTAAAAAGTTGTCCCTTGAACTTTAAAGCAACTAAAAAGACAGAAGAACAAAATCACATATGTCATAGCATCATAATGACAGTTAATCTTATTCACTGAAAAGCTTACTTCAGCTTGTTTAAGGCAGATTACTTACCGTGAATGATGGGTTGCTGGCAGCCATGGAGTAGCCGTTAACTATTAGGTATTTATTTTAAAAAGTTGAATTAATACTGAAGAAAGATCACACATTAGATTAAAACAATTAAATTAAAAATCAATGAAAAAAAGTAACTGTCCCCACTGGTCAAATATTGGATGGCAGGGCTTCTGATATCCACACGTGAAGCGATTTAGATGAAGCTATCTAATCAATCACAAAAGGAAGTAAGCCATATTTACAGTGTGCCAAACACTCAGCCACTTGTGAACCCAGTTTTTTTTTTTTTACAGATTACTTACACAGTGTGGAAACAGGCCTTTCGGCCCAACAAGTCCACACCTTTTTGAAAGTTCGATATTCATATTGTACTAAAGACATAAAGAGACACTGCTGGAGAGAACGAATAATATTGCAGAGCACTACAAGGCACCAGCACAGCATCATGAGGATGCACTACAATTAGAAAATGAGGGATATCATAGTAATGCCAGCAGAGCCAGTTTCCAAGTTTAGATCAGCACTTCAATAGCAGACAAAACTCTTCACATTTTAAGTTATCATTCTAAGTGTAAAGTCATTGGCACCTGAGAAAGATTTGCACAGAGTTTTAACAAATTCTAGTTATTCCCCCCTCCTATTTTGTAGGTTGCTGTCAACCAGTAACAAAATTTAAAGCCAGCAGAAAATACAGAGAAACTTGAGTTACTAGATTTAACTGCTCCACAAGTTCAGAAGCAAATAAAAATGCTATTATGTGGATCAGATTTTCTCTCTTGGCTAGAATAAACTATGACAAGGAGCTTTAAAGCATCATACACATTTTTTTTTAAAAAGGCAAGCACAAGCAGCTGTCACAAAATTCAGATTCCTCCTAGTTTGCTTCCGACATACCTTCCTGGCACATTGTCCTCATCATTTAGCGCCTCTGATGATTGCTAATGCCTGAGGAAGGAGAACTTCAAAGCAATTCCTCAGTGTCTGTATTATGTCTCCTAGCAGAACTGCTGACCCCATTTTTATAATGCACCACATTCAAGAATCGTACTAACTGAAAGCCAACAAACAAGATTACCAGCAAGTTAGTAAATTCATGCTGTGAAGAATAATGGAACACACAAATTGCACCTTTTGAAATAACTTGGTTCCTCGTGGCTCTGGACAACTTGAAGGAAATAACATAACTATTCAAAACCTCAGTTCTCTGGCTAGGTTTTATATCTGTTATCATTGCAAGGGATTTGTCAAGTTGCATTTGGCCTCAGTATTTTAGTTGATACATGCTAGAGCAAACATTTTCAGATGAAGAAATGTGTCTAGGTTAGATATTGGTTATTTAAAAGCTGGTTAAGTGTTACAGAACTGATGGATATGTAAAGACATTGGCTAGTATGGAACAGACTGAGCACCAAAAACGTCGTTATTGGCCAAACCAGACAAGTTATAGAATAAAACAAAATGCTGCGGATGCTGGAGTTCGGAAATGTGAAAAAAAGGACAACGCTGAGAACAATCAGGTTCAGTTGCACCAATCGTTAGTTTGGGGTTTCCTCAGTTATGCGATAAGGGATCCGTGCAACACTTCAGAGAATTATGATCGCTGTAAAGGGGGAAAAGGTGTGGGGCGGGGTGGAAATGGAGGGACATAACAAACGAAACCAAGAAATCACGATTAAAATGCAAGTGTGTTTATGATTTCGGCAGCTCTTGGTGCTCGATAAAAATGGAGAAAGGGAATTGGGAACCAGAACTAAAATGAAGAAAGGTTTTAAATCACTGAAAATGTCGTGAGAGAGAATATTAACGTTGATTTCACAGCTCACTGTATTATCCCACAAAGCTGTTTGATGTGGGCGCTATTCTTTCTTCGGAACATCAATCTTCCATTAAGGATGGAGACGATTCTCCATCGCCTCTTACGTCTCTTTCAATACCTTGAGTAATGTTACAGCTCACACAAATTACTCCTGACAAACCAAAGTAAATGCGCTGGACTGGAAATTTAACATCATATACCCTGTGCCTTGACTCGAGCAAAACCAAGTACCTCCACCGTACTATCCTGCTTCATTTATAAACTTTATTTTGAAAACATTGACTGCGACATCAAAATCATAGCTAAATCCACACTACCTACCATTTCTACCCTTTTAAAAATGAACTAAAACAAATCGGTGCCACCAACTACATATCGGATCTGTGTATCGTTCTTAAAACAAAAGTGGAAATTGGAGATGTCTTTATACAGAAAAGGCAGGCTCAAATATTAATTGCTCATTTTACGGAAGCAAATTGTAGAATATTCAGAAAATGTTCAAGTATTTCCTAGAATAAAGAAATCTGCTCGCTCACTTCGAAGCAACGTCGTCCCTCCTTATTGTGTAAAGATATTCCTTTGCATTTTCCACATGTGGTCTTTTGAATGAGACTGCCAATACCATAAAGTCCTAAGTCAACAAACACAATGCACTGCCAAACAATCAACCCCCACTGTACTTTACCTCAAACACGCTGCTCAAGTTAAGCCAATGTTCATCGGTATCAATCAATCACTACTCACAATACTGTCAAATCAAGCCGACATCAGACCTTGTTCTCTTAATGCGCCTGGTTGCCGGCCTCCTTAATGTAATTACAGTAGAATACAGCACGTCGGCCCAAGGGTTCAGTCAGTTTCCCCTGGCTCCCCAGTCAAAGCTCAATTATTAAACAACCGAAGGCTAAAACATATTTTCATTTATTTTATTTTTAAAGGCATTCGAAGATCACATAAAAATATTAAAATTGCGGCAAATGCAATCAAATAATTGCCCATGGAAATTCCAAATCGAAGTTCGCTTTTGTTTAACTGTCTGGCTGACCATATATAACCATTAGACTTCTCAGAAATTTTAGGATTGTGGGAATCTGACCGTACAGTCAAGGTCAGCCAAGAGTGAAGGAGCAATGAAAAGACTTATTTTGTACCAAACTCGACTAGGATAGCGGCTGCCTTCACCGCCCGGTGTTAATCCCTTAGCTTTCTTTAAAAGCGCAAGCTAATAAATGGAAAAGAAAATTACACCGTTATGAAGAAAGCGCTTAAATATTTCCACTTCACCCTTGTTCTGAATTCCGCTTACGCTGGCTCTGCACCAGAAGGCAGGCTAACCGTTTGCTACAGCTTTTAAAAAAAAAGCTGTACTGACTTGGATTGAAACAAACGCAAAATAAATCTCAGCATCTGAATTTATCTTCCACAACATCTTTAGTTCTAGGTGCAGCGAGAACTAGACAGAACCAGCGATCCCACCGTTTGCTAAATCAGCACCCTTCCGCTCCCGGTACAGAGGGTTCTCTTCAACATTTTGTTCACAAGAAACATTTTTTATTTACAAACATGTCAATTGAAACAGACACAAAGGCATTGCTTCATTAGTTTGGAAACTTACTGGGCAGAGAAGCGGCGAAAAATACCCTGAAGACTGTGTAGCAGAAGAAAAGCACAAAACCCCGTTCCAGTAGCCTCTGCATGACAAAATGCACATCCAAACACAACTTGTTGAATAGTTTTACAGTCAGAAGGCGGGGGACAAGGGAGGGGGGAAAAAATGAGGGGGGGAGGGGGAGGAAGTCCACCGTCTCACTCAGAGGGCCCGAACAAGAAGGGGGCTGCGCTTGGCTTGCGAAGAGATTGTTCTTCTCCGAAAAGTGAAACTGCGGTACAAGCCGAGTAGCGCTGGCGACGTGAAGGAACCATTTAATCCCGAAGCATATTGGCAGCGTCTGCCTGGCGAGAGCGCGATCAGTCCATCATTAGCGGAGCAGCGAGTAAGAGGCGGTGCACAGGGAATCGCAGAGTCTCCGGCTCGAGCTGGAAGCTTTCCATTCTTCCCAACAGGAAGTACCATGTGCGCCTCGGGGCACTTTAAAGCCAACGAATCAGGCTCGCGTGCATGCGCGCACCCGCTCGGAGTCGCGCGAGCCCTCGGCGCTCGCTCCTCTGGCCGCGCGCACCGGCCAAAGCCGCATTCCCGCAGCTAACGGTTGATGGACGACCGACGCGAGCCACTCACAGGTTGACTCTCTGGCCGTTGCCCTTGGTTTCCAGGTGCTCACCAATCAGCGAGCCTGTAGATGGGATGGTGGGGCGGGTCGCGCTGTTCGCTGCCCGCCGTGTGGTTGGCGCTCGGCCTGCAGGGAGTTGTAGTTCTCATCCGGCGGAGCGTTTCCTGAAGGCCATCGGAAGTGGATCCGTTTGGAGAACTACGAGTTCCACAGAGTAGCGCGGCTCCATTCTCCTCCTCCCTCCCCCCCCTCCCGGGATTAACAGTCAGTGGGTCTGACAGCGGCGGTAAGTGTGCCATTTCGGTGTGGCTGCTTCTCCAGGCGAAAGATTTCATTGCAGAGATAATAAATAACCCCTTCAAATTTATAGAGGTGTTTTCACGATGAGGGTACGAAAGGCAGCTAAGATGATTTATCTGACTGGGATGGAAATGGGTGCCCCGAGGGGCTGCGGGATCTGCCTGCTGTCAGAATAACTGGCATGTCTTGGCACATGTTATAAAACACTGAATGAATGCAAATTAGTGGCCACTCGCAATGTTTAGTAAGTTTTAGTATGTTCCGTGGGCCCGTTGATGTTCCTGAAGGAAGCGTGCTACCCTCACACTGAAAGTCCTTTCTTAGTTTCGTTTTAAATCGCAAGGATCCGGAACAGATGAATTTGCGTTTGTTTTGTGTGGAGCTGTTTCATATCTCTTAGATTTCAGCTTCTTTAACAAATTAATTCGGCCATTTCACGCTATTGATTTTTCTTGAAACTTCTGACAAGAATCAACTATGTCACTGTTTGGAATAATGAAGCGCACATTACACGCTAACACATTCTACGTCAGTTTATGATCTTTCGCCACCGAAGCATTTCAAGTGTATGTTCAGAGTCTAACCGACATGCAAAGACTCCAGTTTAAACTGACATGCGAAGCATAAGAGCTTTAGTCAATCTAGGACTATATGTAATTTGCATTTATATTGCCAACAGTACTAAAGGCAGTATGCTAAACTCGTATCACAAGACTTGAAACTATGTTGATCCAACATAAGTAATCGAAACTAATACATGCAAAACGGATTTTGAAGCTCTCAGTGGTGGAGATTACAGCATCACATAAATTCCAGTTAGGAGGAATGATTCTTCCTTGAAAGATGATTCAGTTTCAATTAAAAATTCACGATGATGATTTAAGTACTGGTCGTTCATAATATTTTGTAAGTGCCGAATGCCTAATTTTCATTCACATTTTTAATATAAGGCAGTTAACTTGATGATTTAAAGAAAAAAAATTCAATAAAGACCGCAGCATGTTCTCAATTCATCCAAAGAATTTTGCCTTATCTCCCATCCTCAAGTTTTAACCATAGATTTCCATTGCAGTGGACTGTACTTATGGCTTGTGGCCTTCTCGAGAATGGCTGATGGGAACTCTAATTCTTGTTATCTATCATCGGACTGACATATTAGAAGGGTTTAAGGCTGATAGTCAACCTGCTTGACAATAATACACTCATAGCCAAGAGATAATCGTGTGGGACTTGCACCCAGAACTTTTGACTCAAAGCTAGGGAGTGATAGCACCATGCAATGAGGCCTATAATGTTAATATAGAATTATTAACAGTTCAGAGGAAAGGTGGTTTTGTTATTAGAAAACTAATAACTGAGGGTAAACATAAAAAAAATTATGCAGAGGATAGATTTGAAATAATTCTAGTCTCAGCAATCAAGGTGAAATTTTACATTTGAGAAAAGTATGCTTTTTAGTGGGAGGCTAGTCTAATCTGAACTGTCCAAAAAGAACTATGAGTGCCAGCTGCAAAGTTAGACTTAATGCATCAAAATGGTTATGTGAAATTTACAATGATTCAAAAGAAAAACAGTCTGATGCAAGGTGGCCTACCATTTTGGATTTTGAGCTTTGACTGAATTCCAAAAGGGCCTGATCTTGGGAGAAAACTTTCATCATTACAATGTTATGGTGGCATCCTTGTCTCTGAGTCAAAGATGTAGATTCAAGGCCTAGAACAGAAACCTGACCATGTAATCCAGGCTGAAATTGAAATCAAGTCCTCAAGTTCTATTGAATGTGTCAATATTTAAGATGAGATCTCAAATGAGTACACTACCAAAAGAACACCTGTCTTTGGGTTGGTGTGAAAGATTCTATCACACTATTCTGAAGTTGTGAAAGGCACTGTCGATTGGTATTGGAGGAGATGTCTCTAGTGAAACCTGATTTGATCTACAGAATGCACCTGGTAGATAAGAGTGAGTTAACATGTTCTTTCTGTATTTGCACTTATGAAATCCCATCCAGACTTGTGGGATGAAACTCAATCTGTACCATCTGATAATTTTAAGTGAACATAGATTGAGCACTTCCATCAAAGTTCATAGATATTGCAACAATCAGTTGTCACTCAAAGCATTAAGAGACTGGCATAAAGAAGTGGTTTAAAGGACACTTATCAGATCAGAGGAACTCATGCTTAAGCAGTACGGTTCTTTGACACTACACATGAAATATTCAGTTCTGATTTTCAGACCCACAACAACATCAATTTATACTACACTATTTTTTAAGATTAGATTACTTACAGAATGGAAACAGGCCTTTCGGCCCAACAAGTCCACACCGACCCGCTGAAACGCAACCCACCCAGACCCATTCCCCTACACTTTACCCCTTCACCTAACACTACGAGCAATTTAGCATGGCCAACTCACCTAACCTGCACGTTTTTGGACTGTGGGAGGAAACCAGAGCACCGGAGGAAACCCACGCAGACACGGGGAGAATGTGCAAACTCCACACAGACAGTTGCCCGAGGCAGGAATTGAACTTGGATCTCTGGTGCTATGAAGCAACAGTGCTAACCACTGTGCCACCGTGCTGCCCATTTAGCAAGAAACATCCCAGGACGCTTCAGAGGAGTGTTATTATATAGTGAACCAATGTAAAAACCTGGTTGAAGACATTTAAGAAGCTTATTAAAGAGAGTCAGAAATATTTAGGGAAGAAATTTCAGAAAACAGAATAGATGCAGATGTGGGCAAGGCAACAGGGTTTCTGAAGAGATCCAAATAAGATGCCTGCAAATATCTTGGAGGGTTGTGGCATTGGAGTTGATTAGAAAACAAAAATGAAAATTTTAAAATTGAGATCAATAATTTCAATGTCACATTAATGGACTGAAGAATGAGAGGAGGAAGTTAGGATACTCATGTCTGAAAGGAGGATTGTGAGATGTATTCATTCATGGGATGTGAATGTTGCTGGCTGGCCAGCATTTATTGCCTGTTCTGCGTTGCCCTTAATTAAATGGTCAAGAAAGGGTAAAACTAAAATGTGACTAAAACTGATGCAGATTCAGATTGGTAAAAGGGAAGTTTAGAATTAGCATGATCAATGCAATACATACTTCAAAAAAGTGAAATGAAGGCAATATTAGGTAAGGTTGCCAGAGTAAAAGCTGAGAGAAAGTGAGGACTGCAGGTGCTGGAGATCAGAGTCAAAGAGTGTGGTGCTTGAAAAGCACAGCCGGTTAGGCAGCATCCGAGGAGCAGGAGAATCGATGTTTTGAGCATAAGCCCTTCATCAGGAATGAGGCTTATGGCCCAAGGGAGCTGAGAGATAAATGGGAGGGGAGATAGGGCAGGGGGAAGGTAGCTGGAAATGCGATAGGTTGTTGAAGGTGGGGATGAAGGTGACAGGTCTGAGGAGAGCGTGGAGCAGTTAGATTGAAAGGAAGATGGACAGTAGGACAGTTCAAGAGGGCGGTGCCAAGTTGAAAGGTTGGATCTGGGATAAGGTGAAGGGAGGGGAAATATGGAAACTGGTGCAATCCACGTTGATTCCGTGTGGTTGGAGTGTCCCAAGGTGGAAGATGAGGCGTTTTTCCTCCGGGTGGTTAGGATTTGGCAGTGGAGGAGGCCCAGGACTTGCATGTCCTTGGCCAAATGGGAGGATGATGGAGTTGTTTAGTGTGTGTGTCCGAGAGATGTTCTCTGAAATGTTCTGCAAGTTGGTGTCCTGTCTCCCCAGTGTAGAGGAGACACATCGGGAGTAACAGACACAGTAGGTGACGTGTGGAAGTCCAGGGAGTACATTTGTCGGATGTGGAAGGATCCTTTGGGGCCTTGGATGGAGGAGGGGGGGGTGTGGTCACAGGTTTTGCACCTCTTGCGTTGGCAGTACAAAATAGGCTAAAAATGGAAAGCAATGTACAGTGGTAAATCTTACAAGGATAAAGTAATAACTTGTGGTAGGCAGAATGAGGAGTGGCAACATAAATTAAATGGTTCAATTCTAAGAGAGAGCCTGATGTTTGTTTACACAAAATCATAAAGGTTATGTAAAAAAATGGATCATTGACTTTTGCATTGACCAGAGAAGGTTTGATAGAGGTGTGCAAAACAATTAATGGATCTTGATAAAGTAAATAAGGAAAAACAATTTCCAACAGCAGTTGGATAAGAAACAAGAGTGCGTGGATTTATGGTTATTGCCAAAAGCTCCAGAAGTGGCATATGGAAATATTTTATGTGACAAATTTATTGTAATCTGAAATGTACTGCCTTAAACAGTGAAGCGCATTGACTAGTTAGTTTCCTTACCTATTGCCTCCCTCCCTCCATCTCACCCTTTTTCTTCTTTGCTCTCCACGCACTACCTACCTTCTCTCATCCAGAAAGGCCAAAAGTGTTTTTCCAGTTGTTGAAACTATTGTGAAATTGTTCTGTTTTGTTTAAAGCCCATCTCAAATATTTGGAATGGTTAGTCAAATTGGATCTTAAGATCAAAAGAAATAGGACAGGAGAGGTCACTGAGCCCCTCGAGCCTGTTCTGCCTTTCAGTAGGATGGGACCATGGCTGATCTGATATTTCTAATGTCAGCTTTACTGTCGTTTTCCTGTAACTCTTCATTCCACTACTGATCAAGAATCTATCTGCCTCAGTCTTAAATGTACACAAGGAATCTGTCCCACAGCTGTCTGTGGCAAGGAGTTCTAAATACACTCGACTCTCTCCAAGAAGAAGTTCCTCCTCATCTCAATCAAATTACTGCTGCTTTATTCTGAGTCTACACCCTCTAGTCCTAGACTTTCCCAGAAGGGAAACCATTTATTCTGTTAAGTCCCTTAAGAGTCCAATGTATTTCGATGAGATCACCTTTCTTTCTGAACTCCAGTGAGGAGAATCCCAACCTGTTTAGCCTTTGCTCGTTGGATGATTCCTCGACATTGTTGATCATCTTAAGGAGGCTTCTCTGAATTGCCTCCAAATAAACACTATCTTTCCTAAATAAAGGGGACCAAATCAATTTGTAGCAATCTAGATGTGGTCTTTCCAGCACCTTGTACATCTCCTTGAAATAAAGGTATTTGGTCATAGGTTGTGACAATGGTTCGACACATGAACATTGGAAATACTTGTCTCACCACATTTACTGAAGTCTTAAATAAGGTGTTTTCAATGAAAGTGTACCGCATCTTCAAATTGAATATATTGTGATCAATGATGATCATAATCATTGTTTGGGAACTTGATATTTTAAGGGAGAAGTAACGTATGGCTTTAAGTTTAAGTTGTATTTCTATATTGTCTGTTAAGAAAGGAAGGACATAGTTTTGTTTTCATTTTAGATTGGTTCTGCAAGTGATTTTGGGAGTTTCTGAAGCTTGCTGATCCATGCATTTGAGGATTTACAGCTTTGGAGTAGAGCTTTCAGTGAATGATTGGCAACAAGGAAAGAGGCAAGAACAAAAATGGACTGATAAAATGTTCTATAACACGGGGAGACAGAAAACACAGAACCACCAAACATGTGTCCAGATTCAGTCAGAGCAGCAAGTGAAGTTAATTATAAAGTTTCCGAATTGTCAGGCCCAAACAAAAGAGAAGAAGTCCTATGTGGCTTCAAAGAAAACTCAGTACCAAAAAACTGCTGGAAACTGAATATGTAGAAAGCCCATATGTTTGCTGTGGAAAACATTTAAGAAGTCAGTATGATGAAAGGTCCAGATGCCAACTGACCAAGAAATTCTCAAATGGACACAAGATGATCTTTTGTTGAGAATTGAGTGTCTAAGGTTGCTGTTGAGGGTAAAAGCGGTGAATCTTTATTTCTGATACCTCTAAGAAGTCCATTTAAATTGTTCTTGTGGAGTAAAGAATAGTTAATATTTCTTTTCTCCTTTTGTGTGCATTAAGAATTGTTATTTTGTTAAAAGTACATTGGCAGTCTGCAGTAAACATGCTGAGTGGCTGACTATCATGATAAACGAAAAGCAAAATTAACATATTCAAGGTGTTTTCTTATGGCCAAGCTTGACCTGGGGATCTGACTTGTCCAGTACTAACATCATCAGAGACCATAAAAAATATATAAATATACATTAAAATGGAGTTTGCTTATAATTTTCTCGATTGGGGAAGACATGAATTCTACAGACTGCTGTCTCACAATAAGTCTAAAACTTTCCAACCCTGCTCTCAATTCCAACAGTCACCTGGTTTTGCTGCACTCTGCTGAAGACTCTGTGGCTCCTCAAGGGCTACCTGAAATCTCTCTGTGAAATAGTCTTTGCAGATAGATTTTGATGCTTCAGATGTTCATTTTGCAAGTGACAACACATTCACCCCTATTGCTTTTTCATGAGGACATCTCTGAGATCCCTCCATATGAATTGTGCTACCTGTATGTTCTATGGCAGGGGTTAATAATTTATGGACTCCATCTCGGCCATAACGTCAAACACTCCTTGCCTTTATGCTATGCTTTCATGCCTATTCTGTGATTATGACATAAAATTGCATGTTTCTCCTACTGGAAAGGTTTCAACTTTCTGACTCTAGTCATGGAAAGAAGTAGGAGAAGCAAGTCAAAGCTTTTTGGTGTAAAATGCCAAACAAAGTTGAAAAAATTATTGGGAATTGCAGAAATTGCTGTTAAAAGTCTTGCTCTTAAAGTTCTTCAACTCTTTTACTGCTTGTTTGAGCTGATTATGGTAACAGCTGTGCCGTATAATTTTCATTTAAACTTGCCCCAAGTGCAATGTAAGTGTAACAGTAGGAAAAGCAATCCTACAGCATCACTGATCCACATTATAATATATGTAAATTAAAACCACACAGGAGTTCATGGATGAGTTGCAAGATTGACCAAAGTATAAACTGGTAGGGCAATTGATTTGCAGGTGGAAAACCGATTCTTGTCCCATGTTGCTGCTGTAAAAATCTTGAGATTTTTGATTATATGCTGAAACTGCAGCAGTATATGTGGAATTTCGGGGCTTATTAAAGCTGTGCTTTGAGGCAGGCATGGTATAAGTGTTTGCAAAATGAAGGTTTCTCTATTCAACCCCAACAGTATGCTTTAATTCTTAATGCAATGTTCTAATGCATTTTTAAAAAATTCACCAAACCAGCAAAGGCATCTGAGACAAATTTATAATTGTGTTTTAGGATAGGCAGTTTGTGCTTTAAATTGATTCATTGGAAAGAAAGTTATTTTTCATTGGATCACTTTTAATTATCCAGGAGAGAAATCTTTAATCTCATCAGTTGAGATTGTTTATCTCTTTGAGATTCACAGTCAAATAAACAAATTATTAAACTTGTAGACAGTTGGCCCAACTCTAAATAGTCCATCCACAAATTGAAAAGTATTTTCTACCCCAAGATTTTGCCAAAAGTGTCAAGATTTTTTCCAGTCAGATTTCTTGTTGATTGAAGTTAAATGTAGGTTTTAGACATTAAGTAGATGAACGTATAAGTTAAGAAGGTGTTTAGGCCATTCAACCCTTGAGTCTGCTTTGCCATTCCAAAAGATCATACCTGTTAACCTTTCACTTAGTTGCTTAAGAATATTTTATGACCCACTGCCTTAAAAATGTTCAAGGACACTGCTTCCACCACCTTTCCAAGAAGAGTTCCAAAGTCTCGGAGCAGTTGAGAACTCTGAGTCTGTACTTGAAGTTTAGAAGGATGCAAGATTATGTCATTGAAACTTACAGAATACAGGAGAGGCTAGGATTGGGGGCTAAACTTGGCATGAAAGGATAACCTTTCAGAACTGAAATGAGGAATTTCTTCAGCCAGAGTGTGGTGAATCTGTGGACTTTATTGCCACAAATATCTGTGGAGGACAAGTAATTGAGTGTATTAAAGACAAAGTAACATAGATTAGTAAGGGGATCAAAGAAGAAGGCATGAAAATGGAGTTGAGCAACATATTGGCCATAATCGAATGGTGGAGCAGACTCGGTGGGCTGAATGGCCTCATTGTGATCCTAGTTCTTATGGTCTCATGACCCCTTGAGAAAAAATATTTTGCCTAATCTGCTTTAAATGGGCTACCCTGATTTTTAAATGCTGACCCTGCCTGGGCTCTAAGTTCTCCCATAAGAGGAAGTATCCTCTCCACATCTGTCTACTCAAGTCCTGCCAGGATCTTGTGTTTCAATCAAGTTGCCTCCTAACTGCAGCAGATACACCCAAGCCTGTCCAAACATTCTTCATAAGACAACATTAGCATTCCAGGTTTTAGTTTGGTGATGCTTCTCTGAATTGCCTTCAGTGCTTCCTTCCTTAAATCAGGTGGCCAATACTGTACACAGTACCCTAGTTGCAGTCTCGCCAGTGCCCTGTATAACTGAAGTATAATCTCCCGACTTTTGAATTCAATTCCTCTTGCAATAAGTGGCAACATTCCTCCTTATCCACCTTCCTATTTACTTACTGCACCTGCACATGAACCTTTTGAGATGTATGCACTCACTTAACCTGCTTACATCTTTTTTGTTATTTTATGTTCTCTTCACAACTTACTGTCCTTCCTATTTTTGTGTTGACAGCAAATTTAGCAACAGTATCTTCCATTCTTTTATCTAAGGTACCAGCACTGACCTCTGTGCTACACTGATCATTATATGTCGCCAACTTTTTTTTAATGATATATTTTTATTAAGAAAAAATAGATTTTAAATATTACAACAAATACAAAATAATGCAATTCAAAACAGTACAAAAATAGTACAAACTAAACCCAAATAATAAAAACAAATTCCCCAACCCACCCTCCTATGCGAACTATAAACATATACAGAGAAGTATAAAATTTTTAAAAATCTGAACTAGCTATTTAACTAACTAAATAAATACCTAAGAACAAACAAATAAATAGTAATAACTCAGCCCAGCCAAACAAAACACTCATACATTCACAGTTCCTCCTCCCTGGATATTGGACTCATGAAACACAATCGTTACGGCTATAAAAAAGCCCTTGTTAGTGTGGCAGATAAATCTGTGTCCAGGTATTTCAAAAAGGGTTGCCATGTCTTGTAAAAATTCTCAGTTTTGTGGTGTACCACATTTGTGAGAAAATACAGGGGAATATGCTCCATAACAATCTTCCGCCAACCCGACAGGCCTGGGGGGTTTCTGATATCCAACCTAGCAAGATATTCTTCCTTGCACAGAATATAAGAATATTGAAAAGTTTTGTCTTATGCAAGTCTGCAGGAAATACAACGGGTAGGCCCAAAAGGAGTGAAATGGGGTCCTTCTCCAACCCTACACCTAAAATCCTCTCCATTGCACCCACCACAGCGCTCCAATATGTTTGAAGCCTGTCACAAGACCAAAGACAATGGGTAAGAGTACCCATACAGACCTTGCACTTGGGGCATGCTGAAGATACCCCTGGTTTAAATTTTGACAAATGGTCTGGGGCTAAGTGGACCTGTGGAGAATCTTCAACTGTAAAGCATGGGTCCTATTGCAAATTGATATCTTCCTTGCATTCTCCCAAATATCCTCCATGCCTCTGAAGCAACTTCAACACCCAGCTCTCTTTCCCACATCTTGCAGAGTCGATCAGACTCATCTGAGGTGGCACCCCCCAATTGGTGATATAGAGTACTGACAGAGAGTGTGCTCTTAGCTCTTAGTACCCCTCTTTCTATGTCAGATTTGTAGGGATCAGTCAAAAGTGTGGTCCTTTTTTGAATAAAATCCCAAACTTGAAAAAAACGAAAGAGGTCTCTCTTAGGTAACTCGTATTTCCGTACTAACTGATCGAAGGACATCATTACATCTCCCTCAAATAAATCACCCATGCAAGATATACCCCTAGCTGCCCAACATTTAAATCCTGAATCTATCATACCTGGTTGAAAACTCGGCACACCCTCTAAAGGTGTAAACAAAGATGTTTTGCCAATATTACCTTCCCTCTGCCGAATTGCCCTCCATGCTTTAACAGTATTGATGACTATTAGGTTATGGCAATATTCCCTAACAGTCCTCACCTTGTCCAAAAAACAGCAAACTGGTAAGGGGGCACCTTGCCTGGGAGACTTTGATGTCTAGTCATATTGAAAGAGGGTCCCCACAAACCCAATCACTTACGTAGGTCAAAAGCGAGCTTAATTGGTAATTTTTAATGTCCGGAAGGTCTACTCCCCCCAGTCTGTGAGGCAACTGCAGTTTGGCTAATTTAATGAGGGACCATTTATGGTGCCAGATAAAGGAGCTGAACCAACTGTTCAGTCTCCTGAGTGTTTTTTTTCTTGAAAATCAGGGGGAGCATCCGTATAGGGTATAGCAAACGAGGGAGAATATTCATCTTAATAAGCGCTATCCGACTCAACCATGAGACTGGAAGTGCCTCCCATCTTTGGAGATCTTCTTTAATTTTTTCAAATAATTGAGTAAAATTGGCTTTGAACAGCCAATCCAGAATTGGAGTAATGAATATGCCCAAATACAGAGAAACCTCCTGTGACCACCTAAATAAGAAACTATAGTCACTCTCAAGAGCGAACTCTTTCGGCATAGCCTCTGATTTATCAAAATTAATCTTATACCCTGAAAAAGCACCAAACGCGTGAATGCATTGTATCAGGCAAGGCACTGAGATTGCTGGATTTGTCAAGAAAATTAGAACATCATCTGCATACAGCGAGATCTTATGTAATTTTGACCCCACTTCTGGAGCTGATATACTGAGATCCTCACGAATGGCCTCTGCCAACAGTTCAATCACCAATGTAAAAGGTAATGGTGAAAGGGGACAGCCCTGCCGGCTGCCCCTAGAAATATTAAAATTCCTTGATCGTACCCCGTTGATAATGACCGCAGCGAGAGGTACACTGTGGAGGACCTTTACCCATCTTATGAAAACTTCGCCCAGACCAAACCGGTCTAGAGTATAGAAAAGGTACGGCCACTCAACTCGGTCAAATGCCTTCTCTGCATCTTAAGAAATCACCAATCCCTGTATTGACTGCTGTTGGCATGCTTGAATTACGTCAAGCAGCCTCCTAACGTTATTGGAGGATCTGCGACCCTTTATGAAGTCCGTCTGATCCTCTTTAATAATAGAAGGTAATACAGTCTCCAGCCTTAACGCAAGAGCCTTAGAAAGGATCTTAAAGTCCACATTTAAGACCGAGATGGACCTGTATGAAGCACAGTCTTCCGGATCCTTCCCTTTTTTAAGGATAAGTGAAATATTGGCCTCTCTCAGAGATGGTGGGAGACAAACATGACTGTATGAATCATTAAACATATTCAGCATCGGGTCTGACAGTATACTTATAAATTCCTTATAGAATTCACTGGGAAGTCCATCAGGACCGGGCGCCTTTCCACTCTGAAGCTGCCTCACAGCTTCCTGCACTTCTTGCTCTGATAATGGGGCATTGAGAAAGGACTGTTGTTCGGGAGTCACACCCAGGAGCTTCAGATCTCTAAAAAAGGATTCCATTTTGGCCTGCCCCCTCCTCACAATTCTCAGACTGATTTAATTTAGAGTAGAATCTCTGGAACGCCACATTAATCTTTTTAGAATCACATGTTAGGTTCCCAGACCCTTCCCTAATCGCTGTAATGATTTGTGGGGCACTTCTCTTTCTGGCAAGGTATGCCAAGTATTTGCCTGGCTTGTCACCATGCTCGTATAACCTTTGCTTTGCAAAAGCCAGCTCCTTCTTTGCCGTCTGTGTGAGCACGGACTTTAGTGCAGACCGCAGTGCCGTAATCCTCTGAAGCTACTTGGATGCTGCCTGAACTGCTGTGCTCTTCCAGCACCACTAATCCAGAATCGTAATCCTCTATAGTTTGACCAATGAGGGTCTGTCAAAATAGGCCTTCTTGGCTGCTTTCAACTGTGCTTCAAGGAGACGATGCTGCTCACCCTTTTGCCGCTTCCTACTTGTGGAATATGAAATAATTAACCCTCTGACATAAGCTTTGGCAGTTTCCCAGAGAACAGATGAGCTATCAACCGAGCCTATGTTGATATCTAGGAATGCCCGAAATTCTCTAGAGAAATACTCCACAAACTTGCTGTCCATGAGAATAAAGGGGTCCATTCGCCAGTACCTTGAATCCACTGTAACATCCTTAATTTTAACCATCAGGTACACTGGAGCATGATCCGAAATGGCAATATTACCAATCGTACAGGATGCCACCAGATCCAGGGTTACCGCAGGGGTCAGAAAAAAATCAATCCTCGTGTGACATCTGTGCGGATTGGAGAAAAACGTGAAATCCCTACCTGTAGGGTGGAGACACCTCCAGACGTCCACCAATCCTAATTCCCCATACAAACCCAATAACTGTTTAGTTTGTGCCGAGGGGATCAAGAGACCTTTAGGCGACCTGCCTACTGTGAGGTCCATGAGGCAGTGAAAATCTCCCCCTATAATGATGTGCTGAGACTTGAGACTTATCAGTTTAGAAAAAGCTTCTACCAAGAATTTAAGAGGATGACTGGGGGACAATAAACATTTAAAATGCCATATTCTTCCCCATTTATCAAGACTTTAAGAATTACAAACCTCCCATATGTGTCTTTAACACATTCCAACAATTTAAATGAGAGATTTTTCCTAACCAATATAGCCACTCTCCTACTTCTGGTATTAAATGATGAAAAATAAACTCAGTCAAAGCCATTCTGCTGTAAGACCATAAGACATAGGAGTGGAAGTAAGGCCATTCGGCCCATCGAGTCCACTCCGCCATTCAATCATAGCTGACGGGCATTTCAACTCCACTTACCTGCATTCTCCCCGTAGCCCTTAATTCCCCGAGACAACAAGAATCTATCAATCTCTGCCTTGAAGACATTTAGCGTCCCGGCCTCCACTGTACTCTGCGGCAATGAATTCCACAGGCCCACCACTCTCTGGCTGAAGAAATGTCTCCGCATTTCTGTTCTGAATTTACCGCCTCTAATTCTAAGGCTGTATCCACGGGTCCTAGTCTCCTCACCTAACGGAAACAATTTCCTAACATCCACCCTTTCCAAGCCATGTATTATCTTGTACGTCTCTATTAAGTCTCCCTTTAATCTTCTAAACTCCAATGAATACAATCCCAGGATCCTCAGCCGTTCCTCATATGTTAGACCAACCATTCCAGGGATCATCCGTTTGAATCTCCGCTGGACACGTTCCAGTGCCAGTATGTCCTTCCTGAGGAGTGGGGACCAAAACTGGACACAGTACTCCAAATGGGGCCTAAACAGAGCTTTATAAAGTCTCAGTAGCACATCACTGCTTTTATATTCCAACCCTCTTGTGATAAGTGACAACATTGCATTCGCTTTCTGAATCACAGACTCAACCTGCATGTTGACCTTTAGAGAATCCTTGACTAGCACTCCCAGATCCCTTTGTACTTTGGTTTTACGAATTTTCTCACCGTTTGGAAAGTAGTCTATGCTTTTATTCTTTTTGCCAAAGTCCAAGACCTCGCATTTGTTCATGTTGAATTCCATCAGCCATTTCCTGGACCACTCTCCCAAACTGTCTAGATCCTTCTGCAGCCTCCCCACTTCCTCAGGACTATCTGCCTGTCCACCTAACTTCGTATCATCTGCAAACTTTGCTAGAATTTCCCCAGTCCCTTCATCCAGATCATTAATATATAATGCGAACAGCTGTGGCCCCAACACTGAACCCTGCAGGACACCGCTCGTCGCTGGCTGCCATTCTGAAAAAGAACCTTTTATCCCAACTCTCTGCCTTTCAGATGCTCCTTGTCATTCAAATGTGTCTCCTGTAACAAAGCAATATCTACCTTCTCCTTTCTAAGACTCAAGAGTACCTTCTTCCTCTTAATTGGTGAGTGACTTCCCTTGATATTCCAGGTACACCATTTAATCAAATCATTAGCCATAATCTTCTGCAATTACATTTAAATTCTAGAGAGGAGGAACCCGAACCACAAATTGCTGAGCCTTTAGTGTTGCATGATTCACCAAATATAAAAACTGCATAAACTAAAACCACTACATTTAACAAACATACAAAATTATTCAAAATAAAAAACAACAAAAACCAGAAAACAAACTAACATATAAAGTGCCAATAGCGCTGAGTAGGGGAACTCACCTCCTGCCCGTAGGGGGCAACTGCCTATCCCGAACTGCCCATAAATAGGCATCTAACCATCTCAACCACCTTCACTTCTCCCAGCTAGAGCCGCATCGCAAGCACAAGCTAAAAAGAATAAACACCCCATAGAATATTAATATGAATAAAAAAAGCATTCTTTTATAAAAAAAAGGGGAATAAATACCCCACCCATCCTTTGGTATGTCCTAACTTAGAAATTTAAAATGTACATCTTAACCGCTGCCAGACATAATTTGAACCAAATTATTATCAATAGGGGTGAAAAAAAGGGGAAAAACAAAGCTCCAATGGGATTTCCTCCATTTCTTTTACAGAATGATAAATGCATACCCAAGCAGCGATATTTGTACATACTACAATTGTTTACCTTAGGTTAGTTTGTCCACAAAGTCTCTTGCCTTCTCCGGTGTCAAAGAGATGCATGGATCCATCTAAGGTGATCCGAAGCACTGTCGGATATCTCAGGGGGTACTGAATCCCAAGCTCCTTCAATCTTCTCTTGATACCATCATACGATTTTTGTTTCTGGGTCACCACCGCTGAAAAGTCCTGAAAAACATGATCTTAGACCCCTCGTAAATTAGGGCCTTTGGATCCTTCCCCTGGAGTCTGGAAGCCTCCATGACTCTCTCCTTATTCCGGTAATGATGGAACCGCACCAGGAAAGGACGAGGGCGATGACCCAGACCCGACCTCCGTGCTGCGACCCGGTGAGCCCTCTCTATCTTCAATCCTCTCATGCCAGTCTCCAAGTCAAGGAATTTCGGAAGCCAATCTTCAACAAATTCCGCAGGTCACTCACCTTCCTTACCCTCAGGCAGACCGATGATCTGAATGTTTTTTCTCCTGCCCCTGTTTTCAAGATCATCCACTTGGTCACGCAAATTACAAACCTGCGTCTTCAGGGCTTGGATCTCTTCCTTGAATGAACTGGCATCAGCTTCCACCACTGTGACCCTGTGCTCCACCTCATCCGTCCTCTTCTCCAGGTCTCCCAGCTGCTGCTCATGCTTCTGCAGCATGAGAGAGACTGGAGCCAGCTTATCTTCAATCTGTTTCCCCAGCATCTCGCAAGATTTCGAGAGTTGGTTCACCAGGTCCTGGAGAGTAATCTGCTCTGAGGCTGCTGCAGGCTGAGCTGTAGGCCCGGCCTCAGATGCTCCTCCTCCCTTTTTAGGCATTTCTGGACAGCTGAGAATAACAGGTAAGTCAATTTTTAAATGATTCTTGGGGCTCCACAATCTTTCCAACGCCCCAAGAAATCCTGATGACCTGGGTTGGGTGGGTTAAAGGACCGTCCTGCTCCTGCTGCGATGCGAAGCTCTGTAGTGTGATCTTCTCAGATCGCTGCCATCTTAGATCCCCCATGTCGCTAACTTTTGAAAGACCTATTTGTGCTCAATTTCTACTTCGTGTTACCCAGCTGATCCTTCCATGCCAACATGCTACCCTGAACGCCATGAGTTTTTATTTTCCTCAATAATCTTTGATCTGGCACTTTCTCAAATGCCTTCTGGAAATCTAAGTTCAGAACATCCACCGGTTCCCTATTATCCACATTTAACTCCTCACAGAATGGAAATACCTTGGTCAAAAATGATTTCCTTTTCATGAAACCTGTTGACCTCTCCTGATTACCTTGAACTTGTACAAATGCTCTGCTATAACTTGTACCATATTCCCTGTCACAGGTGTTAGGCTAATTTGCCTGTTGTTTCCTCCTTCATATTTCACTAACATTTTGAATTGCTCTAACATTTTGAATAAAGGAATTACTTCAGCTACCTTTCAATCAAATTGTACCTTCCCCACGTCAAGGGAGTTTGGGAAAATAAAGTCAATGCATCACCTATCCCTTTTAAACATGTTTTGAGACCTCTAGATGAACTCCTTCTAGACCTGGGGGTTAGTCAACCCACTTCAACAATTTACACAGCATCACTTTGTTCTTTCCTTCCATATCCTACTGCTTCTGGGATGTAAAGACTGATGTAAAGTACTTGCTGAACTGCCATTTCTTTATTTTCCATTATTAATTCCATGGTCATATATTCTATAGAATCAACGTTCACCTGTTAACACTCTGTTTTTATATTTCCAACTGGGTTTCTCTCATCTAATGTTTCCCTTATTATTTCTTGGTTATTCTTTGCTTTTTGATTTTTTTTATGAATTTGCCTTATACCTGATGACTTGTGGCCTTAGTTTATTCTAATGATAACTATATTTTCCTTCATTTTTTTGCAATTTGTTGCCATTTATTAAAAGTTAACGATGAAAATCATGTTGGATATTAAGTAATTAAGTACTTCAAGCACATACTTCTGAGACATTGAGAGTCAGTTCGGGAGTATGCAGGTATTTGCAATGTTGCATTCTGACACTCATGCAATATAAAATATCAAGGTGGTCCTGTTACACATCCCTGTCTCTGAGCTAGAAGCACTAATTTCGGTTGCTATTCTGGGTCAAGGAAGTGTGTTCATTATGTGGTCTGGCAGGTTGATTATCAATTTACAAATCCTCCCAATGTGCCTGTAGGAGTATACAGAATCCCTATACAGCATGGCATTCCTTCAAGCTACTAACTCTGGCTTCAGGAAAAGCTAAAGAAATCAGGCAAGCGTGTGCTTTGTCTGCCTCTTGTTACTTGACACAGAAAGTCTTCACAAACTGAGTCTAAATGGTCAGCATCTGTTTTTCATTTCACCATCTAGCTGTCAAAAGTTTAACATGGAAAAAGGCAGTTAATTTGTGGCAGTCCAGGTATTCTGAGCTGGAACTATTTTAGTAGATTAGGTAGAAAGTTTAATTAGGAAAGTCAGTGAAATGGCCAATGTCTTTTTGTCTCAGGAGAGTCACTGGACTTGAAACATTAATTCTGCTTGCTGCTAGACCTACTGAGTTTCTCTCGCAATTTCTGTTTTCATTTCAGATCTTCAGCAATTCTTTGTTTCATTTTAAAGCAGTCCTCTATATCTATGTTTAGTGACTGATGACCATGGTAATCAAACTGAAGAAATAAAACTTATGATCTATCATGCTAGTTTTCACATTAAGATCTGACTTGCCCAGTATTACCATTGGGTAGGATCATAAGGAGTGGATAGGTATTATGTCAGTAGAAAGAGCAAACTAGATGTGGCCTTATGTTGTCACTTCCAAAACAAAAATAAAATCAGAAATGAAGTATTTGTGAGCTAGATGCCCAACATTTGAATTATCTAGAACATTTGGATCTTCTATTAAGTTTCATGGAAGAAATTTCCAAAAGACGTGCTTATTTAGATGTGTATGAAGCATAATTGGACCTCAATAGATTTGGAAATACAGACCGTTAGTCCATACAGGAGTAAAAAATCAACTTGAATAGGTTATGTCTTTGAAAATATATTTTTATTAAATTTTTCTTCTTTTGAAAATTACAACAAATACAAAACCAAACAATTCAAACCAATATTGAAAAAACAAACTCGTTAATTACATAAATAAATAATAGCTATTAACTAATTGAAAACAGGAAAATCTTAACAATAATAATAATGATAATAACTATAACACAGCCCAGCAAAACAAAGCAATAGCCCTCGATCATCGAGCATATACGTTTTGCACATATTCATATGTTCGTATTTCTTCCACTCTGGATACCAAGCCCATTACATAGAATTGCCAATGCTATGTATAGGGTCTTACTAGTATGGCAGACAAATCTGTACCCAGAATAGATTATTTTTAAGGTCATAAAGTTCAATTTTGAGCTTTCTCATCCAGTACTCACACTTAAATTGCTGGATTGTATCAAAGTTTCACATATGGTTAGGTTCCTGATGTTAATAGTGTTTGGTTCTGAGAAAAATATACCCTTTTTTGGATTCTAGGGAAGCAGTCATTTCCAGAAGCCTTGATTAGGTACTCCATTAATTTTCACTGATGAGCAAGTTACAAATTGACAACTGTTCTGGCATGGTTCGATCATGCAAAAACAAAATTGCATGTCTGTTTTGTCCTTACCAGTTTGTCTATGGGAAAAGTCCCATATTACCTCCTTTGCATTGGTCTAAAGGGCCATCAAATAATTTCATTTTTTCCTGCATACGTGACTATTTTCCATGCAAAATAATGTTATGAAGGCTAATGTTTTGGTCAAAAGTGTTATAATATTGTCCAAGGTAAGCTCTTTCATCACGGGAATTTATTATAGTTTAACAGATGGCCATGAAAAGTGGAAATGTCCAAATAAAGCAATAAGATATTATGGTAAGACAATAGTTTGACCTCTATGTTGGAGAACTAATAAGGTTTATGCATCTCAGTTAATTGGTATAAATTACAAAACTTTTGTATTTCAGCAGTGAATAGAAGGTAATGATTCATGCTATATCTCTCATAACTTGACAGTTCTGAGGAATAGAATACAGCAGTACAGGGGCCGGATGATAATAAGTAGAATGACACTGACAGGATATGGCTGTTGCTGTTGCATCCAATGGATAACTGACTAGAGTGGGGACTTGGGTGATGTGCAAAGCAGAAAGGTCCAATGAATGGTGAGATGCAACTATTGTAGGGAGAACAGGGAAAGCAATTGACAATTTAAAAAACTGGCAATGTTTCAAAGATGATGGACAAAAAGTAAGATCAATGCACCGATAAAGTAGAAAGAATGGAAAGCAAGAATATGCAATGCAAGTTCTCAGTGGATCTTAGAAAGACTCGTACGAGGAAATAATTACACGCTAGCAATGGGCCTCCAGTCATGAGAGTGAGAAATCCAAAAGTAATCATCCAACAAGACACTAAAGTGCAAGCAGAGTTTATAGCTTGATTAGATTATGCTACAGAGCAAAGACCTCAACAGCAATCTAGAACCATTAATACAAATAGAAAGCCTTAAGGTTGTTTTGGTGGCTGCCAGCAAATTAGATGATAAGTTAATAAGATAGGGGAAAATATGGAAGTTGGAAGGAACTTAGCGTCTACTCTATATTAGCAGAAAGGATGCTGTCAGCCTGATCACATTGACAGATATGTATGGAAAAGGTCCTCCCAGGTGGTACTTGTAAAGCTAAAGAGAGGTGTATTTCAGTTTCAAAGAACAATGTGGAAGTCAGAATGTTACGATGGACTCTCCCATGGTGAACAAAATTTCCTGAAAATTCTTTTTGTTCTGTTGATCACATATTTGTGGGAATAAAGTTTGATTGCTACAAAAGCTGCTTTTCTTTTTGGAGAAAAAATATTCACAAGTGTTTTTGAAAACACTAGAAGAGACCAGTGTTGTAAAAAAGATGCTTTGGAAATTAAACTGATGTGTTAATGGATTTTTTGATACATAGGGATAAGTTATTTCTCAGTTAGATCTGCCTTACTGAATGTAGACTGTACTCAAAAAAACAAATCTAACAATGTCTCACCATAAATGAAGGTCTCGGGCATTGTTATGATTCATGTTGATTATTTTCCAAGAGAAGGTTCCATGGTTTGTGAATAGTTTTGTATAAATACGATTAAAGGAAAATTCAAGATTGGAAGTCAGACTTTGGTGGCCTATAAATATATAAGCTTAGATGTGAAATAGAATAGGTCTGAACTTACCTTGAATCAGAAAGCTTATCTAGAGAGTGCTGCCATATATTTTGATAAATTATGTTTGGTTGTCACAGAGAGATGATGTTACATCTAAAGGAAAGACACCAATTAAGAATGTTACTCATACAGTTGAATTGATTATGCACTAGACAAAACCAGATGCATTTTTTGATGTCTTGAGACTTAGTATTTTGATGAATAAGATGAAACATGTTACAGTTGAGGATGTTATGGGAAAATAAAACAGATAACAAAATTAAATATGGAGAAATATTTTCTTAAGTTTCCAGTCTTATAACTAATTTAATAAATTCAATTCCCTGATGTATTCAAAATAATAGAACGAGGGACACTAGGTGTTAGTTTGGAAGGAGACAAATCTCGAACTAAATCTCATATTATGTAAAAAAGAATTTCACTTCCTACTTCATCTGGTTGTCAAATATTTAACAATGGAGGTTGAACTAGGTTGTTCTAGCGATGGAGCAGACCTATGACGAGAAACTCAGTTCAGGGTCAAGTATAACACTAAGGTTGCAATGGCTTGGTTCAGCTTTGGACAGTTTCTGGGAATAGGGATGGAATTGGCAGTGAGGGCATGTAATTTGTGAAGTGCAATGATAGATATCTACCCAATGTTTTGTTGAACAAATGTTCTGCTTATGCAGCAGGGTCACCAGATGAGTTGTTTGAAAATCCTCCTCAACCAGGACTCTGTTTTTGATTTGAGCATCCTTGAATGCATCCTGCAACATACTATATGCGACAAGCTCAGCAGCAACCCAGCCCTGCACAAAATAGGGAAGGCTGTCTGCTAGCTTAAGAAAACTAGGTTGCTGGAGCAGTTGGTATCCCCACTTTGTCTTTGACATGAGGATGCAAAGAGATCCTGCTGCCGCTACACACCCTTGTTTGCCTTATCTAGAAAGAGGAGAGCATCCCAGAAGATCGCTGAGATGCCACAGTCATGTGCATTTTCAAAAAAAGGGAACAAGTTCAACTGTGGTATCCATAGAGAAGTCTCCCTGCTGTTGGCCAATAGAAAAGTCATCGCGAAGGTCTTCCTGAACCATCTCTCCCAGAATCGCAGTGTGGCTTTCAGCCACCAAGGGGCACAGTAGACATGATTTTCACCACACAACAGCTGCAGGAGAAATGTAGAGAAAAGAACATGTACATGGTCTTGACATCAATCAGGAAACATTATGGACCATTCCTGTCCATTTTGGTTGCACCATGAAATTTGTCACCATTCTTCACCTGCTCCATGATGTCATGGAAATTGTAGCAATGACAAATGGCTCCACCACCAATCCATTCCCTGGTGTCACTCAGAGTCGTGTCATCATCCCAACACTGTTCTTGATGTACCTCACTGCAGCATTTCATCTCACTGCCAAGAAGCTACCCATTAGAGTGGAACTAACTTATAGAACCTGTGGGAAATTATTCAACTTCTGCTGCCTTCAAGCTGAAACCAAAGTAACCTCAACCAGTGTCACTAGGCTGTAGTACTCTGATGATGCTTGTATGTGTGCAGTCTCTGAGGATACACTCTAGACTATCATTAGCACCTTTACAGAGACAGATGAGAGCTTGGGTCTCACCCTGAACATTGCAAAACGAAGGCTGTCCACCAACCTGACCAGGCGGTGTCCTTAGAGAACGTTGACCACTTTCAATACCTCGGGACTGTCCTGTCAGCTAAACAAGCAACTTAGCATCGTGTGTTGGTGCAGCCTTCAGCCACCTGAGGAAAAGGGTGTTTCAGGGCAACAACATCAGATCCGACACCAAGATCATAGTTTACAGAGCTGTAGTAGTTCCCACCCTTCTATATGGCTTTGAGACGTGAAATGCCTACAACAGATACCTCAAGGCACTGGAGCAGTACCACCAGTGCTGCCTGTGTGAGATCCTGTGAATCTGCTGGGAAGAAACCAGCAACAGTGTCCTTGACCAGGCCAACATCCACATGACCAATATGAGACACCTCAAACAGGTGCTGTACTCCCGATAGGTGAGCCCCAGGTGGACAGAGGAAGTGCATCAGTTTACTTTCAAGGCATCACTAGTGAAGTGTGGCATTCCAACAAAAATCTGGAAATCACTGACCCAAAACTGCCCAAAATGAAGGGGAAGCATCCAGGAAAGCATCAAGCACCTCCACACTTACTGTCAGGAAAAAGTGGAAGCCAGTTGAAAACATCATAAGGAATGCGCTGCCACATCAACAGCCCACCCACCACTTTCCTCGACCATCTTCTGCCCCATGTGTAATAGAACCTACGGAAGCTGAAATGGCCTGTAGAGCCTCTTAGGTATTCACCCTGAGAATGGAAGATAGTCATCCTTATCTGCAAGGAGCTGCCAATGAATGACAAACCAGAGACAATTGCAGAGTTTCAAGTTTGCAGGAAAAGAAACAGAGAACTGTGGATGCTGTAAGTCTGAAACAAAGACAGAAAAAAGCAGAGTTAACGTTGTGGGTCTGTTAATCAGAACAAGGGTCACCAGACTCAAAATATTATCTCTGCTTTCGCTCCACAGATGCTGCTGAGTTTCTCCAACTGTTCCTGTTTTTGTTTGAGCTTACATAGTTGGTTTGACGTGAGGAATTGGTGAAAGGTACAGTTGATACATATGGCATCGATGTAGATTGTAAAGATTTGTTTTAATACTGTCGCAAAAGGGCAGTTTGTCGGCCAAGATCACATAACACCCTCTATAATAGCACTTGGAGTGTTATTGAAGTTCACCATATTCTCAAGGGCAGTTTGGGATGTGCAGTGCAACAATGTTTGCCCAATGCGCTCATGCCATGAACAAATTTTAAAAGAATTAACAAATGGGAGGGAAGCAAGGAAAGATCCTTTTTAAGATAGCCATTCAAAAGATAATATATTGGAGCTAAAAGAGAAATTATTGTATCTGATTCTGTCACTACAACTGGATAGGTATTGAAATGTCTGGTGGAATTGCAGAAAATAGATGCTGATGACAAAGGTGTGATCAACTGTGTCAAAAGCCACAGGCAAATTGATAAGGATGACCCAGATTAATTTTCTGTAATGGCAGTCACATAGATGTTATTTGATAAGGGCAATTTCAACATTGTGATAGGACAGAAACCTGATTTGCACCTTCAAACATGGGATTCTAGGAAATATTTATGAATTTAGAAAGAAACAGCTCAAGGACTTGAGGAAAAAGAGGTTGAAGGTGGAGCTATAGTTTGCAACACCAGAGGGATCGAGATTTTTTCTTGTATCAAATTTGTATATCGAATCACCTACTGCAACTGGAAACTGCAAATTCAGCTTGGGTAATTGCACAGATGCGTACCACCGGTATGTTTCTTTTATTTTAAACCTCTTGTAAGATTTCAGAAATACGAGGAAAGACCAAATAAAATGGGTCTTCTTTTTCCCAGTTATAACAATGGTTTTAAGGTACATTGTAGCTAGAATGTTTCTTTTTCTTGTATTTGAGCATCAAATCAAAGATTTATAACAAACATCAGGCTAAATCCCTTAACAGACAGTTGTAAGGTTGTGGACTTAATTTCCAAGGTTTGTGGTTGATGCGAGCATTCAAGATTCGATCAGATAGATTGATAAAGGAAAAAGAGAGGTGACAAAAGGAGCAGGGTAGGTAACTATGATTAAAGCTATTTCTTTGTGTGTAGCATAAATAAGATCATAAGAAATAGGAGTCGAAGTAAGGCCACTCGGCCCATCGAGTCCACTCCGCCATTCAATCATGGCTGGGCATTTCAACGCCACTTACCCATACTCTCCCCATATCCCTTAATTCCCTGCGAGATTATGAATTGATCAATCTCTGCCTTGTAGACATTTAACATCCTGGCCTCCACTGCACTCAGTGACAGTGAATTCCACAGGCCCACCACACTCTGGCTAAATTCCATCCTAAATTGACCCATGAGTCATTGTGCCCATGGATCCTAGTATCGCTGCCTGATGGAAACAAATTCCCAGTGTCCACCCTTTCTAAGCCATGCATTATCTTCTAAGTTTCTATTAGATCTCCCCTCAATCTTCTGAACTCTAACGAATACAATCCCAGAATCCTCAGCCATTCATCGTATGTTAGGCCTACCATTCCAGGGATCATCTGTGCAAATCTCCGCTGGACACGCTCCAATACCAGTATATCCTTCCTGAGGTGTGGGGTCCAAAACTGTCACAGTATTCTAAATGGGGCCTAACCAGAGCTTTATAAAGTCTCGCAATAGCACATCACTGCTTTTATATTCCAACCCTCTTGAAATAAATAACAACATTACATTTGCTTTCTTAACCACGGTCTCAACCTGCAAGTCAACCTTTAGAAAATCTGTACTAGCATGCCCAGATCCCTTTGTACTTTGGCTTTATGAATATTCTCACCATTTATAAAATAGTCCATGCTTGTGTTCTTTTTTCCAATTTGCTCACATTGACTTTCATCGGCCATTTCTTGGATCATTCTCCTAAACTGTCTAAATCTTTCTGCAGCCTTGCCACCTCCTCAGAACTACCTGCCTGTCCACCTAACTTCGGATCATCGGCGAATTTTGCCAGAATGCCCCCAGTCTTTTCATCCGGATCATTTATATATAAAGTGAACAGCTGCGGCCCCAACACTGATCCCTGCGGGATACCACTTGTCACCAGCTGTCATTCAGAAAAAGAACCTTTTATCCCAACTCTCTGCCTTCTGTCAGACAGCCAATCCTCAATCCATGCTAGTAGCTCACCTCGAACACCATGGACCCTCACCTTACTCAGCAGCTCCCTTGAGGCACCTTATCAAAGGTCTTTTGGAAGTCTAGGTAGATAACATCCACTGATTTCCCTGGTCTAATTTACTTGTTACCTCTTAAAAGAATTTTAACAGATTTTTGTCAGTCAATGTTTTGATCAGTTCTGTGACTGGGTCCAGATCTCAATAGATCATGCAGTATCCAATCTAGTATTTGATGTGTAGCTTTTTATATATGTGTTGCTTGATGGCATGCTTGATGACTCAGTTATTGTCGTAATTTAAGTTGTATCTAGTTTTAATGTTCAAACCTTCAGCCCTACAACGAGGTCAGTGTTTGTAATCTTTTTATATATTGGGCATTTAGCTGCTTTTTATTATCAAAGTAGGCTGAATTAGCTAGACATTGGTATTCATACTCTTGAATGAGATATTCCAAATGGCACTTGCAGCTGAAAATGTCTGCAAACATTTGTTTGTTCTGCTCATGTGCTGTGTTCTACTGCAGTTGAGGATGGATATGTTCAAAGAGCTCTGCCTGTTAATTGCCTTTCAGCACCACTCTTGATTTGACAAAACATATCTACAGGAATGTATTGTGTTTAACTTATTGTAGCACTCCTTGCTACGCCTGTAGTTTGGTATCTTTTGTGTTTAACCTGTCAGGTATCTTGGTACTACATGGCTGTGTAATCCTCTACAGCTGGGAGTTGGGTCTTGAAATGACAGATTATGGTCATATATCCTCCTGTTTGTCAGAGAATCTTGTGGATGCTCACTTGCAGGCTACTTGATCTGTTCCTCAGAACACTATTCAGTGGAGTGTGCTTGAATTATGAAGGAGAGATTTTATCTTCACTTAGACACCAGTGGTCACTTGGCAATGCTATCACATATCTGCAACTGGAAGGCTGATGAAGAAGGTGTCAAGTATAAATCACTCTCTTGCATTGATTTTTTTTCACACATGATTCTTTCTGGTTTCAATGTTTAAGGTGACTTTTGAGAACTTTTGGTGACCCTTTCAGGTTATACTTAAGTATGCTGATTAATAGTCTGAGATGTTTGGTGACAGAAATGACTGCGGTTTTGATCATATCTGGCTGTTGCTCGAGACAATTTCGAGAACTTTTCTAGTTTAATTGTGCTTATCTGATAACTTTAGACAACTCTAAAAGTAAACACTTCTTGTTGAATTGGAATAATACGTGGCTAGTCAAAGTGGAGTGGCAGGTTTCCTTCTCTGAAAGGCATTGTTGAATCACTTGTGTTTTACTAGAAGCTTTAATGGCTTACAAATTACCAGAATTATTAAATTCAATTTTGCAGATTATCAGAGTGAGATGTAATCTTAACTTCTGGGTTGCTGAATGTCTGCACTGCATCAGTTTGCATCAGTTTGTTCTAAATAAGAGGAATTTCTTTCAAGTGTAAAAAAGAGGTAAATTCTATTTCTCTATCCATAGAATAGCTGAGGATGTTTTGCCCAGTATAGGAAGCAGTTTTTTTGTAAAGAAATCATCTGTACCAGGATTACAGAGACAATTTCTTGACATTTGTGTCATATTGATCTTTGTTTGATCCAGATATTTTGGCAGGTTGTTCTCTTGTATTAAATAAAAGCAATGCATAAGCACCTTTTAATGCATTTTTATTTGAAAACCTAGGGTTATTTTGTGCTTTTTAAGTTTTATTTTACACATCAAAAATCAGAAGAAAATTGGGGGAAAATATTAGAACCTAAAACAATAAATTCATAGTACATAGTAAAACTTGTTTTTTGTTGGAACATGGTTAATATCAAGGAAACAAAGTAGTGTTAAGCTAACTGGCATGATATTTGCAAGTTAAGAATGGGAACAAACAGGAACATGTAAAAAATAAGTACACTGGAAAAGTCAAAGCATCTGTCTATATCATCAGCTTTTTAATTTCCAATATAATTTGTTTGATTATATGTTGATCAGACAGTGTTTTCTTCATTTCAACTACTTATTTCAAATCTGCGCTTGAAATTCCATGGCCCAAGTTATAATTGTCAATTCCACTTGCTACCTTCTATTATCATGGGTACTGTTTCAACTTTATTGTTATTATAAGATTATTTTTGACTTAGTTCTTTGTGGCTCTATAAATAATTGTGTGGGAGATAAAAAGACATAGTTAAAGATTTCTACATCATTATCTTTTAACATGATAGTTGAGAAAATATTCAGTTTAACTTTCTATGTGAAAGCTTTTTAAAGATGGAAGCAGCAGCATGGAAAAATGAACACTATCCTTTATCCTTCATGCCTTTGTAATTACAAAACTTTGTAAGATTTGTTTTAAACTACCATCATACAATTCCCATTGCTCTCAGCCAGATCTGTAATATAATGAATGGTCTTAGTTTTCTGTGAATATTTGGAGTATCTCACCTAATTAGCACCACAGAATTAATGAATTCTGTGAGATCAAAATGAAATGCAGAAATCAAAGCATAACAACTATTTAAAAATCATAACATATGTTTAGAGAGCACAGTCACTGGGAAGATTCACTGCGGGTGTGCTACCATAATCTGCATTTATTGTTGAAATCCCTTTGTTTCTATCAGTAGATGTTTTATATCAAAAATTGGAAGCACAATTTGTCAAATTGCCCAAGAGTCTTAAATGGGTTAAAGGAATGTATTTATTCAGTAATGCATATCTCTCAGAAAATTGCCAAATATTGTCCAGACCTCATTTGGATAATGTTTGGTTATTTTTTACATTGCCATTTTGCATTTGAAATCCATATTTCTCCTGAAGTCATATATTTGAGACCTGTCAGTCCTTGACGTGGATATTGACTTTTGCATGCCTTTTTATTAATGGCAGCAAGAATCGAAACAAGTAAATGGGTGGCTGCACATTCATGACCATGTTTAAATTGAACTCCTACAGAAAAATCTGGAGCCTGAATTAAAATTAATTGGTGCTGCAAGGGTTTCCCAAAGATTCAGACACCTGGCAATGAAAGGAAGGTGGGAACTGCCAGCATTCATAGAGTAAATGCTTTTCCAGTGTTCCTGGAGATCTAGAAGGAGTAGGTGTGCTTCCTTCAACTCTTCCTAAACAAATGGGTTTATTATGACCCTCCTGTCTCCCACTTGAAGACCATTGTCAAACTACCTCCTCACCCTACCCTCCCCCACTGTCCCAAAAAATTGCCAAGTATCATCCTCAAGGCTTTTTGTTTTTGTTGACCTATTTGCAAATCAGTGTATTCAAGATGCTTTCCTGCACCCTCAAGTCCTTCTGCTATTTCCACTTAAGAAGTACTGTTTAGTTTATACTACTTGTCAACATTGTTTCCTCCCAAATTGTGCCATTTCATGGTTATTTGCAAGGATCTGGCATATCTCTGCTCTTATCATTCATATCTTCTTGCAAGTTGCTGCTACCCTATGTACTGTTTTACTACATTGTCAAATTTTACCAAATTTTGGTCAGATCCCACTAGCAAAATTCACAATATTTCTTGGAAGCAATGTGACAATTGTCATTTCCTCACCACATATGTGCATTATCATTATTACACTATCTAGTTTGCAGCTTTTTTTCTGAAAACGACATTCTCCTTGATTCTCACCTGTGTTCAATCATCATTCTCAATGATCTCCTCCTTTATCTAAATACAGGCAGAAATAAATTTTGACATTGCCTTTTGTTGCATTGTTGCTCTTACTTCCTTTTAATCTAGTATCATCTTAAAATGAATCAAATTCCAGCATGAGAGTCAATTTGAACTACATAAATGTAGGTTCTTTGCACTTTCCATATTATTTTCACTCATGCTGAGTTTAAGCAGTTAATAATTATATTTCCCAGTACTTTATGTGTCTTGGAAGTTGCATAGCCATTGTTATTCATTGCAAGGTGCTTGCACACTGTGAAGCAATTGTGATGCATATTAATACATGAAAAAGCAAATAGAAAGCAGCCATTTATGAAGCATAAGCAAATCTGAAATAAAAACAGAAAATGTTGGAGATTATATATTTGTACCCAGAACCCTTTTTCATTTCTAAAAACAGCCAAGACTTGAGTTTAGAGTGCAGCATTATGATGTTGCAAATGAATCAGAACTTGACAATGTAGAAGATAGTAATGCAAATATTGTGAGAGTTCAGAATGCCATAGAGAGCATTTTGAAATGTGCAAAAGCATGACAAATGGAACTTAATGGGGACAAATATGAAGTGAAGTATTTTGGCTGAGGTAATATGGAAAGATGTGACAAATGACATGATTTTGAGAAGGGTTTATTTTCTTTTTAAATCAATGCAAGATGTGGTTATTGCTGAATGGGCCAGCATTTACTGCCCATCTCTAGCTATACTTCAAAAGGTGATGAACTGCCTTATTCAACCACTGCACTACATTTGTTATAGGTAGACTTACAATGCTATTAGAGAGTGGGTTCCTGGATTTTGACTCAGTGACATTGAAGGAATGCAATATGTTTCCAAGTCAGGATAGTGAGTGGCTTGGGGGCGATCTTGCAGCTGTTGGTGTTCCCATGTGCCTGCTGCTGTTGCTCTCCAGATGGTAATGGTTATGTGGTTGGAAGGTGTTATCTAAGGAGTCTTGATAAGCGTCTGCAGTGTGATTGTGGATGGTAACCACTGCTGCTACTGAGCATCGGTGATGGAGGGAGTGAACATTTGTAGATGTCAAGTGGGTTGCTTTGACTTGGATGGTGGATCAGTGGTGCTGGAAGAGCACAGCAGTTCAGGCAGCATCCAAGGAGCTTCGTCTCAAGCTTGAGTATTATTGGAGCTGCACACATCCAGTCAAGTTGGGTGTATTTGCTTTAAGTACAGAGAATTGAGTGTCCATCTGCACTAATCTTTAAAGCTGGCACAGCAAGTTGGAAAGTAGTTTTAAAAAGTGGTCGTTTTGGGTTATAAGTGGCATAGAGTGCAGATGCAAATAGATCATGTTGGAACTTTATGAATTACTTGTCGTAGGCCTCAGCCGAAATAATGCTGACAATTCTGGATGCAATATTTTAAGGAAAATTTAAAGGCTTGAGACATGGTGCAAAGGAAGCTTTACCGAGATGTCCTGAGAGTTTTCAGTTATTGTTTGAAGGTATACAGTTATGCTTAATGTATTGGCTGCACTGTCTCAGACGTGTGGCATCCACCTCTGCTATAAGTGTCTTTCCATGTAGTTTTGGGAACCATAAAAGCAACATTGCTTGTATCATGGTGTTAAAGCAGTACAGCTGGCAACTTGTGGACTATCACAGGTGCAGGAAAGAAACAGCAAATAAGTACAAAAGTCTGCAAAAGGTTTGTATTGTTAGGTGAGTCAAAATTGCAGTGCATATTCCGCTCCATGCTACTGTGGAAACTAAAAGAATTATGAGACAGAATTCGATTTTTTAAAACTCCGTGGCAAAACTATTAAATAGCAATAAATGGGCAGCAGGGTGGCTCAATGGTTAACCCTATTGCCACACAGCGCCAGCAACTCAGGTTTGATTCCACCTTGGGGAACTGTCTGTGTGGAGTTTGCACATTCTCCCTGTGTCTACGTGGATTTCCTCTGGGTGCTCCGGTTTCCTCACACAGTCCACAGATGTGCAGGTTGGGTAAATTGGCCATGCTAAATTGCCTGTAGTGTTCAGGGATATGTAGGCTAGGTGCATTAGTCAGGGGAAATGAAAAGCAATAAGGTAGGGAATGGTTCTTTGGCCAGTTGGTGTGGACCAAATGGCCTGTTTCCGCACTATAGGGATTCTGTGATTTTAAGTGTATGAGAGTTGCAACCCTAATATCAGTGCTGGGAGAGAATGATTCAAAATATACGCAGTCGAGATCTCACTGAGGAGCAGAAAAGCCAGGGAAGAAAGCTTTTATGTAACCAACACTTGTCAGAAAAAGTGTACTATGTAAATTTAATTTGTAATTGTTGGATAGAAATATTGAACTTAGATAATTGAGAAGTCTCTGATAGAATAATGAGGTAGTTCCTCAGGCTTCTATTGAGCTTCACATGTTACTTATGACTGTAGAGACTTAATGTCTGTGTTTGGAATGTGCAAACCAAAATTCAGTTTGGGAAAATGTCATAGTCTATGGCAAGGTGATTGTACTGACCGTTGACTTTGAAGTAAACCACTTGCAAATGACTTTTATTGCTTGAATTCCCCCATTAATTTGAATCTGGCAATAAGTCAAGGGTATCTCAAGGCATTCTGCAATGGCAATGTCATCATTTAGATTAAGCAGCCAATCACATTGAAAAATTTTCAGACAGCAAGCCAGAAAATAAAATGAATTGGATATCCTTCAGCTTTTATAAATTTTATAGAGTGCAACAAAGATTGCATTATATATAAAAGAAATTGAAATATTATATGCAAGATAATACGTAATGGCATTAGACAAGTATAAAATACATTTTCCAGGACCAAAGAAGTTATCAATAATTTTATACCTTTGAAAATCTAGTTACATGTCACTGACAAGGATTCGTTCTTTTCCAAGTTTTACTAAACAATAGCACGATAGCATAATAGAGAGGTTCTTGACAATATAATGCTTTCTAAATTGTTTTCATTTGTCAGGACTTAAACAGTGGAGGAACAGAGAATTATTTGTAGGTACATGAATATTTCGATGTTTAACTGTGCACATACATGCCAGATTCACAGTTACAATATCAGTGAACGCTGACAGTTTCACCATTATTGTAACTTGTAAAATCTTCGCCATGGTTGACGCATTCACACTGATTAGTACTCTGACAGTTATTATAAATATCAATGTGAAAGTATGTACAAATGAGATCACAATGGTTGTAATCAAGTGATTGTAAATTTGTGCTCGCAGGAGAAATGACTTGGACCAGACAGTGAGGATCAAAAATGATGTCAATCATGACTTTAATAACATTAATAAGATTACAGAAGTAGATTGTCAACTTGGAATCAAATGAACAATAAATAACTTGTGCCTTACAGTGTTTTACATTTATTTTTAGGATCTGCAACATAGTAAAGTTAGTTGATATAACCTTTCCCAAAACAATTCCTCATTTGCATCACCAGACACGATAAATATGCACCACTGACCTTTCTGAAAGCCTGTGGGGAGCGACTTTGATGATTTCCGTGTGAATAAGGCCATAGACCATGCTAGCCGAAGGATAACACTGAAGAACAAAATACAGAAAATAATACAGAATACTGAGGAAGTGTTCAGCCTATTCCATGAAGTAAATAATGTGGTAATGAGTGAGAAAATGAGTGATTTACATAGGATTATAATACTTAATTTACAACATAGGTAGTTCAGCCTATTCTGCTGTTCAATAAGATTATGACCAATCTTGTTTCAGTCTCAAGTCCGCTTTCCTGACTGCCTCAAAATCCTTAATCTATCAACACTGTACGTTGATCTTGAAATAAATATAAAAACCGAGTCTTCACTGTTTTTCTAGGAAATGTATTACACAGACTGAGACAAGAAAAAACATTTAATTTCTGTCATAAAAGCAAAATCTCCTATCTTAACCTATGTTCTGTAGTTCTAGTTTGTCCTGCAAGGAGGAGCATCTTCTCAGTATCGGCCTTGTCAAGTCCCCTTAGAATCTTATTTGTTTTAATAATATCACCTCACTTCTCTAAACTCCAATGAGTCAAGGGCCAGCTGATGAATCTTTCTTCATAAGGTAAATCATTTCTAGGATGAAAGGTTTAAGTCAACCTTCTTTGAGTAGCTTTAAATCAATTACATTCTTTTTGAAATAAGACTAAAACTCCACACAGAACTCTCGATGTGTTCTCATCAAGTTCCTCTACAGCTGCAGTAGAGCTTTCCTGCTTTTCCAATTCCCTTGAATTGACGACAACAATTTGCTTCGCTTTCCTCATTATTTTCAGTATGTGAAAGCTAGCTTTTCTTGTGCCAGGTCACCCAGCTCAGTCTCTATGAGTAAGTTCTACAATCTCTCTCTATGCATTTTTTTTAACTTCCTGCAAAAAATGAACAAGTTTACATTTTCCTACATGTATACTACATCTGCCCATTTTTTGACCACTCAGTTTATCTATCCATATCTTTGTACCTTCTCTTGAGAGCTTACTTCCTTGCCTGTCTTGGTGTCATTGATAAATTTACGACCATATATTTGGTCCTTGCATCCAAGTCATTGGTTGTAGGTCGTTAAACTCATTAGCCCTGACCTTGTGGCATTCTACTAGTTATAGATATCCACCCAAGAAAGACACATTTATTTATTTAAAGGGTGCCTTTACGATGAGGTTATTAATTTATTCTGTCTCAAGGCATGTTACTGATTTGTCCCACTGAAAAATAGATTAAAATGATCTGTGATTACCTCCATATCTTTTTCACAAGCCCCATAAACTATATTATAATTATTCGCACAAGTGACTTTTAACTTTTCAATGTGTTTTCTCTGTTGAACCACATTCTACATGTTGATATTTAGAACTAAGGTCTTCTCTTCATATTGTATAATGTAATTCATTCTTGGTTAACGGAGTTACCTCTTCACATTTCCCTTGTTTTCTGCCCTTGCAAACTATTATGGACCCTTGAATATTCAGGTCACAGTCTTTATAATAGAAACATGGAAAATAGCAGTACAAGTGTACCAGTTGAACTTAAAAGCCAGATCCACTGTTCATTCTAATTATGCTTGACCATCCAACTCAATACTGTGTTCCTGCTTTTTCCCGTATTATGAGCTCTTTTGGTCTAAGACCTATACCTAACTCCCAGTTGAAACTATTGAATGGTTTGACCTCAGCTGCTTTACATTATAGAGAATTGTGGGCATGTCTCTACAATGGTACTTGGATCATCCAGACTTATTGTATTTGAGCTGACATGACTTTGTGTGAGGAAAATTGTGTCTCACTAATTTAACTAAGTTTCTTGAAGAGGTGACAAAGAAGATTGAAGAAGTCAGGGCAGTAGACATTGTCTACATGGACTTCAACGAGGCGTTCATCAATGTTCCGCATGGTAGACTGGTTAGCAAGGTTAGATCATGTGGGATCTGGGGGAGTTAGCCAATTGGATACAAAAATTGGCTTGAGGATAAGAGACAGGGTGTTTGCAGACTGGAGGCCTGTGACCAGTGGTGTGGCACAAGGATCGATACTGAGTTTACTGCTTTTTGTCATTTATATAAATGATTTGGATGTGAATATATGAGGTAGGGTGACTAAGTTTGCAGATGACTACAAAATTGATGGTGTATTGAACAGTGAAGAAGGTAACCTCTGAGTACAACAGGACCTTAATCAGATGGACCAATGGGATGAGGAGTAGCAAATGGAGTTTAATTTAGACAAATGTAAGGTGTTGCATTTTAGTAAGGCAAGCCAGGGTAGGACTTATATACTTCATGGTAAGGTCCTGGGGTGTGTTGCCAAACAGAGAGACCCAGACGTGAAGATAAATAGTTCCTTGAAAGTGGGGTCACAGGTAATAGGGTGGTGAAGAAGGCATTTGGCATGAATGCCTTTATTGGTCAGTGCATTGAGTTAAGGCATTGGGACATGTTATGGCTGTGCAGGACATTGGTTAAGTCACTTTTAGAATACTGCTATCAATACTGTGTTAAACTTGAAAGGATTCAGAAAAGGTTTACAAAGGTGTTGTCGGGATTGGTGAGTTTGAACTATGGGAAGAGGCTGAATAGGCTGAGGCTTTTGTCCCTGGAGTGTCAGAGCCTGAGGGACATAGTTAGAGTGAATAGCCAAGGTCTTTTTCCCAGGGTAGAGGAAAATGCTTTAATTAATGGCGTAGAGGAGTGTGTAGCAGGGAGGTTAGAAATTTGTTTCAGACCATTTTTGTGCTTGAAGTAGATGCAAAGTGAATGTGTGAGACACTAGAGAATCTAATGCTCACCCAAAATTGGACCTCAGGAGCAGAGTACCACAGATCTACAGTAATGTCCCACTATTCACAGAAGTTATGTTTGAGGAGACTGCTGCAAATTGCAAACACACTTAATAATGGGAATCAGTGGGATAGGCTCCGACCAATGAAATTTTGAAATCTGTGTCAAACATTTTTATTAAGTTTTTGAAATTTTCCAGTGGAGGAATTCATTACCCTATTCATGAGTCAGATCCTCAGCATGGTCAACCACACTAGTCAATAGTCTGTTTAAATGCCTCACCAAGTCCTCATATACTTACAATGTTGAAACAATTCCATTTCCTTCAACACCAGCCCATTATTCCCAAACCTGGAGGGCATAGGTTTAAGGTGAGAGGGGAAAGATTTAAAAGGGACCTGACTGGTACCTTCCTTATGCAGAGGGTGGCATGTGCATGGAATGAACTGCCAGGGGATGCATCAAATGCTGGCACATGGGACTAGATCAGTTCGGGCAATCTGGTTTGCAAAGATGGTTTGTTCAAAGGGTCTGTTTCCATGCTACCACTCTTTGACTCTATAACTCTAATTGATCAATGTTTTTATGCATATTTAGCAAAGAGCTTATTTTTACAACCTCTGAGCTTATCTGCTGACATATTTTTACAATGTATGCTCTGTCCATTCCTGTCTTATCATTACCTATATAGGTATTGTTATTTTGTGACTATTTTTCTCTTAGGTTTTAAGTAATATGATTTATATGTATTATATTTTTTTTAATTTGGAATTTTGAAACAGTGGCGTGTGAGTTTTGTCTTGTGTGTATGAAGACATCAATGATTAACTTGTCAGTACTCCTGGAGCTGTCTATTTTTTGAAAACTATAGCAAGGGAGAGAGCCCCTGGAATACCAATGGGAATTTGTTTGCATTGGAAGAGTTTTACAAGCAGGCAGGAGAAGCATTGAAGAACATCAGCTTGTGTTCCATAAGGAGGATCAGAGACTTTAATTTTGGCTTCACAGAAGCACCCATGGCGTGCATCAATTTTGATTTCAGTTCAGTAATATGCTTGTTGAAATTAGATAAATGAAACCGTTTCTCATCGAAGAGAATTAGTTTAGAAAGGTTAGGCAATACGTTACTTCAGTAGAAAAGCTTTTGCTTCAAAGTTCCAGATCAGAAATGTTTGATTTGAACCCTAAATGAGTTACGAGCAGTTGAAAAAATGTAGGCTCAGTAGTATGAATACTGAAGGAAGAAGCTATCAGATGTTTACATCCAGGAATTAAAAGCAACAGTTAAGTCAAACAAATAGTTGTGATAGAGAGAGGAATTCTCCCTGATTTTAAATACTTTAAAACGATGCTTTTGGAAGAGGTGAAATCTTCAAACTATGCTCAATTTGGTTTCTTCTATTGTATCTGGTTTTCTGTATTAAACTTCTGTTTTAATATTAAAACCAGATCTGTAGCAATGTGTGCTTGTGTTTCAGTGAAAGGTCACTTCATTTGGCCACTCCACTGATAACATCATTTGGGATCGTAACATGCGCCCTATAATTCCTCACATCTTTTTCCACTTGTTCTCTTACTCTTACTCTTATGATTTAATGTTAAAAAATCCTCTACCACATGGACATATGGAAGGCTCCTTTTTTTCTGTTTGTTCTTGTGACACAGGCATTGCTGGCTGGGTCAGTATTTATTGCCCACCCCTAGTTGACCTTGAGAAGGTGTGATGAGTTTCCTTCTTGAACTGCTGAGTCTGTATGCTGTAGATAGACCCACAATACTGTTAGGGAGATAATTCAAGGATTCTGACCTTGTGACTTTAAAGGAATGATGATATACTTTCCAACCAGGATTGTGAATGGCTTGGAGGGGAACGTGCAGAGTTCTAATGTCTCTGCGAGCCTTGCTCTTTTAGATGGTAGTGGTTATAGGTTTGGAAGTTGCTGACTCAGGATCTATCTTGATTTTCGACAGGGCATCTCCTCGGTGGTAAAATCACTGCTACCAAGCATCAGTGGTGGAAAGTGTGGATGTTTGTGGATGTGGTGCCAATCAAGAAGGTTGTATTGTCTTAGATTGAATGTTGTTAGAGCTGTACTCATTCAGGCAAGTGGGAAGTGTTGTATTACACTCCTGACTTGTGTCTTGCAGATGATGGACAGGCCCTGGGGGAGTTGAGAGGTGGGTTACTCGCTACACTATTCCTAACTTTTCCTGTCATGAAGTTTCTATATTTATATGGCCAATGAATTTCAGTTTCTGATCAATGGTAAACAAAAGAAGTAGATATAGGGGAATTCAGTGGTGCTAATGCCAGTGATTGCCAAGGAGGGGGTAGGGACGGGGGAGCGGTGGTGGTTGGTTAAATTGTTTCTTAATGGAAATGGTCATTGCCTGACATTTGTATGTGGCACAAATGTTACTTGTCACTTTTTAGTCCAAGTCTGGATACTGTCGAGGTCTTACTATGTTTGGACATAGACTCCTTCAAAATCTGAGAAGTTGTGAATGGTACTGAACATTGTGCATTCATCAGTGAGCTTCCTCAGTTCTAACCTCACGGTGGAGGGGAGGTCACGCAGCTGAAGCTTGTTGGGCCGAGATGCTACTCTGAGGAACTCCTGGAGAGATGTTCTGGAGCTGAGATGACTGACTTTCAATAACCACAACCACCTTCCTATGTGCCATGTGTGACTCCAATCAGCAGAGATATTTGCTAGGGCTCCTTGTTACTGGTTTTTGGTCAAATATGGCCAAAGTAGTCACTATCGAGAGTAGTCACTCTCACCCCATCTCTAGCATTTCATTCAGCCTTTTTGTCCATTTTTGAACCAAGGCTGTGAAGAAACCCAAATTGAGTGTCACTGGGTAAGTTCTTGGTAAGCAGCAGCTGCTGCTTGATAGGACTGTTGATGACACCTTCAATGAATAATTTGGATAAATACAAGAAGTAATTGTCTTAATTGTATCTTAGTTTTGATTGTATTTACTATCGATATTATCAGAATAATTAGTATTTTGATTTTAAAAGTCACCACCATTTGACTTTGACTAAAACAATTACAGGTGCCATGCTCTCAAATCAATAAACTTACCATGGAGCAGACCAAGCTCATAAAATATGTCTGCTTAGGGAATTTTTTTCAAGATTTAAGCAAATGAATAAATAATTGATATGAATTATGTTGTAACAGGGTCTTTTGTAACGAGGTCAGAGCAAATGCAGTAGTTAAAGGATTCTCACTTGGTGGCTAACTTAAATTGCAGAATATGCTGAAAAAACAATATCGTTTTGGTATGATGAAAATAACATGTCAGTATAGTGGAAATGTGATAGTGGTTCATTCAGTCAATGTAACAAATAAGGTGACTACTGTTGTTAACCAGATCAGTTAGATAATCAAAAATGTTAAAAATTAAAAATCCACTGTTGACACTAATAGATCTAAATGCCTTACAAAGGGTCAGATCAGTGATGAGAGATGATATTAATGCATCATGTCAAGATTGTATCATCTTGTCACCTATTTATATTGCAGCAGCTCAAATTATGCTATTAATCAGGAATATCAGAAAGACTCTTAAACAAAAAAAAATTAATTCAGAGTTTTTAGTTCAGAAACTGTTAGTTCAAATGACACAATATAAATATCAATTTTACCATTCTTCCTCATTAAGGTAGTTTCTCAAATACATTCATATAGTTTTAAGTGTTTAAATACATTATTAGTGAAAATTGTGATGAAAATAGAAATTTAATGAGATAATATCTGATGCTTGACATTGTAAATTCTTTTTATGTAAAGTTTATCATCTGATGCATAATCTTTTCCAATTAAATATTAACACAACAGGACATGCTACATTACTGTCAGTTACTGCTTGCAGCAAAAAGAGATGTTATTTATCCATGGGATTTGAGCATTGTTGGCAAGGCCAGCATTCAGTACTGATTTCCTTTTTGCCCTTCAGAAGGTGGTAGTGGCTAACGTCTTGAAACAATACAGTTTATGTGGTGCAGGTGCACTCACAATGCTAGTGTCTAGGTAATGTGAACAAATGGTGACATAATTCAAAGTTGGCAATTGTTTTTATTGTGGTACTCCTTTGTGCCTACCATCCTTGTTCTTCTAAGTGATGGAGGAGGAATGTTTAGAAGGTGCCTTTTAATTAGTCTCACCAAGCTGCTGCTGTATATCTTGTGGATGATATTGCTGCCAATGTGTGGTAGTGGTAAAGGGAGTGAATGCTTAAATGGTGCACCAGGTACTGACCAAATAGTTTGCTTTGACCTGGATAACATCAAACTTCTTGAGTGGTGTTGGAGCTGCAGTCAGCCAAGCAAATGGAGAATATTCCATCACAATCCTGATTGGTGCATTCTGGATTACAGACTTGAGGAAGTCAGAAGATGATACTTGATGCAGAATCTCCAACCTGTAACTTGTTGTTTTAGCCATACATTTATATGTTCAATCAGTAAAATTTCAAGTCGATGGCAACCTGGAGAATATTGTTGTCGGAGAATTCAGTGATGGTAATCCCACTGAATTTTATAGAACTTTAGAATGGTTACAGTATGGAAGGAGGCTATTTTTGCCTGTTGTGTGCAGGTGTGCTGGCCCAGTGCTTTAGTCTCACTCGCCTGCCCTTTCTCCAATTGTTCTGCAAGCTTCTTCTGTTTAAGATATTTATCCAGTTCTTTTTTGAAGCCTTTGCTTGAAGATTTGCACATAGTTAGATTCTATCCTGTTGGAGTTGGTCATTGTTTGACATATATTAAGTTGAATGTTAATCGCCACTTAACAGCCCAGATCTGAATACTGTCCACATTTTTCCGCTTGTTGACATGGACTACTTCAGTATGTGATGGGTTGCAAATGATACTGAACACAATGGAACCATCAGCAAATGTCCCTGCTTCTGAACTTAAGTTGGAGGAAAGATAATGGATGAAGTACTCTATGACTCTATAAGTAGCTGAAAATGATGGGTGTTAAAACATACACTGAGGATGTCCTGTGGGAATGTCTGAAGATAATTGGCCTTGAACAAATACTAAGATCTTCCTTTGTGCCAGCTATGACTCTAAACTGTGAAGAATTTCTGTTTGATTCCCGTTGACTTCAGTTATGCTGGAGCTCCTTGATGCCACACTTGGTGGTATGCTGCCATGATGTCAAGAGCAGTCACTCTCACCTTATTTCTGGAATTCATTACTTTGTTCATATTTGAATCAATTTAACAATGAGGTCTGTATCAGTGTTTCCCTGACAGTACCCAAACTGAGCTTCATTTGGCAGGCTTTTGCTGAGTAAATGCCATTTGATAGCACTATCAATGACCCTGTGCATCAGTTTTTGCTCATGGTTGACAATGTCCTGATGGGGCAGTATTTCGATTCATTCTGCTTTTTGTCCATGGGATGTGGCTGGGCCATTTTCCACACAGTTGAATAGATGAGTGTTTCAGCTGACTGAAATAGCTTAGCAAGGCACTTTACTTGGTCTGGAGCACAGTTTATTTGTACAACAGCTTAGCTGTTGTCAGGGCTAAATAACGCTGCTTTCTCCAGCACTCTGGACTTCTGTCTCAAGATATGGGTTCAAACGTGTGTTTTGCTCAAACATTAAGGTGGGGATATTTGTAAAACTTCTGTTGTTTAATTGTCATTCATGACTTGATGTGTTTGGACTGCAAAACTTTAATCCAATTAATTTTCTATGGGTATACTTAGCTTTGTCCAAATATAAAATGTTTCTTCTAGTTCCTTGCATGTGTGGAGTTCTGTGTTGTAGCTTAACAATGTGGGCATCTCTTGATTTGGATTTTCTTGTTGTTCCTGGCAGGCATTATCTGCATCCCATATGTACCAGGCTTGATCTCTTGGTTTTGATAGGAGTAGAGAGAAAGATTTTTTTCCCTTATCTTTTTCATAGCAAGACAGCATTTGTTGTTCATTCCTGTTGCATTCGTCAGCTTGCTAGGTTATTTCAGTATCTGCATCATCCTGCTATTGGCATTAAAGTCGAATGAGAGTATGTTCTGTGCCCTTTCTTTCTTTAGTGCTAATGGTAAGTGATGCTGAACATGAGAGAGGATAGTTGATGGTAATCAGCAAGAGGTTTCCTTGCCGATATGTTACCTGATGCAGTGAGATTTCATTGAGTCTAGAGCCAATATAAAGGACTTCCAGAGCTATTCCCTCCTGACTGTATAGTACTGTGCCACCTTTGTCCTGATGATGGAACAGAAGATATGCAGGAACAGTGATGGAAAAATTGGGGACATTGGCTGCATTATATGATTCTGTAAGAAAGAATGTCAGGTTTGTCACGTTTATGGGTGGGCTGTCCTAATGTAGGCATGTTCCCAGATATTAGCGAGGTGGACTTTGCAGGATTAGTTGAACTGGGTGCGTTTTTATTATTTTTGGTGAATAAGTTGACATTGGTCTATCTGGTTTTATTCTTGTGCAACCTTTCTGGACCAGTTTGGCACAATTGAATGGCTATGGATTGCGAATCTTTTATATGACAGGTCAAGTATTGATCGGAGTGAACTTAGACAGGTTTCTACAACAATACAGTAATTTTGTTAACTGCATTTAAATTTCGTCACCTACAGTGGATGTCTTTAAACTTTTGCATCTACAGCATTAATCTGGAATTCTGGTAACATGAGCAATAATATTTACATTTCACTGGACTAGTAATTCAGTGACCCAGGCTCCTGCTCTAGAGATATGGATTCAACTTCCACCATGGTAATTGGTACAATTTGAATTCAGTTAGTAAATCTGGCATTGAAAGTTAGCCTCAGTGATGATGATCATGAAACTATTATCGATTGTTGAAAAAACCTATCTGCTTTGTTGAAGTCCTTTAGGAAAAAAAATTGCTATCTTTACATGGATGGCTTACATGTGATTAATAGCACTGTGACTATTAATTACCCTCTGAAATGGCATGCCACTCAGTTCCAGGCTAGTTATGGATGAGTAACAAATCAACATCCTATGAGTGAAGAAAGAAAAACATAAATTACCACTACCTTTACAAGTTTGATGACTAAATTTTTCTATAGTTGTTGTAATTTGGAATTACATTGTTCAGTTTATACTTATTTATATCACTACATGGTGCAGATCAGTCTTAATAAGTTTGTAGGTAAAACAATGTTTTTCATGACTTTCAATCTTTTCACTACCAACTGTTTGCATAATTAGTGGAAAAATGGCTAAATTGGTTATGTGCTATTATTTTCTCTTTCCTACTGAACTTGGAAACTTGGATGCCAAAGGAACCTTGAAATGAAATGACAAGGAGAGCAATCATTGAAGCCATAACTTTATAGTACTTGTTAGTTGAATAAATTTCCAAAACGCTATAGCTGCCAGCCGATTTCATCTAATTTATAGCCTGACAATAAAGAACACAACAATAATGCACCATTTATTTTTATTAGATTATCAATTATAAAGCTGAAATGTTACATGGCTGTTTCCTGATGTTGAGTTGAATTTTAATGTTCAGTTCCAATGGGATTGTTTTCTGTAAACTTTGAAAATGCTTGGAAATATAAGCCATAATAGTAATGATATAATACCAAAACCTTTCAATTTTGGTACTGATGAGTTGATTTTGTACTATACCACAAGACAAAACTAGATAAAATAAATTTAGCATATATTTTTGAAAAAATATTTAATTTTCCAGGTTTGATAACATTCCACCAAAGAAATTGGTCACAAGCATTCTCTGTATAAATTTCTGAAATATCTCATTTTCAATGCAAAATTGATGGCAATGCCAAAATTGAGGTAAAAAATTATGCCCTTGTATTTTTATTTTTTTAAGCTGAGTTTCATTTCAACTTCAGATGTAATCCTTGTAAGGTTACAAAGGTGTTTTCCTTAAAAATTGGGATATGCACAGAAGTGAGCATTTATTTACATTTCCATTCCATTTTTAACTCTCCTTCTGGTGTAGAGTTTCTACAGGTAATGTTAACCATGGCTACCTCACCTAAGGGATTATTCTTAACCCTATCCTTTGACAGTTAAAAGGATTGAGCAGCAATACAAAGTAGTTAAGACAGTCATTCATAGAGTTCTACAGAAATGTACTCTTTTTTTCAACGTATAAGGATTTGCATCTTTTTCGAGCTTTTCACAGCCATCAGACATCAAAATACTTTCCAGCCAATTAAGAACTTTGAAGTCCTGATGTGGAGGAACTGGTGTTGGACTGCGGTAGACAAAGTTAAAAATCACACAACACCAGGTTATATACTAACAGGTTTATTTGGAAGCAGTAGGTTTTGAAGTGCTGCTTCTTTGTCAGATGATTGTGAAGCAGGTCCATAAGACACAGAATTTATAGCAAAAGACTAGTGATACTATGATACATTAAACAAACCTAGTTTGTTAAGTCTTTCATCTTTTAGAATGGATTTGCTGGGTTTGTAAATCCCAGAACTACTTTTAAGTCACATTCTCAAGATAATTTAAGGTTTCATATCAAAAAGTGACATCTCAGCTCAGATAAGGCCTTAAAGGTGTGAGTCCGGCCAATCTTGAGTCAGACTGGTTCTATTTCCTCAGTGGAAGTTACAAATATTATATGGATTGATTGCTTGCTGGTACTGCATTTTTTGAGCATAATAAAATGTACTTGCAAATGTAATTCTGCAAATACAAATTCACCCCATAAACTTTTATGTGTGCGCGCATGCAGGCGAGACGTACAGAGTGAGTATGTGCATGTGAGTGTGAATGCACGTGACAGAGTGTGTGTTTGCCTGTGTGCAAACTTGATAAAATGTGTGTGTGAGTGTGATGAAGTATAAGCTCACAAGAGGGTGTGTGCGTCGATGTGAGTGTGGGAGGTGTATGTGTGTGCGTATGAGAGAGCTTGTAAGAGAGGGGTTCGGCATGAGTGTGTAAGTATGTAAGTGTGTGTGTGTATATGCTTGTATTCATGTCACGCTACAGGTGACCCCACTGCACTATACAGGGTACACTATCTCTCTCTCACTCACACAAACACACTCACACATGCAGACTTTCTCTCATATACAAGCTGTCTCTCATATGCACACACACATAACTTCCACACTCGCACCCACGCACACACCCTCTCATAGGCTTATGCTCCATCACACACACACTTTACCAAGTTTGTGCACACACAAACACACAGTGTCTCGCATGCACTCACACTCAAATGCACACACTCACTGACCCTCTCTCCTGCACGCGCACACACATATAAGTTTATGAGGTGAATTTATATTTGCAGATACATTCTATTTTGAAAAATGCAGAACCTGCAAGCAATCAATGCAGGCAGTGAATCCATATAATATTTGTAAATTCCACTTTGGAACTAGAACCAGTCTGACTCAAGATTGGCCTGATTCACATCTTTTAAGGTTTTGTCTGAGCTGAGATGTCACCTTTTGACCTTTTGTTATGAAACCTTAAATTATCTTGAGAATGTGATTTAAAAGAAGTTCTGGGATTTACATATTTAAGAATCAAAACCAGCAAATCCATTCTGAAAGACGAAAGACTTAATGTATCATTGTATCACTGTAGTATTTTGCTATAAATTCTGTGTCTTGTGGTCCTGCTTCACAACCACCTGGCGAAAAAGCAGCGCTTTGAAAGTTAGTGACTTCAAATAATCCTGTTGGACTATAACCTGGTGTTGTGTGATTTTTAACTTTGTACTTTTGAAATACAGTCACAAGAAAACACAATTGTTAATTGGTATACAGCAAACTCCACCAAATTGCAATGTGATAATGACTAGTTAGTCTGCTTTTGTTGATTGAGGAATAAATATTGGCCAGAACACCAGAGCTAGCTGCGCTGCGCTTTTTCAGATCAGTATCATAGAAACCTTTGGATCCACGCGGACAGGCAGATGGGGCCTTATAATGACTTGTCCAACAGACGGCAAATAGCAGTAATCCTTACGACTGCACTGCAGTGGCAGTTTATTTTTTGTGCTCATGCATTGGAATGGGATTTGTGACTCAGAAGTAAGAGAATGACAAATTCAACAATGTATTGTAGTGGCTAATAATGATACATCGTGGATCAATGAGAGAACAGTGAAAATTGAAACTAAAATGGTTTACACCATTAAGGAAATTATGACAAAACTGAATTTAAACAAATTTGGACAGAATTCATTAAAAAATGAGAAAAGCAAAAGCAAAGTGGAATTGCCAAAACAGATTATCAAGGTGTTTAAAATGAAATATAATGTCCTCTGAATTTACAACAAATAAAATTTAAGATAAGGATAGAAGTACTAGGAGACACACAATCTAAACTCTCAATCAATTACAGTAAATTGGAAGAATTATAATTACTTTGATTTACCATGGAAGCCGACAAGCATGACAATACAGCAAGAGATCTGAAAAGTCACAGGCTGAAATTTTTACCTGATAGGCTGAGTGTATTAGGGAAGCAGTGGAGATGTAAAATCTGGGGGTGTGCTGGGGGCATATTTTGTCTGTTACCTACTTTCCCCTGCATCCCCATCTCCAATATTTTACCAGGGGCGGGGTACTAACCACTTAAGGTTGTTCTCTCTCATCACTGGTATTTCATATTTGAAGGGTGTGTCTGCACCAGGTGGCATGACTGCTATGAGTTTTGGTGGAGCAGGCCTTCAACTTGATTAGGCACCTCGTGCGCAATGGAAAGTTACCTGCCCTGGCAAGAAAAATCAACTTTCCTTGAACTTACCCTATTGACCTTCAAATTTGCCCATCTACCCTCTTCTGCAGGAGCTCTCTTACTGGTCTCAGTATAGCCACCCGACTTACCATTGAATCTGGCCCCCTGAGATGTTCCTGCTTGGAAACCAATTGCGTTTCAGCACTGATGACTATTTTGGGTGGTATTGCTGGAATGAGAGAATTGCTCCCTTATTGGTTGTCTACACCTGGAAGGAAGGAACCTGCAGAGGAGTAGAAGCCACAACTTTGGACAATTGAGGATGATCATAAACTCCACTGTGGCTTTCAGAGCTGTTAAGGAAGTTTCAGACTCAGCTTTTCAACAAATGGGCAGTGCCATAAGCTCCGTGTACAAATTTTATCTTTGGAAGACAATTAAGATAGAAGATGATTAATAAAAATAACTCTAGAAGTTTGAGAGGATAAAATCTCTGATTTCAAATGAATATAAAAGCATATATTAGGAGGTCCCACCTTTATATCTAGAGGGCTGGTATACAAGGATGCAGAAGCGATGCTGCAGTTACACAACCTCGTTAGACCCCTCTTGAACTAATATGAGCAGATCTGAGCACATACTTAGGAATTGGAGGGAGTACAGACCAGGTTTGCAAGAATGCAACCTGGACTTCAGGGGTTAGGTTGTGTTATTATTTTCAGCAGCAGAAATATCTATTTACTGTCATACTCTTATCATTTTTTTCTAATATCTTGCTATCAGTCGACTACATAGCGACTGGAGTCCAAAGAGCAACCTCCCAAGGTCTTGAAGGAGGAAGGCGCCTTAGAACATGTGACTTTCCCTAATGGAAGCACTTAAACCTGCTTGGCCAGTACACAGGCTGAAGGATATGATACTTTGGAGCTGAAGCACTCAGGGGAGACAGAGTTAGCTGTGGCCAGTGCTGCTCTGAGGATGGAGGACAGACTTGGCCTGCTGGGCAGGCTGGAGGTGCAGAGCCTCAGAACAATGAAACCAATGATTGTCCCTGGAGATTATGTGCTTAAATGTCAGTATTCTCTGAGGCAATGTAAAATCATGAGAATGGACAGTGGAGTCACCTCATGCTGCCATAATACCACTGTACTTTATGCACTTGAACTCATCTGTTGAAAAAGAGCTTGAACTCATCTGTTTCCCAACCTCAGTGAAAGCTATGTGGAGCATCATTCTGTAGATACAGAAACAGTGCATTGACATGCAGAGGATGCATGCCAGACTCAACCTTATTGTCTAATTTTGTGACAGAGTCTGCCCGACAGTGACAGCGCAGTACATCTTGGAGGTACCATAATGTGGGTGGCTGTCAAGCATATTTCACGCCTAGCAGTCAAGAGCAAGCATCCTATCTGCATCTCATCCTCTGCCACAGAGGCAAAACCTCATTGGAGTGGCCATGAGCACTCGTCATTAATATTACTATGTTGGTCATTTGGATGTTTGGCAGCAATTAACTCTAAGCCAATGAACTTCAAAAGTTATTGAACCAAGTTTTGAGAAGATTCGTAGTTCAGATTGAGGTTTTGGATGTAGGTTTGCTCACTGAGCTGAAAGGTTCATTTCCAGATGTTTCGTTACCCTACTAAGTAACATCTTCAGTGGGCCTCATGTGAAGCAATGCTGAAAATTCCCGCTTTCTATTTATATGTTTGGGTTTCTTTGGGGTGGTGATGTCATTTCCGGTGGTGACGTTATTTCCTGTGGTGAAGTCACTTCCGGTTCCTTTTCTCAGGGGGTGGTAGGTGGTGTCTAACTAGATGTGTTTGTTGATAGAGTTCTGGTTGGAATGCCATGCTTCTGGGAATTCTTGTGCGTGTCTTTGTTTGGCTTATCCTAGGATGGATGTATTGTCCCAGTCGAAGTGGTGTCCTTCCTCAACAGTATGTGAAGATACTCGTGAGAGAGGGTCATGTCTTTTTGTGGCAAGTTGGTGTTCATGCATCCTGGTGGCTAGTTTTCTGCCTGTTTGTCCAATGTAGTGTTTGTTACAGTCCTTGCACGCTATTTTGTAAATGACGTTAGTTTTGCTCATTGTCTGTATTATTGAACCAAGGTCGACTTGTGTGTTTGCATATGATGCTGGTGAAACTCTGGAGAATGGAAAGTTTGCAACGCAATGAAGTGCGTTTGTGAAGATTATACCGAGAAGGGTATGAATCTGAAACCTTCCTGTCTTACTGCCCTGGAGTTTGTCTTTGGTCTAGCAAAGCTCAGTTCCAGTTGGACCAAAGTTGGAGAAATTTGATGCCATTTCCTCTTGAATTATTATTTAATTAGCATTGGATTGTAGATCCTACTTGGCATGCCCATCTCTCCAATCTCCATAAAAGAAACATTATGAAAAGTGCAAAGATACGAAGGATACTTCTGTCAACTAAATGTAGAAACATGTGTGGCAACGTAAAAATGAAATGGGGGGAACATTTGTACTAAAAAGCTTAGAGTGACAATTAATCAGGAGATTTACAAACTTTTCCAAAAGAAAGACTAACAGTAGTAAAGGCTTAATAGCACAACTTTAAGACTGAGAAATCTTCTAAATGTTCTTAAGAAAATTAAAAATTAAGGAAAAGAAGGAGAGATAGGAAATTGTGGCCTTAAAGGGATATGCACTGTGGATGTTAGCCTGTCAATTTCTTTCTCAGATGCTGTTTCCAGCATGTTGCCAGAATTTTGTGTGTTTATTTTGGCTGGAATCAAATCCTATTTATTCAATGTGCTTTGGTAATTAGCTGCAGCTGGGAATTCTGCATCATTGTGTTGCCAACACAGTAAGGGCCATACTACATTCTTCTCTCAATTTTTTTTTGCATCTGTCATGCCTTTGCACATTACTTTCCATGATGTTACTGCCTCCTCTGTTGTCCTGACAGCATATCAAACCTGGCTGTTGGAAAGAGAATACAAATCTGTCCCCTTGACGAGTTGACCACAAGTTCATTAATTGTCTTAAATAGTCATTAAACAAATGTAGATGGGATGTTTCTTCTGGGTTCCATTGCTGTATCCCAAATATATGTAATTCCCAAACTGAGAACTGCTGGTGAACATCTCAGTCAAACTAATCATACACGGTGGCTCAGTGGTTGTACTGCTGCCTCACAGCGCCAGGGACCTGGGGTTCATTTCCCACCTCAGATGACTGTCCGTGTGGAGTTTGCATGTTCTCCCTGTGTCTGCGTGGGTTTCCTCAGGGTGCTCCAGTTTTCTCCTACAATCCAAAGATATGCAGGTCAGGTGAATTGGCCGTGCTAAATTATCCATAACGTTAGGTGCATTAGTCAGGGATAAGTATAGGGGAGGGGAATGGGTCTGAGTGGGTTACTCTTCAGAGTGTTGATATGGACTTTTTGGACCAAAGGGCCTGTTTCCACACTGTAGGGAATCTAATCTAATTTAATCTAAACATTTTATTCAGTGTGAACAAGCAAGGATGAGTTTTCGCAACTCAGTTCTATTTTCTGTTTACTGATTGCCTCCATATAATGTTTTGTCCCTGTTAGTTCATATGTTAAATCTGACAAAATAATAGATGGATTTTAGCAAAATGGAGCAAATCAGTAGCTCATAGCCCAAGGAAGAAATGATTAGTTTTTGGCAAAGACGTGCATCCAATCCAGGTCCTGAATTACTTTTTTATAGTGATGGGACAAATTGACTTTAAACAAAAACTCTTGTGGATTGTTTTTGGTTATTTTAGAATGTTGTGGATTGTTTCAGCTGCTATGATGAAATTTTAAATGTGCCTGGACAGAAATAATGCTGGACTACTCTGGCTTAGAAATGACTGCTTTTTTATTTTATCAGCAGTCATGTTGCAATAATGCTCAATTCTGTCTTTAACATACAGCCACATTTTTCAGAAATAGTTTCTCAAAAGTGATCAGTGATAGGATGTCTGAGCGATGTTTTTCTATTTCTCTAGCCCAGCACAGCGGGGGCATCACGGTGGCTAAGTAGTTAGCATTGCAACCACGCAGCACCAGGGTCCTGTGTTTGATTCTAACCTCAGGTGACTGTGTAAAGTTTGCACATTCTCCCCATGTCTGCTTGCGTTTCCTCCAGGTGCTCTGGTTTCCCCCCACAGTCCAAAAATGTGCAGATTAGGTGGATTGGCCATGCCGAATTGGCTGTTGTGTCTAGGGATGAGCAGGCTAGGTGGATTAGCCATGGGAAATGCAGGGTTAGAGGGATAGGGTGGAGGGGATTGGAATGCTCTTTGGAGGGTCAGTGTAGACTTGATGGGTCGAATGGCCTGCTTCTACACTGTAGGGATTTTATGATTCTGTGAAACACATCTCTACACTGCTGCCTCACTGGGATTATATGATTCAACAATCAAACTTGAGACCCTACTTCACCTAACAATAAATTACCTTCACAAAATAAGTTAGGAAAAGAGATATATTGATATAAAGAGAGTGTTTAATACTAAACTTCTTAGTAAGAAATTTGTTCCCTGTGTGGCAGAGACTGAACAAATTACTCTGTTTGAAGGTTTGAATAAAGACAATGGGGAAATTAATTCCTCAAATGCTTTTTGTTGTCTTTTGCTTGCTTTATCCAGAATTAAGACTGCTGTAAGCACAGGAATTTTTTTGATGCCTTATTTTAATTTTATTTGAGCTGATACTGACCAAGATGTTTTTGGAACTTTTTAGCTTTCATTCTGGAATGCCTGTATAGTGACTCTTTCTTGCACTAGCCTGAATTACAGCTGATCATGGAGGGATGTGATTAATAGAATAACTGGAATTTTCATTATAATGGAAGATTGTGAAAATCATGATAGAAGCTGAGGTCCAGAAGTCCCATTCTCAAATGTGGCTCCAAACATTTCCACAGGGGTAAGGATGGGGATTGGAAGAGGGTTCCAATTTCCACACATTGTTCACAGAGGTAACTTCCCACAGAAGGCAGTAGTGGTTTCCAGTCCATGTCTGAATTTTGTTCTCCAGATGCGGGAACACAGCGTGTGCAGATTAGACCCGGTAAGAATGGAATCCTTTGGAAAGTTGCAGTACCCTTTTTGATATGGCAGTTTGGTTAGAACTTAGGTGGAGAAAGTGAGGACTGCAGATGCTGGCGATCAGAGCTGAAAATGTGTTGCTGGAAAAGCGCAGCAGGTCAGGCAGCATCCAAGGAACAAGAGAATCGACATTTTGGGTGAAGAAGGGCTTATGCCCGAAACGTCGATTCTCCTGTTACTTGGATGCTGCCTGACTTGCTGCGCTTTTTCAGCAACACATTTTCAGCTTAGAACTTAGGTGTCCCTTCTAAAATTGTTAAAGGTAGACATAAATATGTTTTAAAAGTGCATTGGTTCATTTAAATTTTCAAGAAGGTTGCTAAAAGCCATTGTCAAAAATGTCTTATGTAACTGTTGAACAAGGTATTCAAAGTCCTTGCCCTTGAAGTATTTTTGTAAAAACTGTCTGTGTTAAACAAAACATTTTGCTCTGTTGACCTAGGCCTGTGGGTTCTCAGTTGCATAACTGAGTTCCGAACTTCCATTGTCATTTTTTGAATCACAGCTCCAAATGGTCATAATATTCCTGAAGGAACATTGTTTTTATGCAAAGTCAGGATGGCATGGGACTTGGAAGGAAATAAGACGTAATGGTGTTCCCATGTGCCTTCTCCCCTTGTGTTTTTAATTGGCAGATGTTGAAAGGTTGGAAGATACTGTCAGAGGTCACCACTGTTGTTGCACTTTATCTTGAAGACAGCACACACTATGCTACAGTGTACCATTATAGTTGGAATAAAGTTTAAGCTGGTGGATTTAATGATAAGCAAAGAGACTTTCTTGGAGAGATTTTCCTTCTAATATTCATTGTGTTTGCATCTTCCTGGACATGAGGGAAAACACCTCTTCACCATGCTTCTGTGGTTCATTGCCATCAGACTCTTGAGCACAAGATTGAATGACAGACAAATTTTTCTGTAGCAGTCCTTCTGTTGTCAGGTCAATTTGCCCTTCCACGTTTAGATGTTTTTGTGGATCAAATTGCTGAATATGCAAGCTAATAACTTGACAGTAAGAAAAACAAGACATTTGTGATCTGAGTGAACAGTGAAACCATCCATTCAGATTGAAGAATTGTTAAATGAGCAGTTTAAAGACTGAGAAGGAAATGTAAATTAGAGTGGGTGAATTCAATGTCAATTAACGTTGAGAAAAATAGAATTAAAACTGGATTAAGAGCGAACAAAAGACAGGACAAATGAAAATTATATTTTAAGCTTTATATTTTAGCAATTCCAATAATAATTAAACTATGGAGGAATGAGAGTCCACATTTATAATTGTTAATTTTTAGTGTCAACTTGTTGACAATAGTAAGTGCATGTATCGAATTGTTAAAAGGTATTTATGGTAGAATGGACAAAGCTTAACTTTCTACGATGAATTTAGTTCTTTAGTGCATAAACAAGCAACTTCACGTGATTTAATGCATTTCAATATGCATCAATTGCAAGATGCGGGTTTTAACACTAGTGTGGTACAATTCTCTGAAATTTTTGAATATTTGGATTTTAGTCACAATACATCCCCAACTGAAATTGCTGTACCATTTTCGGATATATGACAGCACACCATCAGTTTTGCAGAAAATCTGGGCTGTCAGCTCAAAAATCACCGCGTTTGCAAACCAAGGTTATCTTTCAAAGGAGCCTCTTGCTCCCCCGTCTGGAGCAGAATAGAATTACATGCTCATGACCTGTATCTCTTGAATCTAAATAAGATCATAGATTTTATCTTACTTAATAAAATGTTGGTACATTTTGAATTCTACAATATGATATTTTTCCCCTTAGACAATACTTAAACTCAGTTATTATTTGTAAGGGTTGGGTTACTGGTGTACTTTCTCATTGTAATTTGTATCAATTTTACCCTGGTCTAGTGGAAATAATGTATGTTCTTTGACTCTGACAACTCTGTATGATGTTAAAGCAGCCTTAATGTCAATCCTGGAAAATGAGGCTCACGGTACAATATAGCCTGTAAAACTGTACTGAATTCACAATTTTAATTAGTAAGCCCACAATTTATTTTTAAATAAATGTCAGAATATTGAAAATAACACAGAAAAAGCTGAAAGATGAAGAACAAATCAGTCACCATTTGAAAAAAGAGCACAAATAATTGGTGTTATAAATGTGTTACATTGCAAACAAGCTTGTGAATAGAATCAGCACAGTTGAGGGGGTGAGAAAATGTAAACCAAAGACAGGAAGGAAGTATCAGTATTTATTGGATTCTTAAGTTATTTAACAGATTGTTTGAGTTAAGTAAAGACAAGACGTATTTAAAAATGTAAAAAGAAATGAAGGAATGCAAATTGACAGGGAAGTGGAACCTGAAAGGAAATCTAAGAATTTGGAGAAAATATTGTTCAAGTTTGAAAGTAAATCAAAGTTTGTTGGACCCTAAGTTGGGTATAGCAGAATTTTGGTTGGCATACTGGAGGAAAGAAACTGTGTGCTTAGGTTGAGTGTTTAAGAAACAAATTGTATCCAAAAACCCTTAAAATCATTGGCAAAAGTTCTTCGGATTCTGCAAGGGCCACTCAGTTCCTGACCTCATTTGAGCCTTAGTTCAAAGATGGATAAAAGAGCTGAATTCCAGAGGTGAGGTGAAAATGATTGCCCTTGGCATAAAGACTGCATTTGACTAAGTGCGACATCAAGGAGCCCTCACAAGGGCTTGAATCAATGCTGTCCGCTGGTTGGAGTCATAGCTTGCACCAAGAAAGATGATGGAGGTCAGTACTCCTAGCTCTAGGACATCTCTCTAAGAGTTCCTAAGAGTAATGTTTTAGGTTCAGCCATCTTCAGATGCTTTACCAATGAAAATTCCTCAATCTTATCGGATGTGGGAATGTTTGCTGATGGTTGCACAGTTCAACATAATTTGTGACTCTTCAGATACTGAAATAGTCTGTGCTCATATGCAGCAAGATGCAGAAAATATCCAGATTTGAACTGATGTAACAATCTACATTCACACCTCTCAAATGCCAAAAATGAACATCTCCAAAAAGAGAGAATCGAACTGTTGCCTTTTGACATTCAGTTTCAATATCATCGATGCGTTCCCTACTGTGAATGTCCTGAACTTATTATTGAGCAGAAACTGAACTGGACTAGCCACAAAATACAGTGGTCATAAGAGCAGATCATGGCTAGGAGTCTTACAGCAAGTAACTCACCTTCTGACTCCTGAAAGTCTGCCCACCATCTATCAGGCACAATTAAGGGTGTGATGGAATTCTCCCCACTTGCCTGGATGAGGACAACTCCAACAACACTCAAGAAGCTTGATACCATCCAGAAAAGAAACCACTTGCTTGACTGGCAACACATTTATTCCCTCCACCACTGATATTCAACAGCAACAGTGGGTGCTATTTAGAAGATACATTGCAGAATTTCACCAAAGCTCCTGAGACAACAGCTTCTAAAGCTACAGCCTTTAGAATGTCAAAGGACAAGGGCAGCAGAAGCATGGGAACACTACCACCTGAAGTCTGCTGTCCCCCAATTCACTCACCATCCTTACTTGGAAAATTTAATCACCATTCTTGCATTGTCACCAGGTCAAAATCTTGGAACTCCCTCCCTGTCAGCATTGTGTGCCTTCCTAAACCAAATGGACTAAACCAAGAAGATAACCACTTGCTCAAGCGGTCTGGAATGACATCCTTGACAGGTTGATTAGAAAGTATCTTTGGTGGGGAATAGGTTCTTTCAAATGTGGTTAACTGAAGTAAAGCTTTCCTCAAAAGCATGAACTTGGACTCTGTTTAAATACAGTTATTGTCTCGTATTCAACCAAGATTATCCCTCCTCATCTTTGCTGAACAATCTGCAGCCATTGGAAGTGGACTGAACTATCCTTCTTAAAAAGCAGCTGCTGTTCAGCTTGGTAGAACTGTCTTTGCCTCATTCCGTGTTTATCGAGTTAACTAAGTTGTCATCTGATATAGCTTCTCTTTCATTTCTGACCTACCTCTGGTGTCATAGAGTCATAGAGATGTACAGCATGGAAACAGACCCTTCGGGCTAACTCGGCCATGCTGACCAGATATCCCAACCCAATCTAGTCCCACCTGCCAGCACCTGGCCCACATCCCTCCTAACCCTTCCTATTCACATACCCATCCAAATGCCTTTTACATGTTGCAATTGTACCAGCCTTCACCACTTCCTCCGGCAGCTCATTCCATACACATACCACCCTCTGCGTTGAAAAGTTGCCAGTTAGGTCCCTTTTTTATCTTCCCCCTCTCACCCTAAACCTATGCCCTCTAGTTCTAGACTCCCCCGCCCCAGGAAAAAGACTTTGTCTATTTATCCTATCCATGCCCCTTATAATTTTGTAAGCCTCTGTAAGATCACCCCTCTGCCTCTGACGCGCCAGGGAAAACAGCCCCAGCCTGTTCAGCCTCTCCCCATAGCTCAAATCCTCCAACCCTGGCAACATGCTTGTAAATCTTTTCTGAACCCTTTTAAGTTTCATAACATCTTTCCGATAGGAAGGAGACCAGAATTGCATGAAATATTCCAACAGCGGCCTAACCAATGTCCTGTACAATTGCAACATGACCTCCCAAAACCTGTACTCAATACTTTGGCCAATAAAAGAAAGCATACCAAACTCCTTCTTCACTATCCTATCCACTTTCAAGGAGCTAACCTGCACTCCAAGGTCTCTTTGTTCAGCAACACTACCTAGGACCTTACCATTAAGTGTACAAGTCCTGCTAAGATTTGCTTTCCCAAAATGCAGCACCTCGTATTTATCTGAATTAAACTCCATCTGCCACTTCTTGGCCCATTGGCCCATCTGATCAAGATCCTATTGTAATCTGCGGTAACCTTCTTCGCTGTCCACTACACCTCCAATTTTGGTGTCATCTGCAAACTTACTAACTGTACCTCTTATGCTTGCATCCAAATATTTATGTAAATGACCACCGACGTCAGGATCACTGGTCTATCATTCCCTGGCTTGTCCATACTACCCTTCTTAAAGAGTGGCACCACATTAGCCAACCTCCAGTCTTCCGACACCTCACCTGTGACGATCGATGATACAAATATCTCAGCAAGAGGCCCAGCAATCACTTCTCTAGCTTCCCACAGGGTACACCTGATCAGGTTCTGGGGATATATTTACCTTTGTTTAGATTTAGATTTTAGATTACTTAGATTGCTCAGTGTGGAAACAGGCCCTTCGGCCCAACAGGTCCACACCGATCCGCCGAAGCGCAACCCACCCAGACCCATCCCTCTACATTTATCCCTTCACCTAACACTACGGGCAATTTAGCAAGGCCAATTCCCCTAACCTGCACCCGGAGGAAACCCACGCAGACACTGGGAGAATGTGCAAACTCCACACAGTGAGTCGCCTGAGGCGGGAATTGAACCGGGTCTCTGGCGCTGTGAGGCAGCAGTGCTAACCGCTGTGCCACCATGCTGCCCCAAGATATGTGTTTCAAGATATCCAGCACTTCCTCCTCTGCAATATGGACATTTTGCAAGGTGTCACCATCTATTTCACTACTTTCTATCGTTCCGTATCCTTTTCCATAGTAAATACTGATGCAAAATACTCGTTTAGTATCTCCCCCATTTTCTGCGGCTCCACACAAAGGCTGCCTTGCTGATCTTTGAGGGACCCTATTCTCTCCCCAGTTACCCTTTTGTCCTTAATGTATTTGTAAAAACCCTTTGGATTTCCCTTAACTCAATTTGCCAAAGCTATTTCATGACCTCTTTTTGCCGTCCTGATTTCCCTCTTAAATATATTCCTACTGCCTTTATACTCTTCTAAGGATTCACTCGATCTAGCCTGTCTATACCTGACTTATGCTTCCTTCTTTTTCTTAACCAAACCCTCAATTTCTTTAGTCATCCCGCATTCCCTATACCTATCAGCCTTTCCTTTCACCCTAACAGGAATATACTTTCTCTGGATTCTCATTATCTCATTTCTGAAGGATTCCCATTTTCCAGCCATCCCTTTACCTGCGAACATCAGCCCCCAATCAGCTTTCGAAAGTTCTTGCCTAATACCGTCAAAATTGGCCTTTCTCCAATTTAGAACTTCAACTTTTAGATCTGGTCTATCCTTTTCCATCACTATTTTAAATCTAATAGAATTATGGTCGCTGGCCCCAAAGTGTTCCCCCACTGATACCTCAGTCACCTGCCCTACCTTATTTCCCAAGAGTAGGTCTAGTTTTGCACTTTCTCTAGTAGGTACATCCACGTACTGAATCAGAAAATTTTCTTGTACGCACTTAACAAATTCCTCTCCATCTAAACCTTTAACACTATGGCAGTCCCAGTCTATGTTTGGAAAGTTAAAATCCTCTACCATAACCACCCTATTATTCTTACAGGTAGCTGAGATCTCCTTACAAGTTTGTTTCTCAATTTCCCGCTGACTATTAGGGGGGTCTATAATACAATCCCAATAAGGTGATCATCCCTTTCTTATTTCTCAGTTCTACCGAAATAACTTCCCTGGATGTATTTCTGGGAATATCCTCCCTGAGCACAACTGTAATGCTATCCCCTATCAAAAACGCCACCCCCCCCTCCTCTCTTTCCTCCCTTTCTATCCTTCCTGTAGCATTTGTATCCTGGAACATTAAGCTGCCAGTCCTGCCCATCCTTGAGCCATGTTTCTGTAATTGCTATGATATCCCAGTCCCATGTTCCTCACTATGCCATGAATTTATCTGCTTTTCCTGTTAGGCCCCTTGCATTGTAATAAATGCAGTTTAATTTATTAGTCGTACCTTATCCCTGCCTGCCCTGACTACTTGACTCTCTTCTGTTCTCAACTGTACCCGTCTCAGATTGATCTCTTTCCTCACTATCTCCCTGGGTTCCCCACCACCACCTTACTAGTTTAAATCCTCCCGAGCAGCTCTAGCAAATCTCCCTGCCAGTATATTAGTCCCCTTCCAAGTTAGGCGCAATCCATCCTTCTTGTACAGGTCACTTTTACCCCAAAAGAGATTCCAATGGTTCAAAAATGTGAATCCTTCTCCCATACACCAGCTCCTCAGCCATGTATTCATCTGCTCTGTCTTCCTATTCCTGCCCTCACTAGCTCGTAGCACCAGGAGTAATACAGATGTTACTACTCTTGAGGACCTCCTTTTGAAATGCCTGCCTAACTCTCTCTAATCTCCCTTCAGAATCTCAACCTTTTCCCTTCCTATGTCGTTGGTTCCAATATGGACAATGACCTCTTGCTGGCCCCTCTCCCCCTTAAGAACATTCTGCACCCTCTTTGAGACATCCTTGATCCTGGCACAAGGAAAGCAACATATCATTCTGATTTCTTGCTGCTGGTCACAGAAACGTCTGTCTATACCTTGGACTAGAGAGTCCCCTAACACAATTGATCTCTTTGAACCCGACGTACCCCTCATTGCATTAGAGCAAGTCTCAATACCAGAAACTTGGCTGAATCCATCACCCCCTACATTTTCCAAAACAACATACATGTTTGAAATGGGTAGAGCCACAGAAGGCTCTTGCACTGGTTGCCTACCTCTCTCACCTTTCCTGGAGTTAACCCATCTATGTGACTGTATCTGAGATTTTCCCCCTTTCCTATAACTGCCATCCATCATATACTGTTGCTGTTGCAAATTCCTCATTGCTTCTAATTGTCTTCCAACCAATCCATTCAATCTGATAAGATTTGCAACCAACAGCATTTATTGCAGATATAATCCGCACACTGAAGGATTTATCCTTGGCAGTCTCCTGTTTCTCAAATCTGCTGTCCCTCAGTGACATTACCTGAAATGACTACATTATTGTTCACCTGTATGCTAATGACTCTCAGCTCTGTCTCACCATCACTTCTTTTGACTCAATCACTTTTGCCAAATTGCCAAATATCTTATTGGGCATATGAACATTTTGGCAGTTAAATATTGGGAAGGCTGAAGATACTGTCTTGTGTCCCCAGCGCAAATTCCATATTGCTTCAAAAACTTAGTTCAGGGTCAAATGGGATGCTGCACTTCGATATGATCTGATATAATTTAGTTCGAGAAAGGGAACCAAAGAATCATGGTTACATCAGATAAAGAGAACATTCATCTCCTTGTGATTATGCCAGCTCGAGATACCCCATCCTTTCTTTGTACTCATGTTTCCTCTTCAGATAATAATTTCCTTCCCATTTAAACCATAATTGAATCTTGATGACTAGCAATGACATCAGTCTTCTCACCATATAATGGAAGAAATATCAGCCAAGCATCCTAACATTTGGTAGAAGTTTAGCATTCCAAAAAATGCATGTAGAACATAGAACATTGCAGCGCAGAACAGGGTCTTTGACCCTCAATGTTGCGTTGACCTGTGAACTATTCTTAGCTCGTCCCCCTACACAATCCCATCATCATCCATGTGCTTATCCAAGGATTGTTTAAATCTTCCTAATGTGGCTGAGTTAACTGTATTGGCAGGTCGAGCATTCCATGCTCTTTCCACTCTCTGAGTAAAGAACCTGCCTCTGACATCTGTCTTAAATCTATCACCCCTCAAGTTGTAGTTATGCCCCCTCTTACAAGCTTACGTCATCACCCTTGGAAAAAGACTAGCAGGAGAGTGCAGGGGGAATCACATTGGCAACATGTTTGTACCTGAAGCTGGTTTTAACACTCATCTCTACTCGGTTCTGATATGGATATCCTCCTACAGATCTTCCTGATCTGTGATGGGGACTGGCAGAATTAGAGAAGCCCTGGCAGAAATCAGAATGACAAAAGATTAATTGCTTCCTGATGCTTCTGCAACTACGGGTACATACAGACATACAAGCAAGGAGCTTGTTCTGCTGTGAGGTTTGAGATTACAATTAGATCAGCCATGATCTAGTTGTAACTGTAAATCTAAATTCTCACTTACCCTTGAAAATCTTTCATTCCGTGCTTAACAAAAATATCTTTGCCTCACAATATTCAGGGACTACACTTCCACCACGTTTACAAGAAGAAGGCTTGAAAGATTCACGACCCTCTGAGAGAAAAAGTTTCATCTCATCTTAGTTTCAAATTTGCAACTCCTAATTTTTAAGTGACCCCAAGTTCTCGATTCTCCCAAAAGAGGCAACATCCTCTCCATGTCTGCCCTGTCAAGAGCCCTCAGGATCCAATTAAGCCACCTCTTAAGACTCTACCCAATACAAGATTATTCTGTCCAAACCTTCCACATAAGACAATCTTCTCATTCCAGGTAAATCTTCGCTAAACGGCTTCTGATACATTTTACGTCCTTCCTTAAATAAGGTTATGAATACTGTACCTAGTACTCCAGATATGGTCTCACTGGTGCCTGTGTAATTTAAAATTGAAGCATAACTTCCTTATTTTGGTATTACTTTCCACTTGCAATAATGAGACCATTTTATTAGCTTTCCTAATTACTTCCTGTACCTGCATAACAACATTTAGTGATCCATGCATGAAGACACCATGATCCCTCTGCAAAATCTTACTATTTAAATGAAAGCATTTTATTCTTTCTGCCAAAATGTTCAATTTTACACTTTCCAACATTATGCTCAATTCACTAGGTGTTTGCTCACTCACTTAACCTAAGTATTGAAGGCAGACTTAGGAATGTTTCCACTCCCTACCCCTACATTCCCACCTCCTTTCTGCATCTCTGACAGTCATCCAGAGATGCTGTTGCAGGATTTGAGGGACTGAAGTGAAGTAATGTTTCCACTTGTGAGGAGGAAGAATTTATGCAGGCTGACATAGAGCGGCTGAGGAAATGAGCAACAGCATTGTGGTCTCACAGACTTTGTGACTTTATCCAAGAGATTAAGGATCCTGAAAGGCAGGAAGGCACATGGTGTTACACTTGCAAATTCCAAGCTCCACATCCTGACTTTCCAAAACCTCTCTGCACAACACTCCTCAGGCTAACACAAGGCATCTTCTCATTTCTCTATTTGAGCAACCAACACTTTGTCATCCTCTTACTTATACCCCACAAATGTTGTCCTTCCCTGCTGTACATACAATTCATTTCTCATGCCTGCCTTTATTTTACATCCTGAAGATACAGAAAGCAGAGAACACAGTTCCAGAGAGAGGCAGGGAACTTGGTAAGCTGGGCCATTCAGTGATTGACAGTTTTGTGGCTACCAATGCATGCCTATGCTCCACAAGGGAATAAAGTATTGCTTCAGAAGGCTGTAGTTAACAGCACTGACCAGCTGTGAAAGCTTGAGCCTCCTGAGGCACTGATGCTCAGATCTAACAAGAAAATTGATCCACTGCTCTGAAACCCTGAGCTGGAAGTCCTACCTCTTTGAGCTGGACCTTTATATCCATCTTTTCTGACTGGTCTTGTATTTAACTGAGGAGAATGAGCTGGTTCTGTTGTTGCTGTCGGTACTCTTGGTGCTGTTAATGGTGCTGCTCCTTTTGTTCTTCACTAAAGTCCAAGGTAAAGTTGTGGGAGCTGTTCCCAGATTTGACAGCAAGGAAGTACAAAGCTGTTCTAATTTTAAATCACTAATGTAACCCCCCCCCCCGCCGCCTTAAAGAGGGGAGTAAGGCAAAAGACAAGAAAGTATAGATCAATCAGCTTGACCTCTGTCGTTGATGAGATTTTAGAGTCCATTGTGAAGGATAAGATTTCTGAATACATGAAAGTGCATGGTAAAATAGGCCAAAATCAGCATGGTTTCAACAAGCGAGGTCATGCCTGACAAATCTATTGCAATTCCTTGAGGAGGTAATGAGCAGGTAAGACCAAAGAGAGCCAATGGAGTTATCCACCTGGCTTTCCAGAAGGCCATTGATAAGGCGCCACACAAGAGGCTGCTGAGTAAAGTAAGGGCCCGTGGTGTTACAGGCAAGGTACTAGCCCGAATAGAAGATTGGCTGTCTAGCAGAACGCAGAGACTGGGGATAAAAGGGTCCTTCTCAGGATGGAAGCCAGCAATTAGTGATGTTCCACAAGGGTCAGTGTTTCCCCACAACTTTTCACTTTATACATTAATGACTTGGATGAAAGAACTGCAGGCATTCTGACTAAGTTTGTAGATGATGCAAAGATAGATGGAGGGGCAGGTAGTATTGAAGAGACAGGGAGGCTGTAGAAAGATTTAGACAGATTAAGAGAGTGAGCAAACAAGTGGCAGATGAGATATAATATGGGCAAGTGTGAAGTCATGCACTTTGCTAGGAAGAATCAAGGCATGGACTATTTTCTAAATGGGGAAAAATATTCAGAAATCTGAAGGGCAAAGGGACTTGGGAGTCCTCGTCCAGGTTTTGTTTCAGGTAGACCTGCAGGTTGAGTCAGTAATTAGGAAGGCAAATGCAGTAATGGCATTTATTTTGAGAGGACTAGAATATAGAAGCAAGGATGTACTTCTGAGGCTTTATAAGTCTCTGTTCAGATAACATTCAGAGTATTGTGAGCAATTTTGGGCCCTACACCCTAGGAAGGATGAACTGGCCCTGGAGCGGGTCCAGAGGAATTTCACTGGAATAATTCCAGTAATGAAAGGCTGACTCTACGAGGAATATTTGAGGATTCTGGGACTATACTTAATGGAGTTTAGAAGGATGGGGGGGTGGGGTTGTGGGGGAGTGGAGTGGGTATAGGGGGGAGTCTGATTGAAACTTACAGAATACTGAATGACCTGGACAGAGTGAATGTTGGGAAGATATTTCCATTGGCAGGAGAGATGAGGACCCAAGAACACAGCCTTTGAGTAAAGAGAAGACCCTTTAGAACGGAGATAAGGAGAAACATCTTCAGCAGCCAGAGAGTGGTGAATCTGTGCAATTCACTGCCACAGAAGGCTGTCGAAGCCAGGTCATTGAGAATATTTAAAACAGAGATAGATAAGTTCTTCATTTCCAAGGGGATCAAAGGTTACAGGGAAAAGAGCAGGAAAATGGGGTAGAATAACCTATCAGCCATGATTGAATTGGTGGAGCAGATTTGATGGGCCAAATGGCCTAATTTCAACTCCTGTGCCTTATGGTCTCATGGTTCTAAGGAAGGGTCAATCGACCTGAAATGTTAACTCTTTTTTTCCCACAGATGTTGCCAGAACCTCTCAGCTTTTCTGAGCAATTTCAATTTTTGTTTCTGATTTAAAGCACCTGCAGTTATTTTGTTTCTTTTTCATTACATACTTAATGTCTGCGCAGTCAAAGACAGGTGAAATGACCTGTTAAGTAATAAGAGCGCATTCTCAGAAGAGAGTGAGAGAACCAGCCTTTCATTTAATCAGATCTACTACTATTCAATTTATTCCGTGGAAGGTTTTCCAGCTTGTCAGTTCCACTGAACAAACCTTTCCGATGGGCTGTCATGTGACTGACCCTGGCAAATTCCACACAGCTCGGGAAATCCATCTGCTGAGTGTGTATAAACTGGATTAGCTTGATTTAATTGCAGATTCAAATATTTTGATGACTGACTTGACCTGACTTCAGGAGGAACTCACCAGAATTAAATCCAAAAGTGGACAGGATTATAAACACAGCAGCACTTTTTGGGGTTTTAATACTGACCCTCCTTGCACTCAAAGCAACCTCTGCCAGCCTCTAAGATTCAACCCAGGAGTTAAAGAAAAAACATATTTGTACATGCTTCCAATTCCCTTTGTTACAATGCCCCACAGCCTGTTGGATGAGAAGGTCTATTGTTCCTCCATTTGAGTATTTCCTCCTTATAAGTTAATTTTTGTCTTTTTATGTTCCTGGAAACACTTTGGGTTGTTTTTCCAAGCATATTGTTGGGAATTTTTAATGTCTATAATGCACTGTATTAAGCATGGGGCTCAAAGACTGAGAATAATGCATGACTATTTTAAATGCACTATTGCACTTTCATTAATTATGTTGATTTCTTTTATTTGTTGATGGAATATGGATAGTGCTGACTTATTGAAGTTATCTTTGAGGCAGTGACGATGAGACATTTTCTTGAACTACTAAAGTCTCTGTGATGTTGTAATACTCAAACCACTGTTAGGGAGGGAGTTCTAATCCCCTGAACTAGCATTAATAAAGAATGGTGATATATTTCTAAGACATGGTGGTTTTTGACTTGGAAGAAAACTTGCTGGTGCAGATGTTACCATGTGCTTGCAGAGCTTGTTCTTCTAGGTGGTGAAGGTTGAGAGTTTAGAAGGTGCTGACAAAGGAGCCGTGGCAAGTCACTGCAGTACATCTTGTAAGTGGTGCAGAGTTTGAAGCCACAAGGCATCATGGTGGAAGGGATAGATGTTTAAAATGATGGATGAAGTGCCAATTAAGTGAACTGCTTCATCCTAATGTTGAACTGCTTGAATATTGTTGGAGCTACATTTACCAGGTAGGGAACAAATATCTTTTCACACTCCTGCCTTGCATCTTGTAGGTATTGGAAAGATTTTGGAGAAACAAAAAATGAGTTACTCTTTGCTTAATATCCAGCCTCTACCCTGCTCTTATTCAACAGGTGTATTAATTTCCTTCAGCATGTGGAACATGTGTCTATAATATGTGAAGTACAATGTCTGTTTTCTTTTACTTTCAGTTATTGAGTGCTCTGAGCAACTTGGATCCATTGAGAGCATTTCTGTAAGGGTAAGAATACCTATTGCTTTAGGTTGACAATAACGTTGTTTTGCAGTATTGATTTTCTCTCATTCTGGGATCAGTATATTTTGATTAAAGAGATGTGAGTCAGGAAGGTCTAAATGCCTGTCTATTTTCGCACGATAAGAGTGCCAAGCTGTGTTCAACAGTACAAGTGATTAGAATAGAGATAACTTCTAATAAAACGGTCTGATTCCAACTTACTAAATTACCAGTCATGTATTCACATCTTTGTTACTGATTATAGCAGTAAATTTAATATTCAATAATGTGATTCAACTTGTTAACAGTAAATATATCACTTCTTCTCAGTAAGGTATTATTAGAATCTTAGAATGGTTGAAATCTTAGAATACAGCACAGAAGGAGACCATTCAACTTGCCATGTCTATTCCGCCTCGTTAGCAGAAGTTTGCAATTAATCCCATTTCTCTTGTACTCATTGGTCTAATAATATCTTCTCTTAAAATATTAACTATGGAGGCCATTTTAGCTAGAACTGACATTTCTTGACATTTCATAACTAGAATATAGTAGGTTCAGAAAGTTCAAGAATAACATGCTCCACTGTAAGCAGCTAGTTGATGTTATGTACAGAAAAAGTGGGTAGTGTACACTGAAAACATTGCACAGAATTGTGGTGGGAAAGGTCACATTTTGTGCTTTGATGATTTTGGGCTTCAAAACCTCAGCTCATCATTGTCACACAATTTTATTAATACCATGATTTGTTTCCAGATCTCTTCCTTAAAACTTCGAGTGAAAAAGAATGATCTGAGAGTTGCCTTGATGACCCTGTCACTTTATTTCTTCTTTATGGGTATCTGTCTGGCTTCTATAGATCCCTTTCACAATGCTGTACTTCAAAAACTGGTGTTCACTATGTGGGAAGCATGGGTACAAGTGACTCTATGACTATGTAGGAAGATCATACATCACCATTGCATCTACATGCTTAAATTATAATATAAAACAGTCCCAATTTACTTGTAAACACATTTAAAGAAATACTTAATTAAAATTAATTATTGCATAGACTGCAACAAATTAAAGAACATGCCTCACTCTTTATCTCTTTCTTAAAGGCATCTGGCAATGGACAAAAAATGCTATCTTTTTAAAAATTCATTTGTGCGATGACGACATCACTGTGGACCAGCAGTTATCACATATCTCTGGTTTCCTTGAGAAGCTGATGGTGAATTGCCTTCTTAAACCACTGCTGTCCACTTTGATAGGTATACCCACAATGCTCTTAGTCAAGGAATTTCAGGATTTTGATCCAATGACAATGAAGGAATGGAAATATATTTCCAAGTCTGGATGTGAGTGGCTTGGAGGGAAAATGCAGGTTTTGGTGTTCTCTTGTCCTTTTAAATTATGATGGTTGTGTGTTTGGATGGCACTTTCTGAGGATTGTTGATGAATTTCTGTAGTGCATCTTGTACAAAGTGTCCACTGCTCCTGCTGAGTGGACCATTTTGTCCTGGATGGTGTCAAGCTTCTTTGAGTGCAGCTGAAGTTGGATTTGTTCTCCTAAATCCATTATACTACTGACTTGTACCTTTGTAGATGATGGACAGGCTTTGGGGAGTGAGGAAGTGAGTTAATTGCTGCCAGATTTCTAGCGTCTGGTCTGCTCTTGTAACCACAGTCCTTAAATGACTAGTCCAGTTCAGTTTCTAGTCAATGATAACTCCCAGGATGTTGATAGCAGAGAATTTGGTGATGGTGATGCTAGTGAATGTCCAGGGCAATGGCTACACTGTCTCTTGCAAACCTGGCATTTATATCATGTGAATGTTACTTGCCTCTTGTCAGCCCAAGCCTGGACATTGTCCACATTTTGGGCATGGGCTACATCAGTGTCTGAGGAGTCATGAATGATGTTGAAAATTGTGCAGTCATTAGCAAACAGGACTGCAGAACATGGATCAGATCTGTTTGTTGTGGAATCACTTATCTCTGCATATCACTTGTTGCTTATTCTGTTTGGCATGCAAGTAGCCCTGTTTTGTAACTTTGCCAGGCTGTACTAGCTTTGCTTATATTCCGAGTGAAGAAAAAGCAGTGGATGATATACGCTGAAATATTGTTGTGCTAGTCAGCTACCTTAAACTTTAGTCAAGGTAATGATTCTTAGGCAATTTCTTGGGATTGAGGATAATTTTCTTCTCTCTGGTGTTGTGAGCAGGTAAGTAGACAATACCGGACAATACTGGATTAGTGGTGCTGGGAGAGCACAGCAGTTCAGGCAGCATCCAACGAGCAGCCGGACAATACTAGATCCACAAGTTCTGCTGGAAGTTGGGTAGGTAGTATTGGAAGAGGTGTGCAGGTGGAATACCCAAAGTTTTGCATGCTTTTCCATTTGGCACTTGACGTCAACCTGGGCCTCTTGGAGACACTTGAAATGCCTGGTAACTTCTGTAGATGGTTCTCCTCTGGGTTGTATTGTCTGGGTTTAAAGTTTGCACAAGTTGGTGGGGAGACAATGTTCTTTTGGGAGGTCTTTAAAAACAAATTAGATTAGAGTAGATCTAATTTGTTTTTAAAGACCTCCCAAAAGAACATTGTCTCCCCACCAACTTGTGCAAACTTCAAACCCAGAACAATACAACCCAGAGGAGAACCATCTACAAAAGTTACCGGGCATTTCAAGTGTCTCCAAGAGGCCCAGGTTGACGTCAAGTGCCAACAGGAAAAGCATGCAAAAATTTGGGTACAAATAGTACAACAAACAGGGCAGAACCTATACAATTAATGATAGGGCATTAGGTAGTGCTGTAGAACAGAGGGACCTAGGAGTTCAGGTACATGATTATTTGAAGTTTGCATCACATGTAGACAAGTTGGTTAAAAAGGCATTTAGCATGTATGCGTTCATTGCTCAATCCTTTGAATATAGGAGTTGGGAAGTCATGTTGAAATTGTTCAAGATATCGGTGAGGCATCTTGGGAGTACTGTGTCCAGTTCTGGTCTCCCAGTTACGGGAAGGATATTATTAAGCTAGAGAGTGGTGGGATGGGGCGCGGGGGAGGTGGTCAGAGGATATTTACCAGGATGTTATAACATGATTGGTATAAGAGGCATATGCTGAGGCTCTAACCAAAGAAGTAATCCAAAATTGTACAAAGAAATTAAGGTAGAGATATTGTAATAATTTATCAAGGTCATGGTGTCAAACCAAGAGAATAAGGAAGATTTTACAGATACAGAACATTGTGGTGCAGGTTATAGAGGTAGGGGTTGCTGGGGGTTGGGGTGCTCAGCAGGTCTAGCAGCATCTGTGAAGAAAAATCAGAGTTAACATTTCAGGTCCGGTGACCCTTTGGTTTTTCTTCACAGATGCTGCTGGACCTGCTGGGCTTTTCCAACAGCTTCTGTTTATGTTCCATGTTATTCCAGTCACTTGGTTTGTCTCCAGCACCACTTTATTTTTAAGTTTTTTTTGTCATATCCTTTTGCCTCATTTTAATCAGATTATAGGTCATCCCTTCAATTGTTATTCAGCTATTGATACTCTCACTGTCTTACACACTTGGTCACCTGCAGAGACTTATTATTTGACACTGCACTCACACCATTTGTATGATCTTGTGATCTCTTTGCCCTTGATCACTCTGCCCATACATTCTGTGTTCTGTGTGTTTCTCTCTTACTTCACTCCTAAAGGGGTTACACTCCTAAAGCTTGTGATTTCAAATAAACCTGTTGGACTATAACCTCGTGTCATGTGATTTCTGACTGTTTTTCCTGTCACCCTTTGGTGCCAAATTATTTGTCCCAGGTCTATTCTTACCCCCTTCTTATCCCCTAAATAGGATATAGTCTTCTCTGACATTTAATCTACTTGTCAATTTTGTCAAGTCATCTTTGGGATGCACTTTGGGAAGAATAACAGAAAGGCAGAGTACTGGTTCAGTGGAAAGATTCTTGGTAGTGTGGATGTGCAGAACGATCTTGGAGTCCATGTACATAGATCCCTGAAAGTTGCCACCCAGATGGGGGATAGTGCTGTTAAAAAGGCATACGGTGTGTTAGGTTTCATTGGTAGAGGGATTGAGTTCTGGAGCCGCAATATCATGCTGCAAGTATACAAAATGCAAGTGCGGCCACACTTGGAATATTGTGTACAGTTTGGGTCACCATATTTCTGGAAGGATGCGGAAGCATTGGAAAAGTTGCAGAATAGATTTACCTGGATGTTGCCTGGTCTGGAGGGAAGGTCTTATGAGGAAAGTCTGAGAGACTTGGGTCTGTTCTCATCGGAAAGAAGAAGGCTAAGAGGAGATTTGATAGAGACATACAAGATGATCAGAGGATTAGATAGGGTAGACAGTGAAAGTCTTTTTCCTACGATAATGACGTTAGCTTGTACGAGGGGACATAACTACAAATTGAGGGATGATAGATTTAAGACAGATGTCAGAGGCAGGTCCTTTCCTCAGCGTAGTAAGGGCATGGAATGCCCTACCTGCCAATGTAGTTAGCTCAGCCACATTAGGGAGATCTAAACAATCCTCGGATAAGCACTTGGATGATGATGATGATGATGATGATCGGATAGTGTGTAGGGGGACGAGCCGACAATAGTTCACAGGTTGGCGCAACATTGAGGGCTGAAGAGCCTATTCTGCGATGTATTGTTCTATATTCTATGTTCTACATCTCAAACCCAAAAATCAGTCTTGCATGCCCACTTTCTCATCATGCAAGAAACCTATTACAGCAGAAAATTTTCCTGAACACGCGCAGGATCTCTTTCTCCTCTCTGCACAATGACCGTGCACCATTATAAATCCCGACTGATAACTACTCTACACTTTTTGCACCTCTCTATAATTTCCTTGCAGGTTTGTTCCTCCACATTCAATTCAATTTTTGGTGCCGTATAGACTACATTGAACAATGCAATTGCTGTTTTTTCAGTCCCTTAGCTCCAGCTAAATTGTTTCTGTCATTGACCCTTTTGAGACACCTTTTTTTCAGCGTGGTAATACCCTCCTTAATCAGCACTGCCACCCCTCTCCTCTTGTTCCTTTGTTATCTTTTCTGAACTTGTATCAAGCAATATTTAACGCCTAGTTCTGTCTCCTTTCAACTGAGTCTTTGTGATGGCCACAGCATCACATTTCAATTTGACAATTAAATGAGATGGTGACATAGTGTCATTGTCAGTTGATTACTAATCCAGAAGCTCAGACTAATTCTCTGGGACACAGGTTCAAATCCCACCATGACAGCTGGTGGAATTTAAATTAAATGAATAATGAATCTACAAAATAAAGCTGCTCTCAGTAATAGTGCCATAAACTATTGTTGTAAAAACCTAACGCAATTATTAATGTCCTTTGAGGGAAGGAAATCTGCTATCCTAACCTGAGGATGTGGCTCTGAACTCAGTAATGTTAACTATCTTCAGAAATAGCTCAATAAGCCTCTTATTTCAAAGGTAATTAGGGATGGGCAAAAAATGCTGGCTTTACCAAGGACAAGGTTACCCAGCAAAGAATGAAAAAAACTGTCTCCACCGGCAACTCAGCAATTTATTTAATAAACATGCATTCATGTACATGCATAATAACCCCCATTTCAACTGTTTCTTTTGCTTTCTTCTTTATTCTGATTCTGTCTAATAATTTAGTATTCATTATTCTCATGCTACCAATCTATCCCATTATTATGTACACCTTCGTATTCCTCTTTGATGTTACCTCCACACTCCATTCTGGATTAGTGTGAAGGGCTTTTGCCCGAAACGTCAATTTCGAAGCTACTTGGATGCTGCCTGAACTGCTGTGCTCTTCCAGCACCACTAATCCAGAATCTGGTTTCCAGCATCTGCAGTCATTGTTTTTACCTCCACACTCCAGCTGAGTTAGTTTAAACTCTCCCAGTAGCACTAAAAAAGTAACCTTGCAAATTCTGGAAATCCAAAATGAAAACACAAAATGCTGGTCTCACCAAGTAGCATCTATTCAGAGTACACCAGTTGAATTAACAGGCATTTTATCTTTCCTGAAAACTGCATGATATCAAACATGAACTGGATTTTAAAAGGAACAAAACAATAGGAAATGGAAGAAAAGAGACAAAATATGGTCACCATTTCTTCACTGATCCACCACTTGTGCACTAAGTCTTTGTCTCCTCTTGTCAAAGTCTGTCAGCACAATTAACATCGAGCACTGGGATAGAATGCTGTAATTTAGTGCTTTATAGGATGTGAACTGTGTGAGTTTGTATCTGTTACTTGTTCTTGTAATTAGTTTAGCATTTTGGAGTACTTCAGAATTTTATTTTTATCTATGATGTGCTGGTGCAAGTATTGTATTTACGAAAATGGTACTAATGTATTGATATAGTAGTCGTTTACTCAGTTTAATATTCAGGGAATTTAATTTTTAAAAAATGTTATTTTGTAATTGTATAGGTTTAAAATTGTAAGAAAAATATGTAATAATCAGTCTGGGAATATAGCAAAGTATGGATTTGATAAAGTCAACATATTTTTAAAGGATGTATGGGTGTTCTGGAGATGCAGACTGTAACTCTTAGTTGTGTTGAACAGTAAGATTATTGAGAAAAAGACCATCTGTCTTCTCAAATTGGCATTTCAATTTCAGATTCTGTGTATTGCATCAGGGCTCCTGTCCCTCCAGTGAACTATTATCACTTGTTAACCAAAATTCTGTTGGCTCCTGTCTGCTGTGCTGGCAAAGGATTGACATTGAAAAGGTTGAGCACATGCTATAGAGGTACTTTCAGATTGTAGCAAATATATACTTGTCAGGCTTTCTCTCACTACAATATTGCAGTGTTAATGATATAAAAACAAGAAATCAAATGTCAGATTAGCTATTGCCTGAGTCAGGAGCTTGTGACTTCAAGCCCTATTAATCTCAGCTGACACTTGAATGTAACACAGAGGTGCTATTGCATGTTAGAGATGTTAACAGGAATTGGATTCTGACTAAAGTGGGGAACCTGGGTCCAGTTACTACACATAACGAGGATGGTGGCAGGATCATGAAAAATTGGGTTACTGGCCTCAATGCTGCCATGTTTACTGAAGGAGGGAGGCAGAAGACGGGAAATTATATGCCAGTTAGCCTGAGCTTGGTCATTGGTCAGATTTCAGAATCCATTATTAAGGATGAGATTGCGAGTGCTTAGATATGCATAGTAAAATAGGGCTGAGTCAGCACAGCTTCATCAAAGGGAGGTCATGCCTGACAAATCTGTTAAAACCCTTTGATGAGCAAGTTAGACAAAGGAGACCCAGTGGATATGATTTGGATTTTCAGAAAGTCTTTGACAAGAAAGCTGCTAAATAAAGTAAGAGCTTGTGGTTTTAAAGGCAAGATACTGGTAGAGACAGAAGGCTGCAAGCAGAGAAAACGAGGTTTGTTCCAGGATGGCAGCCATTGACCCCAGAATAGTTCCGCAGGAGTCAGTATTGGGACCTCAACTATACATGTTATACATGAACGATCTGGATAGTGGAACTGAGAGCGTTGTTGCTAAGATTGCAAATGACACAAAGATAGTGTTATTTGACACAAAGAGGGGCAGATTATGTGCGGAGAGAGGAAGGCTGCAGAAGAATTGGAATAGGCTAGGGATGTAGGCAAAGAAGTGGCAGATGGAATACAATGTGGGAAACTGGTGAGGTTATACACTTTGTAAGGAAGGCGTAGACTGTTTTCTAAATTGTAAAAGTTTCAGAAATCTGAAGCACAAATGGATTTAAGAATCCTAGTTCGTGATGCTCCTGTGGTTAACATGCAAGTTCAGTTCCCAGTTACGAAGATAAATACAATGTTAGCATTCATTTCGAGAAGGTTAGAAGAGAAGGGCTGGAATACGAGCAAGATGTACTGCTGAGACTGTAAAAAGCTCTCATCAGACCGCATTTGTAATATTGTGAACAGTTTTGGGGCTTGTATCTAAGGAAGGACATACTGATGTTGAAGGGTGTCATAAGGAGGTTTAATGAATGATCCCAGAGTGAAAGACTTGTTAAATGAGGAATGGTTCAGAACTCTGGGTCTGTGCTTGATTGAGCTTAGAATGATGAAGGGAATGTCTTTGAAACCTACAGAATACTGAGGAGCCTGGGATAGAGTGAATGTGGAGATGTTTCCATTAGTAGGAGAAACTAGGATGTGACGGCACAGCCTCAGAATGAAGAGACAACTCTTTAGGACTGAGATGAGGAGGAATTTCTTCAACCTGAGGGTGGGTGAATCTGCAGAGCTCATTGTCAAAGAAGGCTGTGAAGACAACTCATAGTCATTATGTCCTATTGTCATAATGGGATATCTGCCCAGATTTTTGCTGACTAATTTTGACCGTAAGGTGGTTGGAATATCTTGAAGGCATGAAATCTGCTATTTCAATACATGCTTTTCCCTTTCCAATGAATGGCTACAGCTTATAATGAGATAATTTGGCTCATTGTGCATGTGAGGCTGTCCATAAATGCAGTTGGCATTGTCCCACCTGCCTTTTCCCTTTAACACTGAAAGTTTCTTTTTTTCACATAACGACCCAATTCTACAATTGAATCTGCCTCCAGGACATTCTCCAGTAACGCTAAGGACTCGCTGCTTTTAAGAAAACCTTGAAAGGAATGAAGTATGTTTCTAAACTTCTTGCATCATTCTTTTCCTTGAAAAATTGTGACATTTGTGTTTCACTTTTTTTTCTGAATTTAATAAAAATATTGTTACAATTGTTCCCCAGTCAATACTAATAGAGTTGACAGCCTGCTATTTTTTATAAATCAGAGTTAAAACTTGAATTGGTGTGTTGGTAGGGTTAGGGCTATGACTTCTTAAATGATTGAATACAGTATTGAATTCACCAGATCCTGATAGCTGATAAAAATGTTTACAGGATGTCTGTGTCATAGGTTTGTATGCTCAAATTCCACTCCAGGATTTGGGTAAAATTCTGGGCAGATACTTCAGGTATTAGCTGATAGTGAGCTGCACAATCAGAGTTGCTGCCATTCATATGGGATGTTAAATTGAGATCCTCTATATCCCCTCTGATTGATGTAATGATCATAAACTTTACACTCTTCTCCAAATATGGGTGAGTTCTCTTGGTCAAATGTTTATCCCAATGCATAATTGCTAAAACATAATACCTGATATTTTATCACATTGCTGCATTTGGAACCTATTGTGAACAAATTGATTTCCATAGCTTCTGAGTTTCCCTATATTAGAGCAGAGACTGCATTGTATTATTTGATTGGGTATGAAACATTTTGGATGTTCTGAAATCATGAAATGTGCTAGTTATAAGGTAGACCAATTATGTTGTGCTGTGATGTTCTCCTATTTCCATGAGATGATGATGTTCTTGTTTATTTAATAGGGAGATGTGAAAAAAAAATAAATTAAGATCAGTTAATTGTCAGAATGGTTTTCCACCCTTTTTTTTGCAATTTCCTGCATTTACATCACAATTGTCTTCCCACCTTGATTCAATGCTTTCCTTCAGTGGAAAATGTGTAATTACTTAGGCAGTTGATTCTTCATTCAGTATTGATGTGATTTCATATTGGTCAACAGAAGGTTCTCTCATTCACCTGAGATTGCTATTCTTTGTAATAACACTACATTTTTTTATGAAATAGCAGAGAATCTGCAAAGCACTTTCATTAAGAAATCCAAGTGGTAATATTGGTGAAGCAAATATCAAGAATGAATTACCAGTATTTTTTTTAGCACGGAGAGACATTGGCTCAACCATTTAAAGTGCAACCTGTAGTGCATTTGACCATATTTTGCCTAGGTTCTGTATATCCCATTTTAATTCTAAATGTTAAGAGTATATGTTATATATATATGTGTTTAGCAGATTGCTCATTTAGCTGGACAGCTTGTTTGTGATGCAGAGTGATGCCAACAGCATAAAATTGAATCTATGAGGTTACTATGAAGGACTTTCTTTCTCAGTCTTTTTCCTTGGCTGAAGCATGTTAATCATGTTAAACCAGCACCAGTTGTCTCTCTGTAATTAGAAATATTATTAAACTTGAGAGGGTTCAGAAAAGATTTACCAGGATGATGCTGGGAATGGAGGCTTTGAGTTGTAAAAATAAGTTGGAAAGGCTGGGACATTTTTCACTGTGTGGGAGTTTGAGGGGTGACCTTATTGAGGTTTATAAAATCTTAAGGGGCATAGATAAGGTGAATGACAAGGGTGTTTCTCCTGGGCGAAGGGGAGTTCAAAATCAGGGCCATAGTTTTAAGATGAAAGGAGAAAGATTTAAAAAGGAAATGAGGGGCAACGTTTTCCACACGGTGTGGTTCATGTATGGAATGAACAGCAAGAGAAAGTAGTGGATGCAGATATAATTGCAGTGTTTAAAAGACATTTGGATAAGTTCATGAATAGGAAAGATTTGGAAGGATATGGGCTAAGCACAGGTAGGTAGGACCAGTTTAGTTTGGGAACATAGTCAGCGTGGACTGAATAGACTGAAGGTTCTGCTTCCATGATGTATGACTCAATGATTCAATGAGAGAATAGCCTATGGTCCTTTGAGACTATGGTGACTTTTAGTAGATTGCACTAATTTGTGTTGTTTTAGGCAAGAGCTATTTGTGGGCTTACTTCACACCATTCATCTGCATTACCAATGGTTTCAAGCGCTTCATTTTAGCTTTAATCTTTTTCCATAGCATGGCAACACCAATTCCTATGATTGCTGTTGAGCCCTCACTGTTGCTAAGAGCAGCACTTATGCTGTCTACAGCCACTCTTTCTGCTTTAGTATTCTCTCTGTTCCATACTGCAAGTGACTTCTAGCAAGCACTCAAAATTTAAATCACTGAACCTTAATCTACTCCCAGCTGTATGATGACATCTGTCTTACTTTAACCTAACTTTCATTTGAATTTCTTCTTTGGTCTGATGAAATAAATAGATTTTACAGCTTCTGAATTTATTGAATGCTATTAACTAATTTAGTTTTAACTTCCAAAGCAAATTCTCCCTGACTGGTGTTTATGTAGCCCACCTGCTGTTTCTGGTCCACCCTTTCTAGCAATTGGAGTCATAGAGTCATAGACATGTCCAGCACAGAAACAGACCCTTTGGTCCAACTCGTCCATGCCCACCAGATTTCCCAACCTAATCTAGTCCCATTTGCCAGCACGTGGCCTTTATTCTTCCAAACCCTTCCTACTCATATACCCATCTAGATGCCCTTTAAATGCTGTAATTATACCAGCCTCCACCACTTCCTCTGTCAGCTTATTCCAAACACACACCACCCTCTGTGTGAAAATGTTACCCCTTGGGTACCTTTTTATATCTTTCCCCTCTCACCCTAAACCTATGCCTGCTAGTTCTAGACTCTCCCACCCCAGGGAAAAGACCTTGTCTCTTTATCCTATCCATGCCCCTCATGATTTTATAAAACTCTGTAAGGTCACCCCTCAGCCTCTGACGCTCCAGGAAAAACAGCCTATTCAACCACTTCCTATAGCTCAAATCCTACAACCCTGGCAACATCCTTTTGATCTCTTAAAGTAGCATGACCCTAACCTTTCAAGTATTATGGGCTCCCATTTCCTTCATGTGCATTTATCCCATTTCTTAATGTTAAACTTTAATTCCTAAAACTAAAAATTATGCACAGAAACTCATGAACCAGGAACCAGATAGTTGCAGTAGTTGTACTTAAGTATCTTCAAAGCAAGATATTTGACTGCAGTAAGGCATTATGGTTTGGAAGGCTAATGTAATTAATGTGTAGCTCTTTTCACAGCCTTAAATTTATAAAACTACCAAATAATAACCTGCCAAAATGTCATTTCCTCATCTTTGATTTTTGCAGCTTTAACTAAATTATAGTGCTGTTGTATGTTGCATGTCAAATGCAAATCAACTAAATTTGCTTTAGAAAAATCTTCAATTATTTTGTGCTTGCAGGAGATAGGTTCCCATAGTATCCATTTAACATTCTAAATATATATTTATAACCATTAAATTATACTATTGTGAAAAGTAAATAGACATTTGTGAATAGAAAGTGTTTCATGCACCAATAGTCTCAACACTTGAGTGACAAAGGCTTAAATGAACAGGTTGTTACAAATTTAAATGTTTTTATGTTTCCCCACGAGCTAATTTGTTTCAAGTATCAAAAGGGAGCAAATTAATACAATTCAAGCCAGATGAAAGTGGGTGGGACAAAACCTTCATTTCTGTTAATTTTGAAAAGCTGTGTTTTGACTATGTGAAGAATATTTTGAATCCGCATTATGAAAGGCTGTGGAGGGTTGAAAATGAAACAAATAAATAGATTCACCTTGTGCCGGTTTGTTTCTAGAAATGCTTCTTCTATTTCTATTGAAATGGAGTTAAAGGAACTTACAGACACCATTAAACTTTGAACAGCTGTATTTTTAAAAACTCAAAAACAAAATAAATTAAGCATTCCTTATGTGCTAGTTGAGTTATCACAGATTAGATTGCTTACAGTGTGGAAACAGGCCCTTCGATCCAACAAATCCACACCGACACTCCAAAGACCAACCCACCCAGATGACTCATTCCCACTTCTTTGTAAATGAACCACAGGCTGTTTGAGATATTGAGATGTACAGTTGGACCGAAGAGCTATGCAATACGGTATTAATTTATTCAATTTATTGTTCTTTGAAGCATTGCAAACAAAATGGAATTCATCATGTAGAATATCCTGCCACATAAGGCCTTCAGTTATCCAGTCCTCAGAGTTCGCGAAATCTAATTAACTGATTAGCATTTTTAGTCCAAGAAAATTATCTTAACTTGTCATAAACACAAGCGACAACAATAGTTGTATTTTTGTTCTTTGTGTTTTCTATTGTGAACTTATTGTTTCTCTGACAATCTGACACTTATTGAAGATGTTCTGTCATTTGCAAATGTGTTTTCATTTACACTTCAAAGTTATCGCCATTGTAAAATACACCTTGCCTGCATTTGATTCTCTGGATCAAATTCCCGATGGAGAATCAGGTAGAACTCACTTAGCACAGGAAACCTGGGAGGGAGCAACAAAGTGAATCCGTGTAGAAGTTGCACGCCATTTTATGGCACTAGCTGCGGTATTCTAAATAAACTTAAGTGTTCACTTTCTAAAGGTGACAATGAACAAGTATTTCCTAACTAATTAGCTTGAGTATTTTTAATATATGTTCATGCTGTAGCTAAGCAGTGTTCAAAATCATCATCATAATATTACAATATCTGTTTTTAAACACAAAGTGAGAATACTTCCTTCATCATTGGAAACTTTAAAAGATGAACAAGAAAATAATATTGACAACTGCTGCAACATCAGATAACCTTGTGATTGTCACAGCCAGGGCAATTCAAAGTGATGGGTTTGCATGATCAGTCAATAGCTTCAGTGCCTATTTAAAGGAATCAAATCCAGGCAGCTTTCAGCATTGTCTGTTCACTTGCATCTCTTTACCAATCAAAATCACAGATACACAATTTAATTTTCTAAATTTCTAATATTTTCTAAACATACAAATGTTCAGTTTGTATTTGAGCATGCGGGCTTTGTGATGCTTCCAGTAAGATCAGATAAATGCACTCAATCATGTACAGATATACTTAGTAGAAATCATTTCAGTTGAGCTTCATTTCTTCCTATTGTTGAGGGATTCTTACACTTTTGATTCCATCAGTAACTGCAAGAGTAGGAATGAGATATTTACTACTTTCAGATTGCAAGTGTATTGTTTTTGTCCTCCTTATGCTCTCTGCTCAAAATGCAGATCCTGTGAGGATGGTGCTCAACAGTGAACTGAGCAGACACCAGGATTATGTGCAATTCTTCTTAATTGTGTCTGTCATTTTTGGATATCAAGTTGCTGGACTGGAAGCAGTACGTTTTCTGTAAAATAAATGACTGAACTCAACAAAATAATTCAGGGCAGATGTCTAATACATTGTCACATTTGTAATAGAAATTCTTTAGGATATTTTAGCAGTTTTTCAGTGTGTTAGTAAATGAATGTATGTGTCACTGAGTGAATGTATAGGTGCATAAGTAGGTGAGTAGATGATGAGATTATTCATTTATGCAGTTACCAAGGCGTTAGGTTAGGACTTCTGTAACCAAGTTTTCCTGTGTAACTATTCAGGTAAGGAAGTAGGAACTGTGCATAATCGCTGACTAACTCGGAGGACTTTGCAAAGTTGACAATTCTGGATGTGCTTTATTGTTTCAGTGTCTAGGCTGATGCTGGGTAGTCCATCTAGTTTAGTTCGCTTTGGACTTTTCTCTAATGTATGTTACAACTGACAGGCTTGCAGGGCTATCTCAATATGCAGTTAATAGTCAGCACGTTCCTGTGATCTGGAATTACACCATAGGTAAGGATGACAGATTTCCTTTCCTAACCAAGTTGGTGGGTTTTTAATGACAATCATTGCACCATTACAGAGATTAGCTTTATGATCCAAGTTCATTATCTAAAAATTTACATTCCACCAGTTGCTATGTTGTGACTTGAAGCCATGTGCCAGAGCATTGCCTTGGGTCTCTGAAGTGCTGGAATCCAGAGACATTACCCCTGTCTTCCCCATACATCCCAGGTCTGCTAAGTTGTCAAAGGGATGATTTGTACTGAGGTTTTTTGTTTTGTTTTGGGTTTTATCTTGGTGATTTCTCAAAAACTTGGGAGCAGCTTTGTGACAGGCTGAAAGAGAGAACTGCAAAGAAAGTGGGTCATTTAGCAAGAATGTACTGAGGCCCACACTTGAAGTGGAGAGTTGACAATTATGAGGTGTTGAAGGAGAATAAAAAGGTTCGCCTGTTGGATGTTAGTGGAAGGACCTGAAGAAATTGGAGAATAACAGGAACACTGAAGAGCTCAACAGTGAGTTCCTTAGAACTGAGGCAAGGCTTATTTTGGTCCAGGAGAATGAATTAACACTCAGAACCTGTATACAGAGGAACCTTGATTATTTGAAAGACACAGGCAGGGAGTATTTTGTTAGGTTAATTGAATTCCGGATAATGGAATGCCACATAACATAGCTTAGCCAAGGATCAGGACCTTACAATCTTGCCGGCTAATCCGAAATTCAGATAATCAAATGCAGGATAATTGAGGTTCCTCTGTATCAGGGAATTGTTGGTTGAACATGGTAGAATGTGGAGAATTTTATTCAGAATTTTGGGTTGAATGTACATATGTTTATGACATGTATCGTCTTGTTGGTAGTACATGTTTTGTACAACCTCTGCACAGTAAGATTTTGTTCAAATGATGAAATCTTGTGCCAGAGCTCTGGGAGTTTGAATTTCCTTTTAAAACTTTGTTACAATTTTAGTGGATATCCTTTCTAAAATGAAGAAGGTTGCTTCTCCCTTAGTCCTGATAGGTACATTATTGTTGTATGATACAGCGTAGAGGAGACCATTCAGTTCATCATGCTTGTGTCTTATTTAAGAAAATGGTTAATTGTAACAAGGGTCAGTAAAGCTTGGTATTTTAAGCCAGGAAGGAATCTATAATATTCTCACTTGTACCATTAGAGACTGGATAACCTCTATATAAGCAAACACTCACTATGAAAGCTTACTACTGAGAACCGGATTTTCTCAAGAAACTTGGCTTAATTGGAAACATTTTGATGGAAAAAAAGTATAATATAATTTCTTTATTATTTGTGATTATTAATGTACTTGACTTGAAACTAGGCAAACTGCTACTGTTGCATGTAACAGTAGTCAGTTGAAATCATTTTGCTAACAAAACTGCACATTTTTAAAAAAGAAGTTTGTGCAATTTATACTACTGTGCAAATCTAATGTAATTGCAGTGTTTTATAGATATTAGTGAAATAACCATAATAACTTTTACTTGGTACTGCATTTTCAACTTTGTCTGTGCAATTGTTGAAAAATGCAAACTCTGCAGGATTTTAAATGTCACATCAATGTATTTTGTCAATATAATGTACAAGGTTCAAAGAGTCTGTTATACAAATACTTTAGTTTTGCTCTTCAATTTCTTGGTATTTAAAAGGAGGAGTCAAAATTATGACTAAGTAGTCAAGCAGCTTTGTTGTAATGATTTTTTTTACTGAAGTACCAGTTGCATGCAGAAAAAAGTTTGTGACTATCTTAACTGCTACTGGGCATTACAAAAGAACTGTTAGAAGATTGCATTGAGACCAAGAAAAACGTTTAGGTTTAGTGAAGCTAGAATCACAATTGATAACCTACAGCTTTGACGGAATATCTAAACTACAGAATGAACATGACTGCTTTATTTTCTTGTTTGGCAAGAATGTTGTAGACTAAGCTTTAGGATGTTCTCATAGTGCCACAAACAGTTTCTGCTGCTTTCTGCAATCTACATTCTTGTTCTTGCTTCAGCTGATTTGACTAACAACTAGCTGCCAATGAGAGAGCATTCTAATTTGTTCCAAAACCAAAAGCGTTCTATTCAAATTTTCAGAAGACTCTGAAGTCCGCAATATTTCTAGTGCTATGGAAAACTAGCAACGCTGGTCGTTATTCAGTTTCAGCTGGTTGGACTATCAATATCTCTAGCAATGCTGGTGATTATTCAGTTTCAGCTGGTTGGTCTATCAATACACATGTCTAGACTTTGAAACTCTCCACACTTCACTCTTTCCAACATATGCTTAAATTCACTCATTCTCCCCCTTAATTGAGATGCATGAGTAAAAACTGTGTGTATGTCATTTCAGGCAAGCAAACTATTTAAGAAGTTAAAAAGCAAAAGACTGTACATGCACAAAATATGAAATTGAACAGTTGAGAAGAGAACTGTCAATCCCAGCATGTACCAGACTACTTGAAAAATAGCTCTCTCTTAAAAGTACCTTTTTGGTCAGTAACCTGTGACACAGAAATTCCTAACAAGGAGAAAAAACACAGGAAGATCCAAAGACAAGAACCTACAGCTGTCTGGTTTTGAGATAAGAAATGTTTTGTATATCTTAATTGGGAGTTTTATCAGACTAGTATTATAGAAAGGAAGCTAAAAGATAGGTTTGAGAAAGAAATTTTAAATAGTGGTTAGTTAATTATTCTTTATTATACTTTAAGTAATAAAGTTGTTAATTTTTACTTAGTTTTTGGCCACTCATATTTTTACAGATTACTGCACGGGATAGATCTTTTCTGTGTTGCTGGTTTTTAAATTAAGCAGGAGTGTTTACCCTGTGTTGTAACAATACAGATGATACGTTAAAAAGCAAATACAAGCTATTACTGAGCTTGTTGTTTCCTGAAGGAATGGAGCAAAGGGATGTTCAGAAGACCAGCAACCATGCTTTTCCTAATCCTCTCAGCAGCCTTTGACAGATGCTATATTCATTCCAGAAGAAGAAATCCTCCCAACAATACCAAGATGACATGGATGGAGGTGACTGTGCAATTTTAAAAGCCAGCAAGTACTAAGTGAAGAGCAAAAAAATTCCAGTGATCTGCTAAAGTCTGGAAAGGTGAGTGCGATGTGGCACCCAGGTGACAGGTCTCTAACTTGATATGGACCAGATCACATATGAGATAAGCAGAGTGAGTGTCACTAGTTCTCCTGAACATTGTGAAATTGAGAGGTGAGTTGCAATCATAAGGGGTTGGCAACTCTCACATATGAGATTCAATGGGAGTAGGGAGCATTGCTGCACAGTACAGTGTCTCTTGTGAATGTGCAGCCGGAATAAGTGAGTAAGGACAGTATGCTTTTAAATCTGTCTCCATGGTGACTATCTATCCATTGTAGAAGAGAGCCCACAATTCTAGAGAGATAATTAAGACTGATGGTGGGTGTCACAGCTCCACATATTGATCCCTATTGAGGAGGCAGCCTTGGACATAGTAAAGATATCATTGTGGTAGACAATGGAGGACAGTGAAATGGGAAACTGTCCAGAGCAGGGGAGTTTGGTAGCTCAATCTGCAAGTGAAATGCATGGAAGTTACACCTACAAAACATGCATTGTGCCTATATGACCACTGTAATCCATGTGTTGGTTCTGCTGAACCACCTGCACATTAGCTCAATTTCTCATGACCTTTCTCTTGTGTTTTCACAGGGCCACTTGTAGAAGAGAAGCACAGAATACTAGCCCAGTTGTTACCAGCCTCCTCAATGGGAAGTAATGTCCCTGTGAGAGCTCTATCACGTCATTTCTTCACAAATTACATCAGCACAGACATGCTCACCTCAGTTATGCCCCAGTCTAGCTTAGAATTGGGGTGTAATAGGTGAAATGCACCTCACAAGTGATCAGGTCAGATTGTAGAGGAGGCAAAGGTCTGGGCAAACCCATCTGAGAACAGACAGAACCTTGACAGCGGGTGAATGTGCTGGGCCTGGAGTATCATACACATGGAGGGTCTTCCTGAAGAATCAGGAGGCATATGAATTCCCATTTGTCAGACATCACTGAAGCATTTGGAGCCATAGGCAGACTATAGACGGTTCCAAGTGATACATTGCCTGGGGCTTTGAGCAATGCAGCATTATTCTGAATAAATGCAGGAGCAAAGCACTGAAATGCATGGAAAGAGTGAGGCTCACTGTGCCATTGAACACTTAGTGTCATTTATGGTGGCGATGAATGGAGTGAATGCCAATTGGAAGCTCCAACCACCATGTAAGGGCATTATGGAAACGTTGAGGCAGTTAAGGAACTGATGAGACCATCCTTCAAGAGCCCCAGTTTATCCTTTGCTTCAACAATGCTGTTACTGAGAAGCCTCCATCCATGCAACAAGACCCTGTGACAGTAGCTGAAGCCAGAAATGGCACAGGCTTAGTAGCTTGTAGGGGATAACTATTGGACATCTCCATGATCTAGATAGCAGCCTTGGACACCTCATCTGTGAGTAGAGATAAGGAACAGACTTCTTCCACCTCCTGCTCAGCTATAAAGGGAGTATCCTGTAGAAGTGAACATGAATGTAAGATATTCTGTGATTAGTTAACTAATTGGTGGCACGGTGGCTCAGTGGTTAACACTGCTGCTTCACAGCACCAGGGACCCGCACATTCTCTCGTGTCTGCGTGGGTTTCCTCCGGGTGCTCCGGTTTCCTACCACAGTCCAAAGATGTGCAGGTTTGGTGAATTGACCATGCTAAATTGCCTGTAGTGTTAGGTGCATTAGTCAGGGGTGAATGTAGGGGGAGGGGGGGGGTGTGGGTTGCTCTTCGGAGGCTTGGTGTGGACTTGTTGGGCTGAAGGGCCTGTTTCCACACTGTAGGTAATCTAATCTAATCTATTCGTTACATGAGTGGGCAAAAACTTGGCAGATGGGATACATGTGGGAAAATGTGAAGTAATGTAATTTGCTAGGAAGAATAGATGAGTTAAATATTGCTTAAATGGAAAAAGACTTAGAAAGGTTGTGGAATTGAGGGAGTTGGGGGTCCTTGTGCATGTATAACCAAACATTAAGAATAGGGAAGGCAAACAGAAAGTTGGAATACTGTGAACAGTTTTGGTCCCTTTATCTAAGGAAAAGTATGGCATTGGAGGCAAGCCAGAGAAAGTTCATTGAATTTATCCCGTGTATGGAGGGACTTTTGAGAGGAGAGTTTCAGTAAGTTGGGCCACATTGGACCTTAGAAGAATGAGAGATGATCTTATGAAAACATGTATAATACTTACAGGGCTTGATAGGGTAGATGTGGAGAGGTTGTTTCCTACTCAGGGATAGACTAGGTCGAGAGAGCATAATCTCAGAGTAAAGGGGTCACCTATTTAAAACAGAAATATGGAAGAATTTCTCCTTTCAGCAGGTGAATCTGTGGAATTCTTTTTCTGCGGAGAACTGTTAAAACTGATTACTACGTGTACTGAAGGCTGAGAGAGTCAGATTTTTTAACATTGACATGACCTAACTGAATGGCAGAGCAAACTCAGTGTGCTGAATGGTCTATAGCTCTTGTGTCTTCTGAAGGGAGATTAGCAAATGAAATCAAAGAACCCAAAGATGTTTTATCAAAATATATTTAAAAAGGATTACTAAGGAAAGAATAGCGCCCATAAAAGGTCACAAACGGGAACTGATTCAGGTATTGCAGTGAAAGAAGAGTAGTGTGAAATATTTGACATGATAAACTTAGAGAGAATGTTAATGGAAATAGAATGTTAAAAAGCACGAGGGCTGGTGAAATATACCCGAGAAGAAACTAGAGCAGACGGTTTGACCATAGTTTTCTAATCTTCAATGAGTACAGGTATTATTGTGCCTTTGTTTAAAAGATTTAACCTCAATAGTGGGCAAATTATTGGAATGAAGTTGGAGACATTGCATAAACTGTCACTTTGAAAAGCATGGATTAATCAATTACTTGTTTAGGGAACCTCATGCCTGACTAACTTGATTGACTTTTTTAACGAAGTGAGTAGGAGAATTGATGAACATAGTGCTGTTGATATGGTCTACATAGATTTTAACAAGAGTTTTGACAAGTTCCCACTTGGCAGAATAGTTTAAAAAATCAAATTCACGTGGATGTAAGGGAATATAGTGAGCTGGATACAAAATTTGCAGGAAACAAAGCGTAATTGTTGACTGGTGTTTTTGTGACTGGGAGGTTGTTTATCATGATGTTCCACAGGTACCCTACTTTTTGTATTACCAATTGGCATAAATGTAGGGAGCATGATCAAGAAGTTTGCAGGTGACACTAAAATCGGCCACATGGTTGATAACAAGGAGCATGCTTGGAGACTGCAGGCTGACACCAATGAACTCGTCAGGTGGGCAGAAAGGAGGCAAATGAAATGGAACCTGAAGGACGGTGAGGTGATATTTCTGGGGAGGTCAAAAAAGGCAAAGGAACACACAATTAATGGGGAATACTGAGAGGCACTATAGCATTGTAGAATATATTATAGAGTACGAAAGGAAATGAGGGATATTGGAATGAATGTCCGTAGATACCTGAAGACATCAGGACAGGTGAAGAAATCAATGAAATCCTTTTATTTATTAGCTGAGGTGTAGAATGGCAGAGCACAGAGGTTCTGTAGAAACTGTAAGAAATATTAGTTAGGCCACAATTTGAGTACAGTTTGTGTGCAGTTTTCTCACCCCACAAAGGAAAGGATGTAACAGCATGAGAGAAGGTACAGTGAAGATTTATGACGATGTTGTCAGGACTGACAAAATGCAGCTATGAGGAATGGTTGGATAGCTAGGATTGTTCTCTTTGGAACAGGGAAGCTGAGGGGCGATTTGATTGAGATGTACAAATTTGTGATAAGGATTGAAAGAGAGGATGGGACCAGTTTGTTTACATTACCAGAGAAGTTGGTGATAGGGACTTCACATTCAAAGTGATTGGTAAAAAGATTGGAGAGGAACTATGTATATCCTTTTCACCTAGATTGTAAAAGTGGTCTGCAATTACTGACCAAAGGACAGTTGAGGCAGAAGCCCTCAATTCATTTAAAATGTGTCTGGATATGAATCCCTCATGTTGTAACTTGCAGGGCTGCAGACCAAATGCTGAAAAGGGGATTAGGCTGGCAGGCTCATTTATTGGCCCGTGCAGATATGATGGGGATTGTGGACTCTTTCTGTGCTGTCAACCTCTTTTGATTCTAAAGGAGTTATAGCTTTATAGTTACACAGGAAAGTGGAGTTGAATCGACCATCGGATTGCTATGATCCTTCAGAGTGCCAGAGTGGACTCTGGTCTAATTCTGCTCCTTAATCATATGTTTGTATGTAGTTGTAATTTTGCCTTTTCTTTGGAGTGATGAAAAATAAAGTTCAATTTGACTAAAATTCATTTTCTTTCTACAATTGCACATCTTTTATTTCTTTAATAATGGCGAGTTTTGGTCATGATAAAAAGATTGTAAAGCAAAATGGTGAATTATTTGCCCAGCATTCATTGTAGTTTGCAAGAAAAGAAAGAAATGAGGTTAAGTCTGTAATACAAATATTATAGTTTGCGTATTCTCATGAGGAATCATTGACAGTTTTTTTGGATTGTAAATGGTTTGGCTGTCCTTCTGAATTTTTGATGTTTGTTTGCGAACAATGACATAGAACAAAAACTGCTGGAAATTAATTATGTATTTTTCTCTGCTGCATTATTCATTCTTCATTCAATTTAGTATTAAGTGTGTCTCATCCATTTTAATGATAATAGAATAATATTAGGCTGATCTTTTGAGTTGATATGCGTGCATTTATGATAACTGCATCCTACTTTTGATGAAAATAAATGAACTTTGTTGTTTGTTACTCCCATTGTCCTTGTAACAGAAGGTTTGTTATAGTTTCGCATAAAATAATCTAACCCACCCTTGATCTCTTTAAAACTAAAAGTTCCTTACATTTTGTTTATCCAGATAACTCCTGTTTGCAACTGGGTTATGAATATACAGTTTAAAGTCTGTCTTGTACAAATAACTGTTGTACCTTTTGCTGGTTACTTAATTAGTGCCTCATTGTTAGATGAATATATTGTTTTGCTTGATTATATTAAATAAAGTTTGTTCTTCGTTACTTTGGTGTTCTAGTTATGCCTAATAATGTACCTTGATGAGGAAGCTCTTTTGGCCAGGCAACTTGACCTGTGGGCCAGAAAGGCTGGATTCAGTGAAGGCTAGAGGTGTGTCGTGACATGACCCTGCATGTTGATTAAAAATAAATATAACTCTGTTCAGTTTGAAGTATCTAAAGAACAGGTTATTTCAATGGTTTTACTTAGACCTGTACATTCAAATTGGACTAATCTAAGTAATTTCAAAACTCAAAATTATTCCTCATTAACTTCAACTTGCTTGCAATTCAACTTCAAGGTTTTGACAACAAAATGAGCTGCATCAATTGCACATATATTTGTACAAAAGAGGATTCATGCAATACATCTCAATATTAATTATTGGAGTGTTTGATCCTGTTCAGCCACTGGCAAAGCAAACTTTTGCATCTCTGGGTTGTCCGTTTTCCCAGGAACCACTTAGTTCAACTAGAACTGCAACTTCAGGTTGTTCCACATACGTATATTAGTGCGTACTTCCTGATGTAGTCTGTCACTCAGTATCCAAATAGACTGTGTTCTGGCACCCACCCTCCACTCCTGAGCTATCAATGATTCAAATCGCTGAGAACTTCAGCTTTTTCACAGTCACATCACAGTTAGAAATCCCTTGAAAAGTTGCATCATTTTCAATATTTAATGTGATTTATTAAAATCTTTTAAATTATTTTACTGATTTTTCTTACTTGGCTGTTTGTTTGTGAAAATCCTTTGGTGTGATTTCTTGTTTTAACAACTTGATGCTATCACTCCAGTCTAATTCTGGGTGATCTCCTGTAAAGAACACTAGAAAATCAGTTACAGTTTGAGGACACAGTGGTAGACGTGAAGTTCTTGCTCAAGAGATCACTGTATCTCTCAGTGAGATTTCAAGGTCAATAGCCAGTGCCCTTGTTTCACTGTTGATGCATTTTGAGTTAAAAGACTTGATTGTAAATAGAAATGGATATCTGGAAATGGTTACAAAACAACAGTTCAATCAAAAGATTGAGACCACTCCAGGAACAATGAAAGCAATCCATTAAAAAAAAGACAGTTTTTAAATATTGTTACCAGAACTAATTATATGGTGGTGTTCAAAGACAAAAGGAAAAGTAATTTGTAAATTTCTCTTGTGCCTCTATCAATTTTGAATTCTCTAGTTCTGTCTTCTTTCCATTTTTTATTTTCATTTCTAACTTTTCTGTTTAACTTTTCTCTATCTTGAATGCTCTTACATATTTTCATTCCATTTGCATTTATCAGTTTGACACCAATTGTTTCCTGTATTTTCTTTATACCTCCTGTCCTATAAGTTTTATAATCACTTCGCGTATCTTTCACTTGTCTCCCCTTGCATTTTCTGAATGGTTTTCTTGCTAACATATTTCAGCCAGATTATCAAATTGGTGATCACCCCTATCATTATCCCATGTTATCTCTCTTGCTAAGATGAAGCGTCAAAGATCAACAGAGGACAAGTTTAATGAAGGGATGGTGCCTGCATGTCAACATGAGAATAAATCATTATAAGTCAATTTAACTTCGAGTCATTTGAAACATAATGATAGACTTCATAGCTTCCACGTGACATTCTAATTTATCTCTTTGATATTTCTTGGGTAGTGGAACTAAAACATTTGAGACTCCCAAGAAGGGAGCACTAGCTTGTACTTTCAAATAAACTGTTGAACCATAACATGATGTTGTGTGATTTTTAACTTTGTCCACCCCAGTACAACACCGGCACCTCGATATCAGGAAAAAAACAAAGAAAGAGATGAACAGGAATTGACCATTTTGCCCATTAAGCGTTTGGCAAAGTACAAAGAACAAAGAAAATTTATAGCCCAGGAACAAGCCCTTTAGCCCTTAAAACCTGAGCCGATCCAAATGTACTGTCTAAACCTGTCAGTCAATTCCTAAGCATCTGTATCCCTCTACTCCCCATCTACTCATGCATTTATCCAGACGCATCTTAGATGAATCTACAGTGCCTACCTCTACCACCTCTGCTGGCAACATGTTCCAAATGCCCACCACCCTCTATGTGAAGTACTTGCCGCGTGTATCCCCCTTAAACTTTCCACCTCTCACCTTGAAAGCATGACCTCTTGTTATTGAATCCTTCACCCTGGGAAAAAGCTTGTCTCTATCCACACTGTCTATACCTTTCATGATTTTGTAAACCTCATTCAGGTCCCCCCTCAATCTCCTTTTTTCTAATGAAAATACCCCTAACCTACTCAACCTTTCTTCATAGCGAGCACCTTCTATACCAGGCAACATCCTCGTAAACCTTCTCTCACCCTCTCCAAAGCGTCTACATCCATTTGGTAATGTGGTGCCCAGAACTGTACACAGTATTCTAAATGCAGCCGGACCAATATCTTGTACAATGTTAATATGACTTGCCAGCTCTTATACTCAGTACCCCGTCCAATGAAGGCAAGCATATTATATGCCTTCTCGATCACTCTATCCACCTGTGCAGCAACCTTCAGGGTTCAATGGACCTGTACTCTGCCCATCAACTTTTCCCAAGGCTCTTCTGTTCATTGTATAATTCGCTCTTGAATTAGTCTTGTCTAAATGCATCACCTCACATTTGTCTGGATTGAAATCCATCTACTACTTTTCCACCCAACTCTCCAGTCTATCTATATCCTCCTGTATTCTCTGACAGTTCCTTATGCTTTATGCTATTCTACCAATCTTCGAGTCATCTGTAGGAATAGGACAACATGGCTGGAAGTGCTGAAGTTCAGAGAGTGAGTGATAGTTGGACCAGGGGTTAGAACCTTTGAAAGAAAGATGGCTAAATTCTGTGGCAATATTGTAAAGGAGAAAGGCATTCTGACACTTCAATCTCTCACTTTTGTCAATGCTTCAAACGTTGTGAACTAAATCAGAGATTTAAGCCAGAGTCACTGAATCACAAGGTTGACATTTCAGAGAATCCACAAAATGATACAATCTCTTTCAGCTGCACTGTTTATATCAATTATTAGATACTTACCTTTTTGACTAAATAGCATGCTGTTGTTATTCCATAATGTAAATGTTTCTTGCATTGTATTCCATTTTATATCTGCTATTAATTCTACAATATTTGCAGAAATAGTTGAAAACTAGAGCGTTAAATGAATATAATAGTCAGGGTTTTGAGAGACTATGGTACTATGTTTTGAGAAAATATTTTTTAGTATTTGCTAACATTACTGCTTTCAAAAGGGCATTAATTTATGGAGCTCATGATTATGCTGTCACTTTAAAAAGGTTATTTTGTCCTGGGTTTTGTTTTGATGAGATGTTGTAAAAGCAGAGGAGGAGAATTGGCTAATGAATAATGCTTAAATAAATAACTTAGAAGGTCTTTTGGTTTTCTTTTTAAAAAGTCGGAACAATGGAAGGGCAGTGGCCAGCTCTCACAGACCAGGCTTTCTAGTTTTTTTCAATTGTTGCAGTCAGAAGCTGTTTGGGTTCCCAGAAAGGTTGAAAGCTTCAGTAAATGACTCCGTGCTGTTGCTTACTTTGAAATTTCTCTTGATGTAGTTTCCTTCTGGATTGAAGAACTGAATGTAAGAATCTGTGTCTGAATTTGTCTTTTTGTCATGTGGTGTGTTAATGGGATGTTACTGTGTTGGAACAGCAAATTAGTTGTAGGTACTATAGCTCTTATTCGGATAAGTCCTCCAATAGATAAATTATTCTAAATTACTCTTTCTTTTGCTTGTATTTTAACTATAATGTTTAAATAAATTGTATTCTGCTTAACGTCGAACAGTTTGACCAGTTGTATCACATCTGGAATGTGCATTTCGCATCTACCGTTAAAGTAAGAAAAAGGTGGGTCTAGACTACCTTCTGAGAATATTTTGAGGGGATCTAATCCGAGCCGTAACAATTTGCAAATTTACAGTTAAATATGAAAGTCTGAAGTTGCTGTCAGCGCTTCTATACATTTTCAGAGGTTTTATTGAATCATGTGCTGACTGTCGTCAATTAAAATTCATTGAACGGGTGAGAGCTTTCACTTTTAATCATAGAATCAACGAATTGTTACAATGCAGGAGACCATTTAGCCCTTTGTGTCTGTTTGATTTCTGAAGAAGCAATCCCTTTCCAAATTTCCAAATTTTTCCTTTCTAGATTTTTAAATTTTCATTCATGGGATGTGAACATTAAATCACAGTACTCCATTTGCTGTAGGGGCACCCACAATGCTATTAGTGGTGGTGGGGGTGTCAGGGGGAATGGGTGGAGTTCCAGAATCTTGACCTAATCACACTGAAGGAACAGCGATATATTTTCAAATCGGGATGATTAGTGACTTCCGGGAGAATTTGCAGGTGGTGATGCTTCCATGGATCTATTGCCCTTGTCCTTTTAGACAGCAGTGGTTATGTGTTTGAAAATCTGTGAATTTCTGCAGTGCATCTTGTAGATAGTACCAACTGCTGCTAATTTTTGTCAGCGGTGGAGGGAGTGAATGTTTGTGGATGTGGTGCTAATCAAGTGGGCTGCCTCCTCTTGGATGATGTCAAACTTCTTGAGTATTAGTGAAGCTCATCCAGACAAGTATAGAGTATCCCTGAGTTGTGCCTTGTAGATGGTGGAAGGACACTGAGAGTCAGGAGGTGAATACTCACTGCAGGATTACAAGCCTCCAGTTCAGTTTCTGATCAGTGGTAATCTTCAGTATGTTGATAGTCGGGGAATTGATGAAAGATGCTGGGGTCCTCCAGAGGAGGCAAAAATGAATCATCCACTTGGACTGCTGATTGAAGGTTGTTCAAATGCTTCAGCTTTATATTTGGACTAATGTGCACAGTTCACCCAGCAATGAGGATGGAGCTTTTTGTGGAGTCATCTTCTTGAGTGAGTTGTTTAATTATCCGCTACCATTTATGGTCAGATGTGGTAGGTCTGAAGTGCTTGGATCTGATCCATTGTTTGTGGAATTTATGTAGCTCTGTCCATTAACTTTTGCTGATAAAGATCAAATTCCCATTTGAAAGCCTGAATTGACCTTACCCTCCACACTGTCAGGCAATATATTCCAACTCTTAACAACTCACAGTATGGAAATGTTTTCATCATGCTATTATTACTTCTGTTACTAATTATGTCGCATTTGTCACAGAAATGACACCTAGTTCCTGAACCTTCCAGCAATGGACATGTCTTGACCATTTCTATGCTGTCCTGACCATTTATAATTTTGAAAGTCTCTATCAAATTTCTTCTCGATGTGCTACTCCAAAGAGAAGAGTCCCAGTTCCTCTGAAAGTTGAATGTAATTTAATTTTCTCATTACTGGAACCATTCCCATGATTTTATTTTTCTACACCATCTCTAATACCTTCAAGTCATCCCTAAAGTGTGGAGCCCAGAATTTGGATGTAGTTGAAAATAACTCTGTGTCTCATGCATGTTTAACTTCCTTGCTTTTGTAGTTTGATAAAGCCCAGGATGTGTATGCTTTATTCCCACTCTCCCTATCTGACTTACCATCTTTGATGATTTGGGCATTTAGACACCCAGGGAGCTTGGTCCTATAGCCATTACTTAATTTGTCTCTCCGCATTCTTTCTACCAAAATGAGTAACGTAATACTCATTTGCATGTCTCTAATAGCATACAAAGTTCATGTTTAAAACTAAATAACTGTTGACTCTGGAATAACTGATTTTAAATTTGTGGGTTGTCAATTTTTTCCATTAGTAGATAAAAAGTCAATTTTTTCAAAAAAGGTTATGATACTTCCACTTTTACATTAATTTGGTGTGTAGGTCTCGGCACTTTTTACTGGCTGTAAAATGATATTAAATTGTGAAGGAAAATTGGCACTTCCAACTTTTTGGCTTGCTGTCTGTAAAGACTCTTCAATTAAGTTGGCTTCTTGTCTTGCTTGGTGGCACCACTGTTGCTCGATACATGGAAATGGTGTCATTATTCACATTAATGCTGTAAGCAGGGAATTCCATGCTGTATAAATTGCTATTGCCAGCCTTTTTCAAGTCTGTGATCATCACCAGCACTTTACCACTGATCCCAAAGTCCAAATAAGTAACTTAATTTTCAGATATTCTCATTGATGTTGCCCACTACTTCTGAATTTAATTATGCAGCATTAATTAGTTTCATAGAATTAGACTTTTCCAAAATGCAAGACTGCCCTCTGTTCAAACAAAACTGTCTAATCTTTGAGGAGAATAGTTCTGTAACATTGTTGGACTCTAAGTTCGTAAAAGAAAGCAAACAAAGCCAGCACCGTTTAAGTTTTACGTTGATGAACTTATTGAACAGTATGAGAGTTCATTTGTTCATGCATGTGATCAACCTGCATTGTTCAGTATTATTAATCTGTGAGGAAAGCAGCTGCTGTCTCTGTGGTCTCTGGACATGAAATAATAGTTAATAAGTGAGCAGAGCTTTGCACTTGCATCCGAACACTTGCTGTGACGTAATTATGTCTGACCTTGGCTTGATCTACCATTATCAAAATAAACATTATAAATACATCTGACAGTAGTGCACTGAATAACATAGGTAGCGAGTGACCTGTGTCTGGTTGCTACAGCATACTTTTAACCAAAACAAAGCTTTCCATATTCTAAGTAATTTTAGTGTATGTCCATGCGATAGAAATATAATGATTTTAAAAATTGTCCTTTGGTCATTGGTGATTAATTGTTAAAGGAACGTTATTAGTCATAGATAAGAATACCTTTTAGCTTGAGGGTGTATGTAAATATTTGCTCTTTGAGGGAAGGGACAGTCAGCAATGAAATTCATACTTCACATTTGAAGGAAACAGTTGCGTTTTTAAAATATCTGTAACATTTTCTATTCTCGTAGTTATTATAAAGAATTTAAAAAGCCTCTTTACATCGGGGCAGAGATTAATGAAATTGATGTATGAGTCCACAATTCTGTGGCATGAATGGATCATACTCTTGAAGTTATAATAGTTTTAAAAATATTCACAAGAGAAGAGCTGTGTTCCATAAGTTATGTCACACAGAATATGGAGAACAGAGAGATGGTTTGATTTCCTTGGCTCCCTCTATTTAAATAAGCTTTCAGTCACACGTTTTGATGAAACCAAGCTCTTTGCACTAAGTCAGTCTTATATACTGACAAATAAAACAAATCAATATTTAGTTCAAATAAGAATCTCACTTTTAGACTAGTGCAATCTCTATTCAGGAGTGTAATATTGTAAAAATGTAAACTAAAGTTGGAAAATACTGGAAATCAGCATCTGAAAAGAGGTTGGATTGTTATCAGAATTATTGTATCATGTAGCAGCACGTTTTTTTTATGATTATCAATGTATTTTTATGTATCCAGCAAATAAATATGGTAGTTACACCAGAAATAAGTATCAGATTCTGTGCAGAACAGTTTACCTTGTGGCTCAAGCTCCCTTTGTTCTTCAATGTTAATTGCTGTTTTATGGATATAGATTGCTTTTTTTTTGTAACTATTTTCTTATTGTAAACTGCGTAGCTGTATTTTAAGTATTCCTTTTCAAAACACTGCAATGAAAAGTATAATGTTCTCCACTAATATACATTAACTCTAGTTTATGAGTTATTCATTTTTGTACTAAATATCCTAATGGTGTCTTTAAGCAAGCCTGCTAATTTAGTACTAATTAATGTAAACATATGGTTCCAATTGTGTTGTGGATTTGAGTGCATGAGAAAATAGATTAAGATTGTACAGTACAAATAAAAATGCAGTTAAGATCCGTATGCTTGGCAAAGCAAAGACACTTGAGATAGATTGTTAAGATGGAGGCAAACACAGAACTTTGCATTTTCCCCAACTTCATGCTTCTTTTTATCAAATTCATTGCTAGTTTCCTGACCACATTATCAGCATCTTGAAAGCAATTTGCATGAGATTACTATGTTTAGGAATGTCCCACGAGAAATTTGCTATTCAACTCTGACTGGCTTGAACATTTAGCAATATTTTGTATTTGTTCGGAATTTTCTTAGCCATTTTGGTTGTAGACAATTGAGCTCCATTTATTAAAAATTTATGACAGTAGACAAAATATGAAGACATTGTCTACAGTACATCTCTAAATGCAGATTCCTCATGTCCTGATTACAACATGTCCCCCTCATTAGTTTTGAATTATAATCAAGTTTGCTAGCCATTACACTCTACTCTGTCCAAGCAATTGGAGCAAGACTGGCCATTTTGCCCCTGAGCCTACCATTCAACAAGATCATTACTGATTTGCCCTAAGTTTTAACTCCTCCTTCCTGCCACAGTAGCATATCTATCAACTCCCCGATATTTCAAAAATCTATTCATTTTCTCTCTTCATATTTTTAAGTGAATTAACCTCCATAACCTCCTGGTGTAGAGAATTCTAGACATTACCTAGCTTCTGGGAGAATAAATTCTTTCAAAACATCTTAGTTTTAAATTAGTATTCTCTTATTCTGTAACTATGTCTGCTAGTTTGACATTCCCCCACCAGTGAAAACATCTTCTCAACATGACCTTGTCAAGACCCCTCAGAATCTTATATGTTTTAATACGATCACCCTTCATTCCTCTAAACTCTAATGAATAATGGTCAAACCTGTTTAGCTGTTGATAAATCAGCCCTGTAAATCAACAGGCTCTGATGCCTGTATATCCTTTTTTAAGTATGAGGATGCAAAGTGCACACAACTCCAGGTGTGGACTCACTAACACCAGTAATGAGATTCTGCTATTTTTAAACTACAACCCTGGCAAACACAGGCCAAAATTCCATTTGCCTTCTAAATTACTTGCTGTACCTACATGCTAATATTTTGTGTTTTATGCACAAGAACACCCAGATCCTTCTGTGCTGCACTTTTTTGGAATGTCGCTCCATTTAAATATTAATCTGCCTTTTGATTATTCCTATGAAAGTGAATGGCCTCACACTTTTCTACATTAAACTCCATCTGCCACGTTTTGCTTCCGCACTCAATCCCTGTATTCTCTAGTCAATTCCTCATGTTTTCATCGCAACGTGCCCAGCCAACTAGTTTTGTATCATCACCAAATCTGGTATATATTTCACTCTGTCCCCTTCTTCATGATGATAATATGGATGGTAAATGATTGAAGCCCTAGGACTGATCCTTGTGGTACACCAGTGGAGTTACGTCTTTCCAACCTGAAAAAGATCCATCAATCCTGACTTTGTCTCTTGTGTGTTGGTAATCTTCTCTCCATGCTAATTTATCACCTCCAATACTGTGAACTCTTATCTTGTGCAATAACCTTTTATGTGATACTTTAGTGAATGTTTTCTGAAAATACATTACATCTGTCAGTTCTCCTTTCTCAATTCTGCTTGTTATATCTTCAAAGAAGTCTTGCAACTTTGTCAAAGATGATTTCCCTTTCACAAAATGGTGTTGGCCCTTTGATTACGTTAAACTTTCTAAATGACGTGCTATTTCTTCCTTAATAATAGATGTAAGCATTTTCTGGTAGATGCTGACATTTCCAGCAATGCCCAGTTCCTATGATCACATTTTATTTTAAAAAGCTGTTTTTTTCCTAATACTGATGGTGCAGCAGTTCACAAAGTTGTCTACCTGTTTCACAACCGATTCATAAAAAATTTAAAACTCTTCCATTTGCTTACTCTTTTACAGAAATCCGTTTCCTTTCTCATCTTCTAGCTCATGCAGGCATTCTTTACCTTTCTTTCCCAAAATCAATTAACTTTAGCGTTGTGTTAATCGTTTTTGTCAAATGACAGTTTGTTCGGGACATATTTGTTGTAAGGTTTTTGTGTCTTTGCTATTCAAACATTAGTTTTGCAGAGCATCATATACAGCATTTCGCTCATTGCAGAGTTTCTGATTATTTGTAGCTTGCAGAGAAAGGAAAATTTGCAAAAATTGTCAATAAATGAAAATATGCCTTAAAAATCCTAAGGTATGGAGGTACTGATGGCATGCTGAAATTGTATTTCCCGAACTAGAAAGTGTACTCGGTGGGCCTTGTCCACCAGTTTGGTTCCTGAAGTGTCTGCATTTGAGTTCACATCATTGTTATATTTATAGTGATTCTGAATAGATATTACAGTACTCTCCGTCACTGTACAGTATCTTTACTACCAGTAAGTGAATATATCAGTAAGCTGCCATTATTTAGAAATGACCGAATTTAAACCAATCTGTAAATATCCCAGAAAAGTTATAGACCCTTCAGTCCAACTCGTCCATGCCAACCAGATATCCCAACCCAATCTAGTCCTACCTGCCAGCACCTGGCCCATATCCCTACAAACCCTTCCTATTCATTTACCCATCCAGATGCCTTTTAAATGTCACAGTTGTACAAGCCTCCACCACTTCCTCTGGCAGCTCATTCCACACACATAACACCCTTTGCAGGAAAGAGTTGTCCCTTAGGTCCCTTTTATATCTATCTCCTCACCATAAACCTATGCCCTCTAGTTCTAGACTCCCCCACCCCAGGATAAGACCTTGTCTATTTATCCTATCCATGCCCCTCATGATTTTATAAACCTCTATGAGGTCACCTCTCATCCTCTGATGCTCCAGAGAAAACAGCCCCGGCTATTCAACCCCTCCTTTTAGCTCAAATCCTCCAACTTGTAAATCTTTTCTGAATCTTTTCAAGTTTCACAACATCCTTTCGATAGGAAGGAGACCAGAATTGCATGCAATAATCCAAAAGTGGCCTAACCAATGTCCTGTACAGCCGCAACATAACCTCCCAATTCTTGTATTCATACTCTGACCAGTAAAGGAAAGCATACCAAACGCTTTCTTCACTATCCTATCTACCTGCAACTCCACTTTCAAGGAGCTATGGACTTGAACTCCAAAGCCTCTTTGTTCAGCAACACTCCGAAGGACCTTACCATTAAGTGTATAAGTCTGCTTTCCCAAAATGCAGCATCTTGCATTTATCTAAATTAAACTCCATCTGCTACTCCTCAACCCATTGGCCCATCTGATCAAGGTCCTGTTGTAATCTGAGGTAATCTTCTTCGCTGTCCACTACATCTCCAATTTTGGTGTAATCTGCAAACTTACTAACTATACCTCTTATGCTCACATCCAAATCATTTCTATAAATGATGAAAAGTAGTGGACCGAGCACCAATCCTTGTGGTACTCGACTGGTCACAGGCCTCCAGTCTGAAAAACAACTCTCCTCCACCACCCTCTGTCTTCTACAATGTGAAGGCAATTGCTGAAAACGTTATAATGTTTAGTAGACTGAAAGTACCACTAGTGCTACAATGTTGACAAAGGGACAGTGTTAATGAATCCACAGTTATGTACATTAAGCAGTCTGAATGCAAAGTTAAGTGCCTGTGTTTGAGATTCTGGTAGTGGTATTGTTTAACTTAAGTGGGAGGAATTCAGACTTGAATGGAGCTAATTAAGTGAATAAATATTGTATACATAGAATACCAGCACCAAAAAATCTAAGGCAGTGCCCCAATTATTAGAAGAAAGGCACTTGAATTGAGTTGGGTATGAAAAGCGGTGTGGACAGTTTAGCAGGTGCTAATCCTGATAATCATGTCGATGAAAAAGACACAGAAGACCCTCCCCTTTTCTTTCAGAGGATTTTCAGCTAGTACAGTATTGTTTGATTGTTTTAAAAACTGTTAATCTCTTTGTAATGTGAAGTTGGTGGGGAAAGCAGAATCAACTGGCCATGTAGCTGCAAGAGAGTCTCAAAGTAACTTCAGAAATGCATATAAGGAGAGAATGTATCAGGTCTTTAAAGCAGACAAGTTTAGAAGAAATGGCAAATAGGACTTGCAAATCCAAAGTCAGGATAGCACATGGTTTTAAAGCAGCAAAGGACAGGCTAATTATCTTATCATGTGGCTGGTTTTTAAGTATAAACCATTAAGATATCAGAAAAGCATTGAGTCCTTAAAGGAAAACATGAATCTCATCCACCAGCTTATTGGAAGGCTAACAGACATGCCTGGATAAAGGCAGCAATGCTTCTTGACTGATTTTAGAATTGTTTTCTAAATGAGGTCAGGACTTGTATGTGGAAATAGAGCTTGTCTTTCAAGGTCCTGTTTGTCCATGACTTTTTCGGATAACTATTCAGACTTTGAAATTTTGTTTTTACGTCAAAATATGTCCTTGGTTGTCCTCTCAATGGGCATAGAATCATTGCATCTGAAGATCTGGAACACCGGTGGGGATGGTCTCTCAGTTCCACGATCGGTCAATAAACACACCTATAAACAACTCTTCGTCAGTCACACAAACAATCGTTTATTCTTTGATGCGGTTGGGTCAGTACACTTTGATCAGCCCAGAAGTATAAGTACTCCTAGACCACCAAACAAATCCGACCTCCTTACAGAGTTTGCATAGGGTTCATATACATTGTTCATAGGCAGCCATGGAGCATGATTGCTTGTAACAACCAATAAAATAGTATAAAGGCCCCATGCATTCTATTTAGCCTGTCACAATTTCTTCTAAATACCCTGTTCTGAGAATCGTATTTGTCCTGCCTTGTGATCAGGGTTAAACCGTTACCTCTGTATTTTATCAAATCTACATCAGTCTGCAATTTCTTGTTTCTGTCTGGTTCAGTGCAATCTAATTTAGCAATGCAGAAGCCATTTTGTGCAGCTCCTTCAGCCATTTTGTCCTACCTCCCAGATGCCCCCATCCTCACATCTTCAAAGTAAAGCCTCCCCATCAAGGTTACATGCGCATTTCTCAACCTCATGGAGACAAGCTCTTCAACCACAGACCTTGTAGATTGAAGAAATTCAGATTCTTTATATGGATAGTGATAATTAAGATTTGGAGGTGCTGGTTTTCAACGGGGGTGTACAAAATTAAAAATCACACAACACCAGCTTATAGACCAAATCAGCCTGTTGGACTATAACCTGGTGTTGTATGATTATCAACAGTGATAGTTAAGTACTCACAGGATGAGGTTAGATAATCTGTTGAAATTATGTTTGACCTGAGACAGTAAATGACTTCACAGGGTTTCCCGCTATGAATGCTAAATTAGCCAAGATTGATGAGTTGGCAAAACAAGTTGGAAGTGAGGGATTCGAAGACCACAGATGAAATAAAAGAGTTACTTCAGCCTTATCAAGCAGAACTCCACAAAAGAATTTATGGAACTGATTAAATCAAGTGAAAGTAAAGTTTTGGACGTGGAAGATCTAAGGAGTCTCACTTTGCACTTAAGATGATAGCAAACATTATGAAGTCAGCTGAAGAATTGAGAAAAAGTTAAAAGTGACAGGTTGTGGTACAAACACGGAAAGAAGCATGCTGCTCCTTTTTTTAAAGGAGGGTAATAGGGATAATCTAGGAAATGATAGGCTGCTGAGCCTTAGATCAATAGTAGGGAAATTGTTGGAGAAGAACTTTTGGGACTGGATTCACTCACATTTGGAAAAGAATGGACTTATTAGGGATAGACAGATGGCTTTGTGTAGGAGGTCTTGATTGAGTATTTTGAGGAAGTGACAAAGATAACTAATGAAGTTCGGCAGAGTATGTTGTCTCCATGGATTTTACTAAAGCATTTGACAAGATCTTTCATGGTTGGCTGGTCCAAAAGTTTAAGCCATATGGAATCCACAGTGAATTGTTAAGTTGGATATAAAGTTGACTTGGTCAGAGATGACAGAGGGTAGTTGTGGAAGGTGTTTTCTGACCAGTGGTGTTGTGAAAGGATCAGTGCTGAGACTTCTAATGGTTGTAATATAAAATGATTTGGATGAAAATGTTGGTAGACTGATTACAAGCTTGCAAATGAGATGAAAATTGGAGGAGTTGTGGATGGTGAGGAATATTGTCAAAGGATACAACAGAATATAGATCAGTTGGAAAGTTGGGTGGAGAAATGACAGATGGTGTTTAATCAAAGTAAGCATGAAATGATGCATTTTGGGAGGTCAAATGCCAAGGAGAGAGTGGCAGGAGCCTTAGGAGCATTGATATACAGAGGGGTCTTGAAGTTAAGGAAGAAATTGTGGGCCCTCCAGTAGAGATATTTGTATCATCCTCAGCCATGGGTGAGGTACCAGAAAACTGGAGGGTGGCTAATGTTGTACCTTTATTTAAGCAAGGCTGTCAGGACAAGTCTGGGAACTATAGACGTGTGAGAGTGACTTCAGTAGTTGGTAAGTTGTTGGAGGGGATTCTGAGAGATAGGAATTATATGCATTTAGAATAATAAGGACACCTACATCAGGCTTCTATTAATTAACTACAGCTCTGCCTTCAATGCTATAATCCCAATCAAACTCATTTCCAAACTTTGAGACCAAGGTCTCTGCTCCGTCCTGTGCAACAGGATCCTCGACTTCCTGACCCACAGACCTCAATCAATGAAGATAAGAGCACTTCCTCCACGGCAGTCCTCAACATTGGCACCCCACAAGGATGCGTACTGTGTTCCCTACTGCGCTCCCTGCATGTCATGACTGTGTGGCCAAATGTCATCTGAGCTCCGTCGACAAGTTCATTGATGACACAACCATTATAGGCAAGTTATCAAACAATGACGAGACAGAGTACAGGAAACAGAGTGCTTGGTGGTGTAGTGTAAAGATAACAATCTCTCCATCAAAGTCAGCAAAATGAAAGATCTGATCATCAACTTCAGGCAGCCTGGAGGAGGGCACACCCATCTCTACATCTATGGAGCTGACGCCGAGATGGTCGGGAGTGTCAAGGTCCTCAGAATGACAATCACTGACAATCTGTCATGGACCACCCACATTGCTAAGAATAAATGAATTTGCTAATTTACTAAATATAAGGTCATAGAGAAACTTTTTGCCAGACAGCAACTGGGAATCGTCAATTGGCCATGATTTTCCTATTCTTGAAACTAGAAGTCCTTGTCCTGATTTCCATTTGATAATTGATGTTGGAACTGCAACATGTAAAGTTTGCATTCGAGTAGAGCTTCTCTCAATTGAATAGTTCAGGGGATGCATAAATAAATTGAAGAAATTTACCGGCTGACATGTGAAGAGTGATGATCTGAAATGATATGAATCATTGCCTTTGGAAGAGGAGAGTAAGGTCAGATAATTGAACAAGTGGAAGGAAGATCTTAAGACCAGAAGAAAAATGAACAATTATAGGTCACTTGGCCTCTCAAGCCTACTCCATCCATTCAATAAGATTACTATTCTTCTAGCTCAATTCCATCTTCCCACACTACCTCCATATTCTTCATACAAACAAAATGCAAGAGAAACTCAGCAGATCTAGCAGGGTCTGTGGAGAAAGCAACAGAATTGCTGTGAATCCAATATGACTTGTTTAGAACTGAATGCAGTCTCCATATTCCTATATTCCATGAGCCTTCAAAGCTTTAACAGCCTCTGTTTTGAATGTACCCTGTAATCAAACATCCACAGCTCTTCTGATGGAGAAAAAAATTCTAGTCCTCTTGATTTTCAGTGCTTACTCCTTATTCTAAAACAAGGAATTTGTGCTCGAGAGTGTAGTGCTGGAAAAGCAGGTTAGGCAGCATCTGAGGAACAGGAGAATTGACATTTTGGGCAGAAGTCCTTCATCAGCTCTTCATTCATCCCTATGAATTTGTGTTGTAGATTATCCAGCCAAGTAAAAACTTTTCTCCATATCTAATCTGTCAAGTCTCCTAATAATTTTGTGTTGCTACTTGTTCACCTCATTCTTCTATCATCTGGGGATCGTAGTTCTGGCCTATTCAAGCATCCCTTATAGGACAATTGCCTTATCTCAGGAATGAGTCCAGTGAAAGTTTGTTGTACTCCAACTCTTGGAATGATATCCTTCCTTAGTAAGGACATCAATACTGGCATACACTATACCAGATGGGACCTCATCGATGCTAATAATTTGTAACAAAAACTAATGTACCATCTGCCTTTTAATTATTTGCTGTACCTATACATTGACTTTGAGTCATTCATGTAGAAGAACAATTAGGTTCCTTTGTTTTCATTCCCACTAAAGTGGATAACCACTTTGCCAAGTTGTATTTTAATTGTTATAAGCTTGCCCATTCACCCAACTTATTCAGCAGTTCCAAAACGTTTGGTCATGACTGTAACTGGGGTTGATTGAAGTGGTATATTGAAGTATAGCTTCCTGTAACATTATCAGCTTCTCAGATGTGTGTATAATTACACTAGATGTCAATCCAAAAATGAAACCCTAGAAAGTTAAAGTTGAGATTGAAATGGCATGATGCTCACCCGAAGAGAGCAAATTAGTCTGCCAATCCAATGCACTGATAAGACTGAAGATCTCAACTTCTAGGAATTGGGCTACTCATCTCTGCAGAAGCAAGTCAAAAGTTTGTCTAGTCAGCCCAAACATGCCAGAAGAGATTAAATGTTTCACAGGCCACATTGACTGACAAATAAGAAAACAAACAGGAAGATATAAAAATTTTTAAAAAAGAAGTATTTAAGGCAGCAGTGTAAATCAGCTGAGTCAACTGCGAAGATATCAAAACAGAAGCAGAGGGTACATCGTTCCAAGTAGCCGACATTGGAGGAAAGCAACAATTTGCATATGTGCCATGAATTTAAAGAAACTTACGAAAGCGCATCCGACCAAAATAATAGGCAGTATTTCTAGGACATGTGAACAGTGGGTAGATTGGGTAACTGTCTGAATAGGGCATGCAAATTTATGGTCTTTGTTTTTTTAGTATGAAAAGAAGTGGTGTTTGGATGGAAATGCAATACTGTAGTAATGTCCTTTCTGGCTTGCTTTACTTATGGGACCTATGCCATGAGGTACACTCACATCAAGCAGCCATCCTACAATCAGCTCCATCGAGGCAAGACTATTGGCCTGTGAGTTCCAACCTGCTGTGTTAATTTTTGTGTTAAGATGGAAAATAGTTAGGAACATTCTTTCATTCTTTTGCAGCTTCTTTGCGTTCCCTTAACTGTTGCTATCCCATCTATTTCACTCAAGCCACTCATCGACATCATGAATCGAGATTATAAGTATTAGAAGCACTAATAGTTATCCTTGCAAAATCTCAGTACTTATTGTTTGCCAATCTGAAAGTGCTTTATTTATTTGTATTTTTTATTTTATATTGATGTAGAGAAAATCGGAGTTCAGGGTTGGGGTTCAACACTAGAATTTATTGTATTGAACCTCCAGGGAGAAAAAGACACCAACAGCAGAGTTGTCAGCTGTGAGTCTTCTCTCAACCCGGAGCACATGTCAAGATACTTTTATACATTTTGTGATATAATAGGTCAGTGATGATGTTATTGTCTCTGTAACATGGTTTGTTTATTCTAAACATTGCAGAATTGTTAATAGTTTTGGTGCAGTTGTTGTCAGTCCCAGCACAACCTTTGTTAATTTCAGTCCGGTCATTGTCAGTTTGGGCGCAGATATTGTCAGTTTCAGTGTCTGTGCGGAAGTCCATTGCTATAGTAATGGACGCTAATTGCTCTTCCTGAGAAAGACAATTACTGCAGCCCTGGCTATTATCACACTGTATTGAGACCGTTTCAGACTGATTGCAATTCTATCAGAGGTGTTGGTTGAACCCAGACACTATGGCGGGCAGTATACACTACTCGTGTATTCTCTCCCCCACCCACTTTAAACTAATCAACTAAGTTTTGAGTGCATTGTGCTGGCATTCTGGTGGCCCCAGACAATGTCTGTGTTTGGATTAGAATGGTGCTGGAAGAGCACAACATGTCAGGCAACATCCAAGGAGCAGGAAAATCGACGTTTCGGGCAAAAGCCCTTCATAAGGAATAGAGGGAAGATGACCTGGGAGTTGTAGTGAGAGAGAGACTCACTGAGATTCTTGTAGAGAGAGGAGGAAAGCTTCTTCAAGGCAGGCATTCTTGCAAGAGGATTCACAGTAGGGTTAAAATAAACTAGGTAAAAACAAGGACTGCAGATGCTTTTGCCTGAAATGTTGATTTTCCTGCTCCTCGGATGCTGCCTGACCTGCTGTGCTTTTCCAGCACGACTTTTATCCAGACTCTGGTTTCCAGTATCTACAGTCCTTGTTTTTACCTAGTGTCTGTGTTTGCTCTGCTGTCTGTCTCCTTATTGTGGTCCAGTGGCCATCTTGTGTGTCCGTGTGCATGGTGTCACCCTGCTCTGTGCCATCTCCCACTTCACTATTCATAGGTATTCAATCTATATTATAATATTGAGTATATTACTACCAATCCTGTTAGTATCAGTTTTTTGTATCAATCTCTTCAGTGGAATGTCATTGAGTATTTTTTGAATCTTTAAATGCCCCACAAATGCTGTCCACTACTTCACACACTCAAAAAAACTAGAGGAGACCAAGACACATTAATTTCCTACAGAGTATATTGGAACTGATAATGATGTGACAGGTAAAATTTGGTCCAAATGATTGGAGATAGAAGAAAACTTTGCATTAAACAGTATGGTCTTAAAAGGAGTTTTTAAAGAGAAAGTGACATTGGAGTCTGTATGCGCATATCTTTGAAGGTGGTAGAACGAGAAAGTGGCTTTAAAAAAACATTCATTTTTATTCCTACCAGTAAGATGACAGAGTATAAAAGCAAAAACTTTATGAACAATCTTTTCTAAAATTAATTCCTGGGATGTGGGTTTGTCATTTCAGCCCTTAAGCCATTTTTAAAATCCAGTTAGATATTGAACCCTGCTATTTTATTAATCTGCTTTTTATGAGACATATTGTTTAATACTTAAAACTGTACAGATAAAATCTACTGTGTTCCCTCATCAAGCCCCTCTGTCATTTCACCAAACAAATGCAGTTACATTTGTCAAGCATGGTCTTCCTTTTCCACGTCAGTTGTATTGGCGGTTCTTAATTAAGTCAAATCTCTCCAAGTGCTTATTACCTCTTTCCCCTGATTTATGTTGCTAAAACATTACTCATTATTAATAGCTTAACCAGCCTGTAGTTGCTAGGACTGACCTGCCATATTTTCTTGAATAATGATATCACATTTGCCATTCTCCGAACCTCTAGGACCTCCTCTATCTTAGAGTGAATTGGAAGATCATGGAAATCCCTTCTGCTATCCCAATTCCACGTTCTTCAGCAAGCTGAGACACAAGCAATCTGGGACAAATGACTTCTCTAATTTAAGTATAGCCAGTCTTTCCAGTATGTCTTCACTCTCTGTTTTCACCATGTTTTCATTTTGATCAATATTTTGTCACGTTCCTTATCCTGAATACATAAAAATTCAAAACACTCATTCAATATTCTAGACTTAGCCTGCTCCGTAAGCATACACCAATTCTCCGTCCCTAATTAGGCACTTTCTACCTCTTTCTAATGGCGTACTGCTTAGATATGGGTAGAAGCTTTTGTTCCCCTTTTATATTGACCGTCATTTTATTTTCATCTTCTGTCCTGCCTCATATTCTGTTTTGACTCTTCTCTCAATATATTGCATTTTACCCGGTTCTCAAGTCAGGTATGCTTTTCTCTTTGCCTTATAGGCACAGATGGAGCCATAGATATATAGCGTGTAAACATACCCTTTGGTCCAATTCATCATTGCTGACCAGGTGTCCTAATAAATCTACTCCCATTTGCCAGCATTTGGCCTATATTCTTCTGAGCCCTTCCTACTTATATACACATCAGATGCCTTTTAAATGTTGTAATTATACCAGCCTCCACCACATCCTCTGGCAGCTCATTCCATCCATGTCTCTGTATGAAAAAATTGTCCTTTAGATCTGTTTTAAATCTTTCCCCTCTCACCTTAAACCTATGCCCGCCAGTTTTGGACTCTCCCATCCCTTAGAAAAGATCTTGTCATTTACGCTTTCCATGCCCCTCATGATGTTATAAACCTCTATAATATCTCCCCTCAGCCTCCAACGGTCCAGGGAAAATAGCCCCAGTCTAATCAGTCCCTCCCAATAGCTCAAACCTTCCAACCCTGGCAACTTCCTTGTAAATCTTTTCTGAACCTTTTCAAGCTTCACACCATCCTTTATTCTGACCAGGGTCAAAAATCATTTTTCTATCTCTGATTAAAACCCACCCACTTAACTTTAGATGACTTCTGTGCTAGAAATTCTTGAGACAAGGGCTTCCTGTTATGAATGTGTTCAGAAATCTATGAATGCGGCAGCAAAAAAAATCTCCATAGAAAATACATCTCCTTTTGCAGCAGCCACTGTACCATGTTCTGAGATGGAAATGTCAGTAGCATGGGCAACCACTTTGACAGCTGCTGTGAAAGGGTAATTATCTAGGGTGGATTTGGTGTTAGGATGGCAGTTGGTTAAGGAGTTAAGGTGTTAGGTAAATAAGATGCCAGGTAAGTGATGGAGCTCTTCGGATTGGTCAAGGGATCAGTGCTGTTTTGGGTCGTGTGGGGGGAAGGTGAATTGGATGAGATGTTGGTGTCATCCTGGGATGTTAGGCCAATGAGGCATGGCGGTGTTGTGTCTGAGTGGGTCAGGCCAGCGGTCAGATTTGTTGGATCTGATGGAGTGAAGGGTGAGATCAGGCTGGCAGTGTAAGTTGTTGGTCCTTGTAAGGCTGGAATCATGTTGATGTAGTTGGGAGGTAGTTGTCAGGTCTTGGAATGCAAGACCTTAAGAATGGCACTGGGTGGGTTACTCTCCGGAGGGTCGATGTGGACTCGTTGGGCCGAAGGGCCTGTTTCCACACTGTAGGGAATCTAATCTAATCTAATGTAATCAAGTGCATTTGTGAGGGTGTAGTGAATAATGTTGTTCAGTTTAATAATTATCCAGGAAAGCGAGTCGGTTTTTAGTCTTCTAACTTTCCCTGGATAACTATTAGCTCAACTGAGTTAGAACCTTTTCTGACTAAATGAACTGTTTCGGAGAGAAGCTACACACTGGTGAATTTCCCATTGAATCATCAATTTCCTGATCAATTCCCACAGAATCTGCTAAATCTGGGATGCTCCATGGCCCCAATATGCGACTCCAGACTATGTCGCTCCAGTGACTCTTCAGCAATGGAAACGTTTGGACCACAGTTTTTATCTCCTTTATTTTCCAGGCATCCTGTTTTTGTTTCCCCTACTTTCACCATTGTTGGATACCTTCTTGATTTGAACCTGAATTACTTCTTTCTTAAAGACCACACATTATTCTATTGTAGTTCCTCAAGTCAATCTTCATTTTCAATTTTACTCTGATTTGATGCTTCTCATCACACTCTTCCAACCTTGATATTCTACTTCACAATCTACACAGTCACTTCTTGTTTCTGACTTTCCTCCATTACTAATCTAAAACTTGTTATTTGCGTGGATCAGTTGTTGTCTCTCTGCATAATCTCATCTAGAAGCTCTCTCTTGGCTTTCTTTACTAAAAATAAGTACCCTAGAAGCCACAAATCTATGTCGTCTTTCTGTGCTTCAATCTCTTCACTGGTTCTGACTCTTTGACTCCTTGCCTTAAGTCTATTAACTGATTATAAATGAGAGAGGGTGCAGAATGAAGAAAGCAAAGTGAGTTACAAGTTCATACAGCCACAGCAACAAGAGAGGTGAGCCATTTTAAATGTTGAGCCTCATTTCAGTTTTTTAACTGAGATGTCTGTTTGCTCCATGTCAGAATCACTCATCAATACTCCTCACAGCAGGAGGCAGCAACCAGCTTGATACCAAATGGAAAGTTAAGTTTGAAAGGCAATCCCAGTCAGGAGAAATCGCATCCTGGAGCAGGAACTTAGCATTCTTGCATCATCTGGTTTATAAAGAATCATTAAAAGTTTTTAAAAACATAATCTTCTGGTCTTTGGCCGAAATCCTACCTAATGCCAGTTTTCCATGTTGAGTCTGATGCAACATTTGTTGTATGGCCAGTGATAAAGAATATGTCAGAATCCAAAATATGACATCAACTCCAATTTGTGATTACTTATGAAACTCCTAACTTTGCATGCCTCAAGAAATTTGGGATTAAAAATTATTATTACAGAGAAAACAATATATTGGAAGGTAAGGATACTGTCCTAATTGAATGCATCATGGGCACAGCAGCTCAAAATCTGAGTTTTACTGTTTGATGTGTAATACCTTTCTCCTGGCAAACATGGGAAGATGCCATCATGGAAGTTCATCATTTTCTAACACTGCCAGAAAATGAATGCTGTCACAAACAATTCCACCCACTGCCAACCGGCCAGGCTGACCTAGCCCCCTTGGAATCTCTGTCTTATGTTTAGTTTAAGACTTTAGTTTCTGATCCAATGTTGAAAATGTGTTGCTGGAAAAGCGCAGCAGGTCAGGCAGCATCCAAGGAGCAGGAGAATCGACGATTCGGGCATGCCCGAAACGTCGATTCTCCTGCTCCTTGGATGCTGCCTGACCTGCTGCGCTTTTCCAGCAACACATTTTCAGCTCTGATCTCCAGCATCTGCAGTCCTCACTTTCCCCTCTGATCCAATGTTGTCTCCTTCACAAAGATTGCTTATTTTGACATGCAGAATGTTGCTCAAATTTGTCTCTACGTCCAATCACTTTCTACTGAAATACTCTTACATATCTGTAAGGTACAACAAATCAGGCAACCCTGGGATTGAAACTGTGCCAGCTAGATTTCGAATTTAGTGGTTGAATCAAATTGAATCAAGGGTCACGTGGATCATAAGAGCAGCATGATAAACAACAGAGTTGATAACTTGCCTGGAGCCACACTGTGTCAATGCAATGCCAAACCAAAATGTCGAGATGCATTAAAAATATACTGAGCTAAAATTGATGCAAAAGGTGACTGGCTGTCCGACAATTCCAATTTTGAACTGTCAAATTGTAGGCACATTCATATGTTATCTTCTGACTTCATAAAACTCTGTGTTGTCTGTCTACAATCCTCGCTAAACAAGATAGCTAAGATGCAGAAGAGAGAAGTAATATTCAAAGTAATGGAAAGAAAAATGGTGAATGCTTAAAAAAGTAACAAACCTTTGATCTCATTGCCATATCTCACGAATGTTTTGTGAAAATGAAGATTTTCTTTGAGTGAATTCTACCCAAAACAAACTTTCACCCAGACATATTATTCCATTCTAATTAGTATTATCAGCTGTTGATATATTTATAATTACTTTTACTTCGCCTTAAAAATACTAGTCTGTCAATATACTCCTCAACTCATGTCTCCTTTTATTTCTTAATCTTTTATTCTCTATGCTTCACATTACTTCTGAAAGTACCTGTACTGACAAAAGGAATTTCTCATCCCATTCTTGCCTGCAGTAAATAAGGTACAATTTACTGTTTTTAATTTCCTGAACCATTTTATTTATCAGGATGGAGAGAAGAAACTGAGTGCAAGCAAATTTTGCAGGATTTAACTTTCATATTATTCATCATGTTAATCTACACTTCTCTTTTTCTCTGAACTTTTCCTGACATGCACACAGTTTCCACAGATTTGTAACATTTTAAGAAAAATGCTGGTTATCTTGTGAAAGCGATAAAAATGATTATCATCAGCTATCAGCCATAAGATTCTTTTGTGACTTTTAGGTGTGCATTGATTAGTTGGTGTCACTGGTTAGAAATTGATAGTGTGAGCCTTGATTTTCATGTTTTCTAATGAAGTTTCTTGCTAGTTTCCTGTCAGACAATAAATTAGTTCAATTAAGTTAGTCTCTTTTTGTTTCAGATCTGAGCTTTTCATTTTAATTTTTAACAGATGAAGCTGTAAATACTTGTGATTTTCTGAAGGCCAATTTAATTACTGCAATACTCTACCCATTTTGACTATCTTGTAGCCAATAGGAATACAAAATGTGAAATAAAAAAAATCGAGAAAGATGAAGAGAGGTTTTGCAATATAGCCATGCCAGTGTATGGCTAATAAAGACCAAGACAGAGCCATAGAATGTCAAAATATATAGCCCAATTGGAGGTTGCCAGGTTTCACTGGACAGTCTCCCCACATTACAGTAGTCCCCTCTGATAGAAGCATGTGCCTGTGGAGATGGGATTTATTGGCCACGTAGATGAACCACTTGATCTCCTGGCAGAAGTCTGATCTGCTATCTGTCCTGCCAGCAAAGTGATGTGATACTGAGAAGAGGTTGGCCTGCTACTCACCAGCCCTGCTCCCGCCTCAGCATGCTGAGTCATTCAAGAAGATAGTTAACAGAATTGCATTACTGTGGATTTGTAGTGACGTAAAGGCCGGTTTGGGTGAGGATGGCAGACTTCAATCATTAAAGGGAGCTAATGAACCAGTTGGGTTTTTACAACAAACTGATACATTCATTGTCGCACTTACTAAGACTTCCTCTTTTTTCAAGATTTATGAATTTAAGTTTCCCCAGCAGCTGTGATGGGATTTAAACATATTTCTTCAAAGTCTCAGTCCAAGCCTCTGAATTACTAGGCCTGTAACAGAGCCAGAATGCTGCCATTCCTTTTGAAGCTTAAAGTTGAGAAAAGAAAATTACAAATCTATTTTTTAATTTAGTACTGAAATCTTTTTTCACCTTCAAAAATGAAATCTTTTTTTGTTGTATGCTTTCCTAACTTGGAGAAGAATACTGACACAATTACATCAAAATAATTGTTGAGCTACAAAAGTGTGGTGCAGATCACTTGTTGCAGTTATTTATCAGAAAAATAAAGATCACCAAATGCAGAAGAAATACAAATCTTCACTTCAGATTTGATCCAACATTGCCTGTTGTAATATCATTGAATTATCTTGCCTGTCAGCTTGTTTCCCTGATTAAAGCATATTGATATCAGCCATTATCATATGAAACAATGTTATTGCAAATGGTGATTTTCTTCTAGTATCTGATGCAGAGGCTACGCCCCCTCAATATTCGAGCTAGCTTCTCATGAGAGACATCAAATGTGGAAGTAATTTTTGCTCTCATTTAATTGCCCAAACATCTGACCAATAATTCTAGAAATGGGAAGCCCTCCCACTTCATTTAAGTTTGGAACACTGTAACTTTAAAAATTCTGGTTATAGTTGAAATGTGCTGAGACAGCGCACAGAGGGTGTACAATTGTGATAAATGGATTGCTCTGTATCTGTGATTTCTTTTATCTCTGAGATGCCTAGATAAAAAGTGAGTACTTGTTGAATGGTACCAGATAACATTTTTTTAAGACATGGAAACACGCAATGAGATGCTCCCTTAATTGCCTTACATAATCTTTGCTACTTTCACAACAATTGCTGGAAAAGCTCAGCAGATTTGGCAGCATCTGTGAAGAGAAATCAGAGTTAATATTTCAGGTCGAGTGACCCTTCCTCAGTTAGGGTCACTTGACCAGAAACATTAACTCTGATTTCTCTCCACAGATGCTGCCAAACCTGCTGAGCTTTTTCAGCAATTTCTATTTTTGTTTCTGATTTACAGCGTTCGCAGTTCTTTCAGTTATTATTTTGCTGTATTCAAACAGGTTTATTGAAAGCACATAGATTAGATAGGTGTGCGTGATATGGAGAAAGTAAAAACAGAGTTTGGGGGGAAATTACTTCAAATAATTCAACTTTGTGAATACACTTCTGAGTTTCATTTTATTTTGCAGTCAGGGTTCAGCACTGTTATGCATCTTTCCCGGATTCGACATATGCAGTTCCTTGTGGTATCTCTGAACCACAGGACTCAAATTCCAACCTCCTTGGTGTAAGAGCAAAAGGGGACACAGTAACATGACAAGGTTTGCGTTAACTGGCTCACCCTTCCAGCAACAGTAAGAAAGGGATCAATGCCATGCTAATCCTTTCATTCTACAGTATCATCTCAAGTAAACTAACTCTGCATTTTTTTTCTGCTTAATACTTTCTACATATGTTTAAAATGTTGTTACTTCTCTTGACTTTATTGCTTGATTATCTAAGATGCATACATGAGAATATATATGAAACATCCATAAATGCTTTCAGTACTGTTTCTCTGGACTGCTATTTCATTGGATCATTGCAAACGTACATTCAGTTTTCTTTGTGAGCACTTCCCAGAGACAGTTCATTTCATGTTTTGATGCAATAGCGCAAGAAACAAACAACTGGGAGAAAATAATTTATTTTCTGAGAAGTGAAGTTGCAGAGAAAGCAAAAATCAGACATTTGAAATTGAAGAAATTGAACTCTGAAAACGAAATAAAAGCATTTTTTAAGGATTTGAAACATTAGTGGCTCTTGGCTATGATCAGATGTTTCAGAAGCCTTATGCAGTTTGTCAAATAAGAATAATAAGAAATAATGAAATGAAGCTTTTTTTTGCTTTAAATCACAGATTGTGTCTATAAAACTGGAATAGATATACAATGATTGGACCAAGTACTAACTTAATTCATTTTCTGAGAGAAAATATGGCAGAGATTGTCGTAGAATTTTAACTGAAAGCATTCTATTTCAATGCAGCCAGTCTGTGAAAAGATGGAGTTTTGGATTGTAACCAGCAAAATGCCATTTTGATTTGTGGAGCTGTTAGATGCATCTGAAATAGAAATGAGGTAGTGTAAATCCATTCCACTTTATTTTCTCCTCTTTGTTCATCCATATAAGGAAGCAGCATCCACTCATTACAAACTCAGCTGTAATTTCTTCCCTTAGAATGTCAGAGTCAGCCAGAGTCATTTAACATGAAAACAGACCTGTTGGTCCAACTCGTCTGCCTATGACCAGCCATCCCAACACAACATAGTCCCATTTCCCAGCATTTGGCCCATATCTCTCTAAACCCTTCCTATTCATATACATATATATATATATATATATGTGTGTGTGTGTGTCCAGATGCCTTTTAAATGTTATAATTGTACAGATTCCACCACTACTCTAGCAGCTCTTTCCATACATTCACCCCTCTCCGTGTGAGAATGTTACCCCTCAGGGTCTTTTAAAGCCTTTTGCATCTCATCTTAACCTATGCCCTCTACTTTTGGATTCCCCACCCTAGGGAAAAAGACCTTGGCGATTCACTCTCCCTGCCTCTCATGATTCTATAAACCTCTGTAAGGTCACCCCTCAGCCTCTGATGCTCCAGGCAAATAGCCCTATTCAGCAGCAAATTACTGCAGCTGCTGGAATCTGCAGAAAACAACAAATGCTGGAGGTCACATCAGTTCAGGAACCATTCATGGAGAGAGAGTGAGCTAAAGTTTAAAATCTAGATGACTCTTCAGGGCTGACGTGAAGTATGGGGGGGCAGCATTGATGCAAACTTGTGGGGGGGTGAGGGGTGTTGTGTGTAGCGGTGGTGGGGTGTAGAGTGGTAGTAGAGAAAAGATGTTGGTAATTCAGATTAAGTGATCGGAGTGTGAGAATGGCAGAACAATGGTGTGTCTAACTGCCAGATAGTCCTATTGGGTTGGGAGGAGGGTAAAAAGGGCATGCTGGTAGAGAATGTAATAAGTAAAGCTAAAAGAAAGGTAAGGAGTGGGAATTGGTTCAAATTCCGATCCCTGCCGAAGGCTCCCTGCCTTCATTCCTGATGAAGGGGTTTTGCCCGAAACGTCAATTTTCCTGCTTCTCGGATGCTGCCTGACCTGCTGTGCTTTTCCAGCACCACTCTAATCTAGACTCTAATTTCCAGCATTTGCAGCCCTCACGTTTACCTAGTTGATTTTAACCTTACTGTGAATCCTCTTGCAAGGATGCCTACCTTGAAGGAGTTCTCCTCCTCTCTCTACAAGAATCTCAGTGAGTCTCTCTCTCACCGCAACCCCCAGGTCATCTCCTCTGCCCTGAAGCACTTAACTCACTTCCATCCCCTTCCTTTCTTTCAGCTTTTACTTGTCACATATTCCCATCCTTTGCCTTTCTTTTAACTTTTCTTGTTACATTCTCTGTCCTACCTGCCAATCTTCCTTCCCACCTATCCGCTCCAACCTCCTCTCTAACCTATCACCTTCATCCCCACTCCCATCCACCTATTGTACTCTTTGCTACCTTCTCCCCAGCCCCACCCCCCTACCATTTATGTCTCCACCCCGGAGGCTCCCTGCCTCATTCCTGATGAAGGGCTTTTGCCCGAAAAGTCGATTTTCCTGCTCCTCAGATACTGCCTGACCTGCTGTGCTTTTCCAGTACCACTCTAATGTAGACTCTGATTTCCAGCATCTGCAGTCCTCACCTTTGCCTCACATTTGAAGATGTTGAACTCTAATATTAAAGTCCAGAAGGTTGTAAAGTACCTCGTCTGAAGATATGTAGGGAACTGCAGGAGATGGACGAGAGACTAAATGAGTATTTTGCATCAGGATTTTCTTTGAAGAACCATAACGAAGATAAAGAACTTGGGGAAATAAATAATAATGTCTTGAAAAATGTCCACATTACAGAGGAGGTGGTGCTGGATGGCTTAAACCACATAAAGGTGGATAAATCCCCAGGTGTACCCTAGAACTCTGTTGGAAGCTATGGAAGAGACTGCTGGGTCCCTTGCTGAGATGTTTTTATTATCAATAGCCGCAGGTGAGGTGCCGGAAGACTGGAGATTGTCTAATCTGGTGCCATTATTTACGAAAGGTGGGAAGGAAATACCAAGGAACAATAGACTGGCGAGCTGACATTGGTGGTGGGCAAGTTGTTGGAGGGAATCCTGAGGGACAGGATTTACATGTTTTTGGAAGGTAAGGACTGATTGTCAACATGGGGTTTAATTGAGATAAGTGTGAGATGCTGCATTTTGAAAAGGCAAATTAGAGCAGGACTTAGAGACTTAATGGTAAGGTCCCAGAGAGTATTGCTGAACAAAGAGACCTTGGAGTGCATGTTCATAGTTCCTTGAAAGTGGATTGCAGGTCGATTGGATAGTGAAGAAGGTTTTTGGTATGCTTGCCTTTATTGGTCAGTGCATTGAGTTATAGGGGTTGGGAGGTCATTGGTTAGGCCACTATTGGAGTACTGCATGCAATTTTGGTCTCCTTGCTATAGAAAGGATGTTGTGAAACTTAAAAGGGTTCGGAAAAGATTTATAAGGATTTTGCCAGACTGGGAGGGTTTGAGCTATAGGGAGAGGCTAATAGACTGGGGTTATTTTTCCTGGAGAGTCGAAGGCTGAGGGGTGATCTTATAGAGGTCTATAAAATCATGAGGGGTATGGATAAAGTAACTAGACGAGGTCTTTTTCTCAGGGTGGGGGAGTCAAAAACGAGAGGATGTAGGTTTAAGGTGAGAGGAGAGTGGTTTAAAAGGGACCTAAGGGGAAACTTTTTCATGCAGAGGGTGGTGTGTGTCTGGAATGAGCTGCTAGAGGAAGTGGTGAAGCTGGTACAATTATGACATTTTAAAAGGCATCTGGATGGGTACATGAATAGAAAGGGTTTAGAGGGATATGGGCCAAATACTGCAAATGGGACTATGTTTATTTAGGATATTTGGTTGGTATGGGCAAGTTGGACCGAAAGGTCTGTTTCCATGCTGTATATCTCTATGAGAAATTTGCAATGACACTTTCAACTATTCAGCATAGACATGATTGAACACATTCTCCCTTCCTTGCTGGCAAATTTTGCCCTGTGATTCACTGGAGCATGCTGAGGACAGACAAGTGGGCATGCGAGCAGGACATTTTCAAATCTGTAAATTAGACAGACCATTGTTCTGCCATTCTCACATTCCAATAATTTAATCTGAATGATCAACACCCTTTCAGTCCACCACACCCCAACCTCAACTGTCGCATAAATGCTTCACATCAGCTCTGATGAAAAGTCATCTGGACTCGAAACCTGCTATATTCAGCCTCTCTCTATAACTGAAACCCTCCAGTACCGGCAACATCCTCGTAAATTTTTTCTGCACCATGTTTAACTCTTGATCTGGGTTAGAAGTTAGTTTCCTGTTGTACCAATGATCTTTCCTGTTGTATAAATGCTTAGTTATATTTTGCCTTGTCGTTTGGGCTTTCCTGATGGAATTCAAAATATACTCAAATTAATTTTTTATTCTCATTGAATATCCATGCGATGAAACAACATTAGTTTATCTTCAGTTAGGTGATAATCGAAGTATGACAGCAGATTTAAATCTGAACAATGACTAGATTGTACTTGTGTCAAGCCAGAAGGGTTAAAATGAATTGCAACTGAGTGAAACGCTCTTAGCACAGACATGATTTAACACATTCTCTCTTCCTTGGTGGCAAATTTTAAATAGTTGAAAGTGTCATTGCACATTTCTCATCATAAGTAATCTGTGGCATGGATGATTTTTCCACTTCAGACTTGTCTTTTGGGTGTTACATGAAAGTAAAGGGTTCAACTGTAACCAATGATATCTTTTGAACCAGATTCCTCTACTTAGTAAAAACCTAAACAACTGTGGCTGCTGTAAAACAGAAGCAAAACCAGCAGTTGTTTGAAAAGCTCAAAACTTTTGGCAGCATCTGTGAAGAGAAGTCAGAGTTCACATTTCAGGTCTACTTACCCTTCCTCAGAACTGATGGTAACTAGGAAGATGTTGGTTCATATGTAGAAGATGGAGTGGGGGTGATAGAGAGGAAATGATAAACAGGGATAGAGCCCAAAGAGAGAGAAGAAGAGTTTCACAGACAAAGAAGTAGATAACAATCTGGCTAGGAAGGTGAATAGATGTTAATGGAGACTCTAGGTAGTGTGTAATGGCAGACTATGTGACAACAAGGCCTGGTGTGTGGGGTAGGGGGCTAGGACATGGGAGAGTTCAGCCTTACCAATATTGAATTTGATATTGATTCCGGAGAACTGCAGTGGAAAATGAGGTTTTGTCCTTCTAGTTTGTGCTGAGTTTTGCTAGAACATTGCAGCAAGCCTGAGACAGAGACGTTGCCCAGGGAGCAGGGTGGTGTATTAAAGTGATAGGCAACTGGATGTTCAGACCCCTTTTGCAGGCAGAATGTAGACGTTCTGCGAAGCAGCCACCCAATCTATGCTTCATTTCCCCAATGTCGAGGAGACCCCTTTGTGACTAGACCAGACTGTGAGAAGTGCAGGGAAAGAGCTGCTTCATCCTGAAGGTCTGTTTGAATCTTTGGATACTGAAGAGGGAGGAGGTAAGTGGACAGGTGTTTCACGTTTGGCGATTGACGGGGAAAGTGCCATGGGGTTTTGAAGGAAGAGTGGACTAGGGTCTCCTGAGGGAACAGTCTCCATGGAAGACAGACAAGCAGGGGAGGGGAGGGGTGGTGGCATCTTGCTGGAGATGGCAGAAATGACAGCTGATGATCATCTGGATGTGGATCTTGGTGGGATGGTAGCTAAGGACAAGGTCACTGTTGCAAGAGGGAAAATAGGGGTTGAGGGCAGAAATGCAGGAGATTGGTTGGACCAGGTTGAGGGCCCTGGTGACAGGGGTGCTGAGGAATCCTCAATTGAGGAAGAAGGTCATTTCGGGGGACCCCTTTTTGAAGTTGGCCTTATTGGAACATATACAACAGTGATGAAGAAACTGGGAGAATGGAATGAAGTCTTTACAGGAAGCAGGATGTGGAGATATATAGTCCAGGTAGCTTTTGGAATGAGTAGGTGTATAGTCGATATTAGTGACCAGTCTATCCCCAGAAATGGAAATTAAGATGTTGAGGAGGGGAAGGGAAGAGTCAGAGATAGACCAGGTGAAAGTGAGGGCATGGTGGAAATTGGAAGCAAAATTGACTACCTTGACTCAGTCTTTTCTCTCCTCGTCCAGTTCCTGCTCACGTACATCTGTAATTCTTCTGACAATTTACAGCAGTTTTGGAATTTTCAGTTTGCAGGCTCCACCCGCCTCCTCTTTACCATGCATGTGCAATCCCTTTACACGTCTATCCCCACCAGGATGGTCCTAGAACTTTCTGCTTCTTATTGGAGCAAAGGCCTCCCTCAAACACCACCATCCTCCTCCGCTTGGCCAACTAATCATCACCCTCGGCAACTTTTCTTTTAACTTCTCTCATCTTCTTCAGTTTAGAGGGATGGCTGTGGCTACCCGAATGGGCCCTAGTTATGCCTATCTCCTCATTGGGTGTGCAGAACATTCCTTGTTCCAATCCTCCTCCGGCCCCCCCATCCACAAGTCTTTCTCCATTATATCGATGATATCATCAGTGATGCTTCCCTCTCTCATCCAGAATAGGAAAAGTTCATCCATGCTTCCAATTTCAACCCTGCCCTCACTTTCACCTGATCTATCGTGGACCCCTCCCTTTCTTTCCTTGACATCTCTGTTTCCACTTCTGGCCACTAATATCTACCCACTGACTCCCACAGCTACCTGGACTATACATCCTTGCACTCTGCTTCCTGTAAAGACACCATTCCATCCTCCCAGTTCCTCTTTCTCCATTGCATGTTTCCTTGAGGCCAAGTTCGACAAGGGAGCCCCCCGAAATGCCCACTTTCTTCCTCAAATGAAGATTCCCAGCACTGTTGTCGACAGGACCCTCAACCAGGTCTGACCCATCTCCCACACTTCTGCCCTCACCCCTTACCTTCCCTCCTGCAACAGTGATAGGGCTCCCCTTGTCCTTGCCTACCATCTCACCAGCATCCACAAGATCATTATCCACAATTTCTGCCACCTCAAATGGGTTGCCACCACCAGACACATATTTCCCTCCCCTCCCTTAACTGCCTTCCAAGATCATTCCCTCTGGAACTCCCTGGTCCACTCTTCCTTCACTCCCCACACCACCCCCACAGCCCCATGGCATGTTCCCCTGCAACACCTGCCCATTTACTCCCACTCTCCTCAGTATCCAAGGGCCCAAACAAACCTTCTAGGTGAAGCAGCACCTGCACTTCTGAGAATCTAGTCTACTGCATTTGCTACTCCCAATGGGGTGACCTCTACTTCGGGGAAACAAAGTGTAAACTGGGTGACTGCTTCACAGAACATCTACATTCCCCCACAAAAAGGACCCTGAGCATCCAGATGCCAGAGAGGTGATGATGAGTTCAAGCTGGGTGTCATCAGTACATGCAAAATATATTTTCGGATGATGTCACAGAGGAACAGTATATAGATGAGAAATGGGAGAATGTGAAGGATTGATCTTTGGGGGTCCATGTAGTAAACATACAGGAACAGAAAGAGACACCATTGATGGCAATCTCTAACTATGGTTAGATGAAGAATAATGGAATGAGATAAATTAGCCCAGTAGAACTGAACAACAATAGAGAGATAAAGGCTACAGGTAGGCTAAGAAGGCTGAAAAAGTGCAATTTACTTTTGGCTTTGGTGCTGCAATGACAGTGGTCTCGTGACAATATCCTTAGCTCTGAACCAGGAGACCTGGGTTCAAGTCCCATCTGCCCATTTGAAATTAATTAAGGGAAAATTGTCAGGACCAAAGTGTAATAGCATCTGTGAGTAGGTTGCTTAGAAAATATCTACTTTCATCATAAAAGGTTTTGATATGAGCCTTTTTGGAACTGTGACAAAGTGGAAACCCAATTGATGGGATTCAAACATGGTGTTTCTGGAGATATGGGAACAGATTTAGAAGCTGACAACATGTCCAAGGACTTTGAAGATGAATGGGAGACTGGAAGATTTGGACTAATAGGTTGCAAGAAGGGAGGCATCAAAGATTTTTTTTTCTGGGATGGCTTGTTGATAGCAATTTTGAAGGAAAGAGAACATAACTTGAGGATACAGAACATTTAGCAATGTCAACTCATATGGCAGCCAGAAAAGGAAGTTAGGGTGGTCAGTAGTTTTGTGGGAATAGGGCCAGAGGAACAGGAGGTAGATCTTACAGGCAAAATGGGCTCTAAGAGAACATAGAGAGTCATACTGGACTCAAAACGTTAACTCTGTTTCTCTCCACAGATTCTGCCAGACCTGGTGAATTTCTCCAGTACTTTCTGTAGTTTATTGCATAATAGCATCTAGGTCCAAGTTACACCGGTGCAAATGAGATTATCTATAAAGCAGTTTACTTTTTTTTCACCAAGGCCCCCCTGTTTGTACTTTTTTTTCTTTCTTAAATCCCCACACTACCTCCTAACTATGGTAGTGCTTATATTTTACAGCAGTTTACTTTAAGCTTTGTAGTGATTGGAGCCAGATGGATCTTGTTGACTATGAGATCCTCGATTGGGGCTGTTAACTAGGCCAATCAGGAAGCCCTGGCTGACCAATACAAATGGGGAGCCCGGGTGTCTCTGGAGAAGGAGCATGAGGTGTCCACCAACACCCTTGAGCTGTTCAGGGAGAGGTGGGTGCCGCAGGGAGTGGAGTGTATTATTTCCCCGTCCAACTCTATTTTGATTTAGTCCCTACCCTCCCCTCCACTGTTTTGATCACGCAGCATTGCCCTTTGATGTGAAGGGCAGTGCTTGTCACTGGCCACTTGGGTGTTTTTCCTACCTTCCTGGTGGTGGAAATTGAATAAAGATTGGTGCACTTTGTGTCTTTCACTGAAAAAAAAAACAAATGGGGAGCCCGGGTGTCTCTGGAGAAGGAGCATGAGGTGTCCACCAACACCCTTGAGCTGTTCAGGGAGAGGTGGGTGCCACAGGGAGTGGAGTGTATTATTTCCTCATCCAATTCTACTTTGATTTAATCCCTCCCCTCTCCTTCACTTTTTGATCACACAGCATTGCCCTTTGATGTGAAGGGCACTGCTTGTCACTGGCCACTTGAGTGCTTCTTTTCTTCCTGGTGGTGGAAACTGAATAAAGATTCGTGCACCTTGTGTCCCTCACTGTGTCTCACACCTAAAAATAAAAAAAAACAAATAAGGGAGCCCGGATGTCTCTGGAGAAGGAGCACATGGTGTCCACCAACACTCTTGAGCTGTTCAGGGAGAGGTGGGTGCCACAGGGAGTGGAGTGTATTATTTCCCTGTCCAACTCTACTTTGATTTAGTCCCTACCCTCCCCTTCACTGTTTTGCTCACACAGCATTGCCCTGTGGTTTGAAGGGCAGTGCTTGTCACTGGCCACTCGGGTGTATTTCATATCTTCCTGGTGGTGGAAATTGAATAAAGATTCGTGCACTTGTGTCTTTCACTGTGTCCCATACCTGCATGGGTGCTGGGGGAAAATAAGCACCACCGCAGTTAGGCAGTAGTGTGGGGGAAGAAGAAAGAAAAACAAAATACCCAAGGAAAAAAAATACAAATAGGGGAAGGGCATTGCTTGTCACTGGCAACTCTGGTGGTTCCTCTCTTCTTGGTGGTGGAAATTGAATAAAAATTTAGACACCTGTTGTCTTTCAGTGTCTCTCACACCTGCACAAAATATGACGAGGAGATTTAGAATCTCGTCAGTTTAGGTGACTGACTCCGTGTTGGCTGGGCCACAGTCAGTATGTTGCCAGAGGATGTGGTGGAGGCTGGTACAATTGCAACATTTAAGAGGCATTTGGATGGGTATATGAATAGGAAGGGTTTGTATAGATTAGATTACTTACAGTGTGGAAACAGGCCATTTGGCCCAACGAGTCCACGCCAATTCTCCAAAGAGCAACCCACCAAGACCCATTCCCCTACATTTACTCCTTCACCTAACGCTATAGACAACTTAGCACGGCCTTCACCAAACCTGCACATCTTTGGACTGTGGGAGGAAACCGAAACACCTGGAGGAAACCCACGCAGACACTAGGAGAATGTGCAAACTCCGCACAGACAATTGCCCGAGGCAGGGATTGAACCTTGTTCTCTGGTGCTGTGAGGCAGCAGTGCTAACCACTGAGCCACCATGCGGGCCAGGTGCTGGCAGGTGGGACTAGATTGGGTTGGGATATCTGGTCAGCATAGACGAGTTGGACCGAAGGGTCTGTTTCCATGCTGTACATCTCTATGACTCTATGATACTCGTTGTGATTTGAAGGAGGAGAGTGTCTTTCTTCACCGCACCCCCCCGCAAAATAAAAAAACATTTTCATTGAAATCCATAGTTCACTTGAAACAACTGCAGAAGAAATCACATATAACTGGATGTGGAGATAACTCAGCCTTTCAACTCACAAACTTCTTGAATTGTAAGCTTTTGAGGCTTGACTAAATATGCAATGGGAAGCTGGGATTGGCCTGATTTGGAAGGTATCAAAGAAACATCAAAGAAATTGCTAATGTGCCAAAAGCTTCACTTCAGAAGAAGGGTTTTGTTTTACATATCAATGGGATACCGATACTTGAAGAAAGTGAGCCCTACAGATGCTGAAGATCAGAGTCTAAAGTGTGGTGCTGGAAAAGCACACCAGTCAAGCAGTATCCAAGGAACAGGCAAAGTTCTTCATCAGGAATGAGGGGTGGCCCAAGGGGGCTGAGAGATAAGTGGAATGGGGGTGGGGCTGGGGGGGGATAGCTGAGAATGCAATGACAGATGAAATTGGGGGTGAAGGTGATAGGTCGTAGGTGGAAGGAAGATGGACAGATAGGACAGGTTGCGGTGCCGAGTTGGAAGGTTAAATCTGGGATAAGGTGGGAAGAAGGGAAATGAGGAAACTGGTGAAATCCAAATTGATCCCGTGTGGTTGCAGAGTCTTAACGTAGAACACCTTGCTACTTCCACCTACTTGTGGAACGCTTCAAAGAACATCTCCAGGGCACATGCACAAAACAACTCCACTGCCCCATAGCTGAACACTTTGACTCCGCCAAAGACATGCAGGTCCTGGGCCTTCTTCACTGCCAAACTCTTACCACCCGACACCTGGAGGAATAATGCCTCACCATCCGCTTTGGACCCTTCAACCTCGTGGGATGAATGTGGATTTTACCAGTTTCTTCTTTTCCCCTCCCCTCCACCTTATCCCAGATCCAACCTTCCAACTCAGCACCACCCTCTTGACCTGTCCTCCCTGTCCATCTTACTTCCCACCTATCTGCTCTACCCTTCTCTCTGACCTATCGCCTTCACCCCAACTTCATCTACCTATTGCATTCTCAGCTACCTTCTCACCCCAGCCCCATCCCCCTACCATTTATCTCTCAGCCCCTTTGGGCAACACCCTCATTCCTGATGAAGAGTGTATGCCCAAAACATTGATTCTCCTGCTTCTCGGAAGCTGCCAGACCAGTTGTGCTTTTCCAGTACCACATTCTACGACTACTGATACTTGAAGCTGAGTTCTGCAGTTCCACACTAACGAAATTAAAGATATGAGTTTAAAAAATGCACTGCCTGACCTTCCCATTGTTTGCCCACCCACCTTAACCTTTCTCCCACTTTACAGAAGGTGTCTATCTGCCCTTGAATACATTGAGATTCTCAGATAACCAACTAATGATGACTTAAGTGCTTCATCCCCCCAGCTACTACTATATTCGCAGCAGGGGAGAAGCCTTTAGTCAACAGTGGCTCGGCAATTTTATCTGTGTGGAATGGTGCCATGGAAAGGGGCTAGTTCCCTCTGCCTATCAGAGTCATACCCTATCTCATGATCTTAATTCTCTTTAACCATCAGTCCTCCCATCCACAGAGTCTCAAACCAAACCATACTAACTTTCAGTTCAGCCTCTATTAGCTCTTCTGCAGAGACTGGCTATAGTCCAAGCACTCACCACAGATGTGTTCCTTGGCAACATTATGATGGCTAGATGGGCAACGTTGCAATTCAAAAATCTTTCATTTGAAGAATTTCTGGAGTAGTTCTGAGAAATGTGATAGGGAACTACAATGGATGCCCAAATGAATAAGACATTTTTGAGACAGGCATGAAGGGTCACCCCAGGGTCATTGTAGTGAGTTGTGAAACCCAACCAGGGTAAACCATTTAGGAAAATGTGGATTAGCTACAACTTTGAGTCACAATACATAGGATTAGTTAGGATATACAGTTCAGAAGCATTTAATTTTGTCCAATTAGTCCATGCCAATTAGTCTTACACTCCACTTGACTATCCTTCCATCTTTCCTCATATAAATCTATCATCATAGTCCTGTGTTCCCTTCTCCCTCACGTGTTTGCCTCATTTCCACGTAAATACATCTGTACTGTTCACTTGAACCATTTCCTACAGTCATGAGTTTCACATTCTCATAAACTTTTAGGTAAAACAAGTTTTTAGTAATTTTCACATTTAGTATTTTAGCTACAACCTCTAGTTGCGTTCCTCTTGATGAGAGGAAACAGTCTCTCTAAATCCTCTCAAACCCTTTCATAATTTCAACAGCTACACTAGATCATCCCATGGCTTTTATCGACCCAAGAGAGAAGTTAGACTTTTGGGCTGAGATTAACCAGTTCTGGAGGCTGACAGGGCACAAAGATGTGGCCAGGAGCCCTTTATCAACATCTTCCAGATGCTGGGGATAGTTTATGGTGTAAAGAGGTTTAATTAAACTAAAGATAGGTCATTATTAGCATTACTTGTTCATGTGAATTTGACATGAACAGACAGAAAAGGGAAAAAATTTACCTGGTGAGGTTAAAGTAACTGGTTGGCAATGCTGAAGCTGTGTTGCTCCATGTGCTGTTTGACTATGAAATCCTATTGATAGGGGACCAGTGGGCATAATGGAACGGTAATAGACAATGATTGACATTTCTAAATTGGAAACTGTTAAGCTGTTGAGCTATTTCTAAAATATGGTTTACAATGCACATACTGATTTTACTAGAGAGATGTTTATCCAAGCATATTCAAAATTTTAAAAAATAGAAATGTGAATAAGCAATTATGTATTTAATCTGCTGATGTTATCTGAAAAGAAGTTGATTACGACAGGCTTCGAGTTATTTGGATAATGTAATTTCCAATTAAGCTTGATCTTAATCAAAGAAGAATGTTGCCTTTTTATATCTAGAAATGCGATCAGTTAACTCAATACTCAATGCATTCAATGCACTCATCCATATGGACAGAGATGCATGACTTCTGCCTATTTTACATTATAAATCAATACCATTTCATTAAAAATTTAATTCCCAACATAATGCATTTTTATTTATGAGATTACTGCCTGACTCTATGCATTTTAGGATGATTGCATTGCTCAAATATATGAGGTTATGAACATATAATTGTCAAAAACCCTTCATATACGTTGAACGACTTAAAATCGGTCTTGATTTTGGAAATTAAATGATAATTTCTTTCTCCATTCCCTCTCTGAATTTATAGATTCAAATGTGTTATCAATTCATATGCTCGGTGGCATTAAATTACTTCCCACCACATGAATTGATTCTTAAATGCCAGTGTGAATCTACAGGAGACTAGCATTAAGAATTTACAATAATCTAATCCAAATTATCATTTTCAGAGATGGAGGGATTACATGAAATAGATAACACTTCTGTTATAAAATCTGCATAAATAAGTTCCCAGTGTACATAATATTGTAACTGTTGCAATTGTGCTAAAAAGATGCAGCACAAAGTTTAAATAAAGAAGTTTGTATTGAGACAGCCATTTTACTAAATTAACGGAAATAGGATTGCCTAGTTTCACAACAAAATCCCAAAATATCATATTTAATGCTGTAGCTCCATGTCATTTTGGTATGTGACTGTAAAACATGCTTGTGGTTAGGATTGTTTTCTGCCACAGTCTTCCTCTCTTTGCTGAATCTAGGGGCCTTTATAATTATCAGTGTTAGACGATAGACCACATATGGATTTCATGTAGAGATGAAATAAAACAAAGTTATAAGTATTTGTTGTCAACAAACCTTCATTTTGTATCAGTCTATTTAGTACATTCATAACAAAACACCTAATAACAACAAATATTGGAACTCTTTGTCCATTTCAAAGCTTCTATAACCACTTGTAGCTGTCCCTCGAGCTGTGAAATGGTATACACTCTACAATGATAATAGATGGTTTTGAAATCAGTCATGGAGAACTAATCTGTTCATGGAAGCCCTCCAACATATGACAGTAGACAGAATGAAATAACAGGTATTGATCATTTTAACACAATAAACTATTTCTTTAAAAGCAAAGATTTAAAGGGCAGGGCTTATAAATGTCTTCTCACTTTTGACAGAATATGTTGACACTTTTTAGAAAAATTAGATTAGATTACATTACAGTGTGGAAACAGGCCCTTCGGCCCAACAAGTCCACACCGACCTGCCGAAGCGCATACCCCTACATTTACCCCTTACCTAACACTACGGGCAATTTAGTATGGCCAATTCACCTGACCTGCACATCTTTGGACTGTGGGAGGAAACCCACGCAGACACGGGGAGAACGTGCAAACTCCACACAGTCAGTCACCTGAGGCGGGAATTGAACCCGGGTCTCTGGTGCTGTGAGACAACAGTGCTAACCATTGTGCCACCATGCCACCCACAGGTGCTTTGACAGTTTCAATTATTTGACAGTGTTTTGAACATTTTCGTGCCTACTTTAACAATTCCAAAGGATATCTTTTCACTCCCAAATATTTCCTGGAACCATATTCAATGGGGGAACTTTAGCTCTCCAGACATATAGCCTGGCTAATTCAATTGATTCACAGGTATTTACATTTCATATTGCAATACCACCAATATCAAACTGCTGGTTTCTGTAGGCAGCAGAAAACGCATAAACACGAAATCCAACCTGACCCCAATTCCTGCCTGTAAAATTGATAGATGCTGAGATTTGGGCAGGCCTATTTATTTTCATCGTAATGGAGAGGTTCACTGCTGCAGTGAAAATCTGGGCCTTATTCTGACAACAAAGCCATGAAAACTGAATTAGTAGTCATTTAGAGGTACCATTGTAAGAGACCAATGGATAAAGGAGTCCAGATTAAGAATGCTAGTATGTTAAAGGCTGAAAATCTACTTCAAAGACACCCGTACCTGGCAGAGTACAAGGTGAGTATTTCAGTATTCAGCCAATATTCCAATATGAAATAGATATTTGTATTTCAATATATTTGCTTTTGGAGGAGTTAGATGTTGACCGTATCTCTGCCTGGTAAGCTTAGGATTGTATCAATAAAATGATTAAAGTTGTGCATTTATTGATCATTTGATTTATTTATTTTAGTTTCAGGGCACTTAGAAATGCAAAGTACCGTTGTATAATTATATTTACATATATAGTCTATTTTTCTTGTTGATACCTACTGCAATGGCAACAGCTTGCATTTAAATAGTGCAGTCAGTGCAGAGACATTCCAAGGTGCTTCAGAGGGAGAATCAGATCAAAATGGACAATAAGCTGAAGAAGGATAGATAGAGTGATGATCAAAAGCTTAATCAGAAACATGGATTTTAAGAAGAGTATTTGGAGAGATTGAGGTTGAGTCTTTTGGGCATATTGTAGAATATGGTCCCTTGATAGATCAGGGCAGAATTGTTGGATCCAACGTGAGGGAGGAATGTATCAGAAGTCATAATTGTAAGAACAGAGTTCTGAGAGAGGTTGGAGAAGCAGGGTAAGGTTTGTAAGATGAGAGGAGGTGATAGAAACACAATATAGTAAGGCCATAAAAGGATTTAAACATGCAACTTTGAATTTGGAAATGTGAATGTTTGAAACCAATGTAGTGGACTTCAAAAACAGCAATGATGGTCAAGTGGAACTAAGTGCAGGATAGGTTATGTGCAGCAGAATTTTATATGACCTAAAGTTGACAGAACAAGAAGGATATGAGCAAAACCAAATACTTTTTTTTATTCATGATATACTTCATTCATGAAAATTCTAAATCAGTTATGTACAATCTTTGCGGAGGGGGAAAAAACAAACACAGTGGAAATTTGTAGTTTCTCAGAGCTTTTCTACAGCTCAAAAAAAAGATGTTTTCTATTCACACATGTGTAGTCAGTGAGGACGTTTGACAACTCAACGAACCCTCATTCTTTAGGTGAAAGCTGTCAGATGGTTTTAGACCTTGGCTAGATAGACCTCAGATCGTTACCCACTGCACCTTAGCATAAGCTGTCCCAAGGTTTTGTATGTCCCTCAGCATGTAACTCTGGACCTTAGCATGTGCCAGTCTACAACACCTAGTCAAGGTCAACTGTTTACACTGGAAAGTCCACAATGTTTTGGGCAGGTCAAAGACTCATTGAATTGATAGTTCTCCAGACACAATTGATTTTTTTTCTCAGTGTGCATCCTGGGGAACAGCCCAGAGAGTACAGAATCCTGCTTTACGGAGCTATTCAGGATGAAGCTTGACAAAAACCACAGCTTCTCTCTCCAGGAAAAGCATATTCTTCAAAAAGTCATATTTTAGGAGGACCATCTCTTCACCTGTGCAGCCACTTCGAGGACATCATGTGGTGGTGTACAGAGACCGTGTATTCATAAAGGATCTGACAGGCAGTACCTTTTTCACAACCAGCCCCGGTGTCTTGGTGCTTGTTGGAAAGTTCTGATGGCAAGGCATTCTGCAAAATGACTTTGACACTCTGCTGAGGGAGCCACCTGACAGGATCCATCCTATGCTTCTCCCACAGGGTCTTGTGGACTCTATGTGCTGACCACTTTCTGATAGATTTGTGGGGAAAAGTGGTTTCCTTGCAAGTGTTTCCACAAAGGCCAGGCGATACAGAATTTTCCAACTACCCGGAATGTTCTGCAACACTGAAGCCCATCCTTTGCAAAACTGGGATCTGGTAGAATCTCAGTACATAGTGACACTTTGTATTTGCATACCGAAGGTCTATGCATGGCTTAACACAGTCACACACAAAGATGACCATCAGGATGAGGATAATGTTGGGTACATTTTGTGCTCCCCCCAATCCAGAGCTTTTTACATGGTGTCCCTGTGGACACGGTCCATCTTTGATATCCAGATGAAGCAGAAAATAGCTTGGGTGACTGGTAAGTTGTGGACTCAGAAAATGAGCCAGAAATGCACCATGTGCAGCAAGGTTGACAGTACCTCACACCTGATGACCAGATTTTAACATGCAATGGAAACAGAGTGGTGCTCCCAGAAGCCCAGTTTCTGCCTCACTTTACCAATACAATCTTCCAAGTTTTTACAAACATCCCTGACCTTCTAAACTGTATTTCCAGCACCCTTGAGTAAT